>NC_091132.1:62457105-62772105 GCF_040183065.1 Periplaneta americana | reverse complement strand
TCTCGAAATAGCATTTGGTCGGCGTGGAAAGATTTCGTAACTTTGAATAACATACATCATTGAAATAAATAACATTATAAATGTTTAAATGAGACAAAAAGACAAAACAGAATAGTATTTTAGTTATCAAAATGTTCTGGTTCTATTATATGATATTACCTATGCTTACATAAATAGGAAAAAAAAACATTCTCAAATAAATTTCACATTTCTAAGAAACATAAAACATACCGTTAATATCTTTTTACTTGAGATTGCACACTTGATCTCTATCATATGAAAAGAAAATTCTTAGCCTTTAATAAGAACCTAGGAATTAAATAAAGACTGGGGAACGGATTATTATTTCAAATGGGCTACTTGATTGTTTATACATATACAACAGTTGCCAAAGTAGATAAAAGTTCAGTCAGGTATAAACAACTGTGGCGATTCAAGACTGCTTGACGTTCGGGACTTCGGGAGTGATCAGTCTCGACATGTCGAAACACTCACAAGCAGTCTTTACTTCAACAACGCGACGTATGCAACATTGTCGTGCGGCTTTTCGGCTTTGCGGGCGCTGTTAGTCTTGCTTTCTCGAACGTTGTTCATCTCTAATACATAGGTTCTGTCAATAAGTTAATACTTCATATATTTTCAGCATAGTAACTCTGTCCGTGTCAAACGTTTCTATATATATATATATATATATATATATATATATATATATATATATATAGATTAATATATTGTTTCCTGCACATTCTATTATTTTCAACCGTGATTTTACTTTTTTCGTTTTTTTTTTTTTTATAGAAGTTCACTTTCAGTGGCATGCCATCTTATTTCCTTCTTTTCCTTAATTACAAAATGTGAATTACGAGAGTGAGTGAGTTCTCTGAAAAACATAAAAGTACTACGGACGAGTCCGTGAATAAAGCTGATAAGAGTTTGGAGGCGTGTATGCAGGAAGCTGCTTGCTTTTAAGAGCCTCTTAGATAATATAAAAGTTCTGAAGAGCCTTAATGGGCATAATGGACAAACTATTAAAGTGTTTGACGTGTGGATGTTTGCTAGTTACGCTGTTTCAAACTTTTACGCAACCAGTTTACTGGGTCAGTTGACGATGCGAATTTCGTTACTTCGTTGTTCGAAATTTTAAATATACCAGATTAAGCCGACTGACCAACTGGTAGCTCTCTGAGGCGATTACTTCATTCCCTTATTCTCATTTATGAGGTTACGTACAGCTTTCACTATTACTAATTTATATGTTTTATGAATTTTGTAATGTGCTTAATGATTGAAAATTGTTCTTCAATCTGAAAGAAAAATATTTCTGCGCACATAAAAAGTTGTTGAAATTCTGACTTTTTTTTTATTTTTATTTTGTGACTTGTATCAAACTGCTCTTTAAAATCACTCCCAATATGTTTCATATTATTTATTTATTTATTTATTTACTTATTTATTTAATTTATTTACTTACTTATTTAATTAATTTATTTACTTATTTATTTAATTAATTTATTTATTTACTTACTTATTTACTTACTTATTTATTTACTTATTTATTTACTTATTTATTTACTTATTTATTTACTTATTTATTTATTTATTTATTTACTTATTTATTTATTTATTTACTTATTTATTCATTCATTCATTCATTCATTTGACAACAGCCATTGGCCAATGAAAGTCCAGCACAATGATACAATTGAATCGCTATTTGTTATTATTTTATTTGAAAGTTAATAGTACACGTTTGGTTGGCACTCCCGATCAAACAAAAGCTTGTGGCCGGGAGTGGAGTTTGCATTAAATAATGAACAAGTAAATTTACACGCTTAAGCCTACACTAGAATAATTATTTAATTGTTTAATTTAATTAATCAAGTTAAGCAAGCAAACGTAAAGTGAAAAATACCAAAATAATAATACGAGAAATAAAATGAAATTATATCAAGTAATACACAGAAGAGTAGGTTAACTAGAAAGTTCAAGGAGCAAGTAAAATGAAAAAGTTTTAAATAACACGATTGTAAAATAAATATAAAATATTCACATAAATGATATTTTTAGTTCCATTTTATTTATTGAATTTTAAAAGATTCATAACATAATTTTTTTTTTCAAAATTTAATGTAGGCTAAGATATATATATATATATATATATATATATATATATATATATATATATATATATATATATAATTTATTAGAATACTAATCAGTATTTAAAATCAGTTGAAATGCTTGCTTTTTAAATAATTTATTATTGGAAGATGCTAAATTTGAATGTTTTTAATGAAGTTGTATATAATTATTATATTATACAATCTCGGGTCGAAATTTGAGCAGTGCCTTAGTCCTGCTTCAGAATTGCATTTGGGTTGAAACAAAGGGCATAGTATAATGTGTCTTCTTGTACTGTGACAATGGTCATAATAAGAATAATTATTTTTATGGCAGCATTTTAATAGGGTATATACTGTATGTATATTTGTTCAATATTCAGTACATTAATTCCTTGTATATGATGCGTGTATGATAATCCATTTTTTCTTAATACATATTTTTATTATTCTCCTCTATAATAATATTAATTGCATGAGTGAAGACTTCATTGCCCCACCCCATCTTATAATGCCATATTGTAGGATGGAATGAACTAAACCCAAATATATTTGTCTTAATGTTATTTTTTGCATAAAATGTCTTAGTAAAACCAATTTATAAATTATGTTACGTAGTTTAAGACACAGATAGTTTATTTAATAATCCCATGCTTTAGTAATTCTTTTCTTGCCTTAGAAGTAACATTCTTATTAATAAGCCCAGCTCAAAGGTTACGATATCTGCACTGCAAGAGGAATATTTTTTTATTCACATATTTTTTCCTGAAGCCTTTTAACTCAATTACCTGATTCTTTTAGCAATTTGGTTGCTGTAAGCTTTGCACGTGGTACCCCGGGCTTCACTTTCCTTTGAAATGAATCACAGTGAAAATTACATCCCTGTCGGCCGAGTTTGAATTCGTGAGGTCACCTTTAATGAAAAGTTTGTTAAGTACCTGTTCTATCGAAACATTTTCGAAAAATTCCTCATAATCGTAGAAGCAATTATACCTATAAAAGTTTTCTTACAACGCGTTACTTCCGTGTCATTGTAGAACATTTTTGGCTCACACCCAGTCACTAAAGAATTAACCTCCACCACGTCACCTCTTGTTGTGACATAACTGCGTAATTTTAGTCCCTTTTGCAGTTATCGATCTAATTAATGAAAATTAGTCGGCCAAGAAGACGGCCTTGCATCCCATAAAAGCGTTGTGTTGTTGGTTTCATGGTTTGCTCTCAGCTGATGTAAACTGGTTAATTAGGACGCCCGTAAAGTTTCCCATTAAAAGGATGGAACGTGAAGCTTACAGTATGTTTCACATCTAGGCGCCGGAGATTCAATCTTTATTATTTTACAAGCTTTGATTACCTTATTTTGAAATAGAAGAGGGATGAAGCGTTATGATTCATCACTCTGCAAAGTTTTCTTCTAAGAATAATTGTTATTGCTTATGACCTTAAAATACAGCGCTTGACTAGCTACTTAACAAATCGATTTCGATCTATAGAGCAATTCTTGGGAATACCAAATTTAATAAGAATATTATATAAAACTTCTCTTTCAACCGAGTCATGTTATTCATAGATTTCAAAAAGGCATATGACTAAGCGATACACTTCAAATAGAATGTTTTTAAATAAAACTACGTATTTTATTTGTATTTTAATATAAGACAATTGATGATAATGACGAGTAACTCTCCAAGAGATTACAGTAGAGCGTCTCGTTTAGGCACAGTGAAATGTAAATGTAACGCAGGTAATGTGTAGGGGGAGGACTAGCCGTACAATAAACACGAGGGACGCACAAGGTTTTAGTTACAACATTTATGCCGGAACATTAATTGAAATTGTTTTCCAAACACACAAAACAAAGGAACACAAATTGCATAACGTTGTCATATACACACTTTAACAAACAAGCAATTGCAACGTTGAAATAATTCAATATAAGAAATCAAATTTTGCTACTTGTATGATGTTGCTTTCAAGCGGCATTTTTTACGGTCATGAATTTCATTCTCTGTATGACATAATATCACCGTTATCTGTGGCCGAATTAACAAAACTACAGCACTGTAATTATGTTTAGCAAAACTAATGTTGTCACTTCAGACCAATATACTGTAGTTTTATTAATTCGGCCACAGAAGACGGTGATATTATGTTAGTCATACAGAGAATGAAAATCATGACCATTAAAAAATGCTGTTTGAAAGCAATATCATACAAGTAGCAAAATTTGATTTGTTATATTGAATTATTTCAACGTTACAATTGCTTGTTTGTTAAAATATGTAGCCAAATGATAACGTTATGCAATTTGTGTTCTTTTCTTTTGTGTTTTTTTTTGGGGGGGGGGGAAATATAATTTCAATTAATGCTCCGCCATATATGTTGTAACTAAAGCCTTGTGCGTCCCGCGCCGTGGCGTCGCGGTCTAAGGCATCCCGCCTAGGACTCGCGTTACGGAATACGCGCTGGTTCGAGTCCTCATGGGGAAAGAAATTTTCTTATGAAATTTCGGCCAGTGTATGGGACCGGTGCCCACCCAGCATCGTGATGCATTTGGGGAGCTACGATAGGTAGCGAAATCCGGTTGCGAATACCAGCTATAACGGCTGGGGGGATCATCGTGCTAACCACACGATACCTCCATTCTGGTTGGATGATCGTCCACCTCTGCCTCGGCATGTGGGCGTGAAGCCAGCAGCCGGCTGGTCGGTCTAGGCCCTTCACGGGCTGTAGCGCCACGGATTATTATTATTATTATTATTATTATTATTATTATTATTATTATTATTATTATTATTATTATTATTACTAAAGCCTTGTGCATCCCTAGCGTTTATCGTTCGACTCATTCTCCCCCACATGTTACTTGCATTTTGTTTACTTTTCACTGTGCCTAAACGAGACGCTCTACTGTATTTTTGCAACTAACTAGAGAGCCACATGACGATGGAGCAGCTGTGGGCAGTAGTGGTGTTGCTTATTCGTAAGAAATTTGGCGTATCGTACTTTATGTTTGTTATGTTACGTTTATGTTGTGTTATGTCACGCATTATGTTATGTTATGTTATGTTATGTTATGTTATGTTATGTTATGTTATGTTATGTTATGTTATGTTATGTTATGTTATGTTATGTTATGTTATGTTATGTTATGTTATGTTATGTTATGTTATGTTATGTTATGTTATGTTATGTTATGTTATGTATCTTTTCGCTAAACCTGTAGATTTCAGATGATATAACAGGAATGGAGTAAATGTACAAGTAATCATATTTTATGCTGAACTTTCTTATTGTCAATTTCTTCTGGCAAAAGTATTAATAAACTTCTTAACTCCTGCATTCTTAATGAACGTATAGTACGTGCGTTTCGGTAAATTCTGCAGCTTCTGAAGCTCCGTTGATTATTCCGACTCATTTGTCGATCTCTCCCACGGGCATTCACGATATTATGAGAATTAGGTCACCATTTGACCCCAATTAAAACAATATCTAATCACCTCTTGAAGGTTACTTAAAACCTATTAAATACACAGTAAAATTAGCTCAGCATCGGAACTTCTCTTATAAACTAACAGCCTGCAGTAAATTTATAGTCCTAACTTCTTCAATCAAATGACGGTCGTGTCCTTCAGGCTGAATAAATTGTGAAGTTATAAAACATGTAACGATAGTGTAGCTATCGCTCTTAGTATGAAATTGGGTTTTCAAGAGCAATGAAACCATTGACATGTGCGTGATGCAATTTTGCCGCTATTTTACGTTACACGATGAAGCCATTCATAGAGTTAATGATTTAGTTCTTACGTCATTCTCACAGTATCTATATACAGTATTTCTCTTTCAACCCACGCAATTAGTCGCTGACCAGAGAAGGAAAGAATTCCGAAACTTTTCTTTCTTACTAGTGTTGCCAGGTGCAAGAATTGGGAAGGGTTTCGTTTTGATGGAAGTTAAAGCCTGAAGTGAAGTTCAGGGTCTGGACAAAGGTAGGAATTTTCATATAGATTACGATAACATCTATTTTACAACACTTGTATAATTGCACCACAAGTCTTTCTCAGTGGTTATTAGTTACCATGCTAGAAGATGAATCCCAGATTCACGGGTTTATATCCAACAAGGGCAATGAATTTCGAAGGGTGATAAAATCCAAAACATTGCTTCGTTCAGAGAAAAATACTGTAAAACTGGAAGGCTCATACGGTATTTACTTGAGACACTTAAAATAAACTCTATTTTTGACAGAGGTCTTCAGACAAAATATGTGGCCCACTTCGAAATTTGGAGGTCGCACAATGTGTCCTATCAGTGGCCTAATTATGCGTGGGCTTATCCGCACCATACCCCCCCCCCCAAGAGTAGGCCTACGAATTTTCTTTTCTTTCCGCCCGAAGACTAAGATAAATCTGGTTATGGGAACATTCTGTTTTCTACAGTTGAGTAGAACTAGGATGTATGTATAGAAAAAAAGATGTCGAAATATATGATAGAAAAATTTACTAAAATATAAGCTTTAGTACAGACCGATTATTTAGTCCTGACAGCTCAGCGACGCGAAACAGGGGAAGTAATAGGAGTGGGGAGAGTTCCGGAGTAGAGATGAAGATGAAGGAATGCAGTACAACTTAATTTGTACTGGAAACATACCGCTCTACCGCACGCATGACATCCGATCGCTGCGAAGGCAAGCGAGTGAATAACCCAAACACCCCTTGGCGTAACTAAATGGACTCGCCTGACAGGCGTAGATCGCAGGCGACTGTCGAGACTAAATAATCGTACTGTAAGCCGCTGATACATATTTCTAACACCTGCTGAAGGTTGCTCTTCACAAAAAAGATGCAAGAAACGATCCAGCGATAGCTGATATAACTCAGAATGTGTTAGAGATAGATTAGTCACTTTTCCGTCAACATTTCTCCATTCCGTCATCATTCCATACCATTCCCCGAACGCCAGTTGGCTACGCACCCGAGGGGTTTGGCCTTTGGACGAGTGGGATTGCCTGCTCGAAACCTTGGTACGCAGCGAACCTTAGTGTAGTCAGCCGGTGTGGGTTTGGGAATGCACCTAGTTTGAGGGTTAGCGCAATAGATCATGAAAGATCGCAGTGCTGGGTCGTAGTGTCCCCCTCACGAAATTTCATTCCATTCCATTGTCATTTACATCTCATGCATTTTGTCGAGACACTCGCGATGTGCAGTACGGGAACAACGTTTCTGTGAAGGGGGTAGGAATAGAAGGGAAGGTCGGGCGTTCCCCTATAATTCGTAAGTAGACTCATCCTATCTCGTGTGCAGCTCTGTAGGAAGAGTGGGGAGTGTCTGGACATAATGCATGCGCTGTACACAGAATTATTATTATTATTATTATTATTATTATTATTATTATTATTATTATTATTAGGCCTATTATTACCTTAATTATCATCATAATTATATTTTACCGGTCTTTAAATTGCAAATGTTGTACATATTGTCGTTGTTCGTGCAATAACTCCTAAGTGCAAAATATAAAATTTTTCAGTAGGAAGAAAAGACACATTTATTCATTCTATGGCAGCCGTACATAGGAGACTGTGAATTCTTACATTTTCGAAACAAAGAAATATAATTACATATAGGATCTTTCATTAATTGCTGTATCACTATTTAAGTTATTTACTAGAGCAAAAATCTATTAATAAATATGTCACATAGGAGTTATTGCAGTTACGATCTAAAATGTAAAGTCAATCCCATGACAGGCCAAATTGGCCCAGAGGTTGCGAGAGGTTAAAACTCCCACCTTTACAGACAATCGACATTTAATGGCAGTAGGGATGTCAGTCCGTGACCACCACATTTACCATCAAGGAAATGTCCTTGGTACTCATTTCTGTTAAAGACTGTATAGACTCTAGGACCATAGTGCGGTTGGAAGACTTAGATCAGGAATGTAAATAAGGAAAAATCGTGCGTGACGTATTGCTCCCCTCCTTACCAGCCTACATCCACAATCTATTATATATAGTCACGAAGCTCAATACGTAGTAAATATGCATCCATAGATAGTTGCTAACCACTAGGATCGCTACTATCGCCTCATCACAGACAATGCAAAATAGTACCTGCACAGTCTATTGTTTCTAGTACCCTCACAACTCAAGCTTCGTGACTGTATATACTAGACTGTGCTACAGCACTGATGTGACGCAGACGCACCTAAATCGATAGGGGGACGTAATGAGGGGAAATCACTCCGCAAGTCACATACATCTCTGAATTAGATCAATGGAAGAATCCTTGACCCTATCGGGAATCAAACCCGCTACCTTCCGGCTTGCAGCGTTACGTCTTAACCGCGACGCTACCGCGCATCCAATGTGAAAATATTTTTCGTCAAATATTGTTAGGTCTATTATATTTGTTCAGTGATGAAACTTATCACTGCATATCTTGTACCAAATATAGTCGATTTTTGGATTGTTTCAAATGTATTAATAATTCGATAATATCGCGTCTTGGGATAAGAGGAGATTTTCTGCAGACCTCTTTAGGGACTTTGTGGCGGAAGGCGTTACCGTTTTTGTGGACACAAAAATCTGCACCCGCATAATTCGAAGTAGAATCTCGAAATGCTGTCCCTATGCTACGTTACAGTATTAGTTTACATTTATTTTCATCTTGATAATGGTAATAGTAATTTATTTTCCATTACACAATACAGTATGTAGCCATTAAAATTGAAATATACATATTTAAATAGCATAATCATTAATAGGAGCTTACGTTAACAGTGATTTTACAATAAACAGTTTCACGAAATAACAAAATGTATGCCTATGCGGCGATAGGAACCTTACATTAACAGTGGTTTTACAATAAGCAATTACAATATATGAAATAATAAAATATACAGAGTGTCCCATTTATCTTGACCACCCAAGATAACTTTTTACGTAAGCACCAAATGAAAAATTGTTTTATACTAAAGGTGTACAACTGAACTCAGGAAAGAAGATAAAATTATTCCACCTTCAATTAAGCAACTTTTGGGAATCTTTAAAAGAAGTGATTATTTCACAACAAAATTCTCAGTGTCTTTCATGAATTTTATAAAAATGCTGTTGAATATCCCAGGTGCCTGGATTATTCATTCACAAGATAAGATATATCTGAAATGTACTTATATTACTTAGAACTAGACTAATTTTAAAGATACAGTCCATTATTTTTCGTCAAATATAGAGGGACTTGACCTGGATGAAATGAAGAAAATGTTATTCTTTGCTCAAACTATTAATCACTACTGTATACGTCATGTATAATAATGCATCTGTTATACAGCTACGTCAGTTTCGTCATTATTTTGTTAAGAAAGGTAACAAAATAACTGAGATTCTTTATTGCATCCGATTGTTTGTATTAATGTGCCGCGCTAAGTATCGATAGTACAATTGGACCTGATCGATTACCACGCTATATTTTGATCAGAGAGTACAGCTACATCAATATTATTCTAATTATTATGTGGTTACAAGGCAACTGGCAATCGATACGAATAGCTTTTAGAGAGGTGACCATTTTTTTTTCTGTATACAACTCTTAACCATGAGTTGTGTGTACAACTACAACATAGAAATTTCCGTGTATAGTTACATACTGCTTATACATCCATGGCTTATGAATGATTTATTAGTAACGTTTTCTGTCCCAACTCTGTGTAAGTCTCGTATAGAAATTATACACGGTTATTAGCAGCATCTTGGGGACCGACTGAGGGGAGCAGTGTATCCTGGAGCATATGCTTGTGTATAGGTGCAAGAGCGGCACATGTACACAACAGAATGTAGGGAGCAAAACTACGAAAAAAACAACTGTTTGTTCACCACGAGACACGTAATATAGTTTGTAACTAACCGTCAGTACGCAACTTATCTGCATAGATAGTGCATCTGTAGTGCTTCATGACGAAGAAAAAGGGATCTAAGAGGCATCAGTTTGTGACAAAATTTGGAGGCAAGTGTTTTGAAGTGACTGGGGAATATATTACTTGCAAACTGTGTAGCGTAAACATGCGGGATGACAAACGTCAGTATACAGTTATACAGAGACATTGTTACACTAGAAAACACACAGAAAATATAAAACTTGCATCAAAAAACGAAAGTGAGTATGTGCCAATAGATAATTCTATTTAAAATAAACAATCACAATTTTAACTGAATTTGTGTGAGATTATGGTAAAGGCTGGCGTCCCGTTCTCTAAACTACTTACAAAATCTCCACTTTAAAATTTTTATTGAAAAATACACAACTAAAAAGTTGCCAATCTATGTAACATTAAGGCAAAATTATTTTAAAATATGTTATGATAGCACATTGCATTAATAAGATGTATTTAGGTTATTTTCATTGTAATATAATTATTATTTATTTAATTTTCTATAAATGTTCTTATGTAACCCATCGTTCCTTGCAAGCAGGTTTATGTTCATTAGTCGACGAATATACAGTAGCTGTATAATATTAAAACTCAAAGATCCATGCCTGATTCTGAACTACAAGGTTAGCACACATTCAGCAGTAAACAACGCTTCTTGAGTTTTATGTTTCTGTATACCTACACCTTCTGCTACCAGCAACGAAGCCTAAAGGTAAGCGTTCACTACATCGTATCTTATTCCTCGGACGAATCGCACGCAACGGCTATTTTAAGAGAAATGCGTTCACTATAGACTAACGGCTCTACCTCATCGTCTCATCGGATTCCCTATCAGCTGTTTAAACATATGACGTACGATATTGACATTGCTGAAAACAGAGGAGTTTTGAGGTTAGGTCTGTTAATCATGAGTGGTAGCGAATAAGAATGTGTAATTGTTTCAAGCTTCTTATTTGAAGAGAAAGAAACGAAAGAGATATTGGTTACATACCGTAACATATATGTAAGAAACGACTTGATTACTGTAATGGGAATGCCTCAAATTACATAATAATTCTTCGTAGTTTTCCACAAGCGAAATAAGTTTTCCCATTTTGGCGCTACACTGAGCATGGCACACCATAATAGTAACAGTTGAGCAATTAAAATTGATTTATTAAAGAAGGCCACGCACGCATCGGAAAAGTTGCTCATCCGAGAAACGTGGACGGATTTACCGAGAGCCGATGCGTGCGATACGATGTAGTGAATGCGATTACATAACAATTACAGCAAAGATTGTCTTTTTCCGATCCTTACGATTCGTCCGATGAGTACGACACTATGTAGTGAACGCATACCTTAAGTAGGCCTATATACTCCGCTTTGCCGTCAACGTAACTCATCGGTCCCCAAGATGCTATGTCTGGTTATAGTAATACCGTAAATTTACATCTTCGACCAAGACATAAATGTTACTTTTTGTTTATTTCTTGAATGTTACATCCAACATGCATTTTGTACATAAATCAACACTACGGTATTCATAATTCAACTGTAAAGGTTCAAATAGATCGCTTTTTCCCAAAATACGCCCTCTCCCTTTTTTTAATACCATAGATTATAGCATTTCTTATAGGCTACTCATATAACCAGGAAATAAAGACATAGTTTGTGTCCGCAGGGGCGAGGACGTTTGTGTTCCTGCAAAGAGATCTTCCTCTCTTCTCCTACTTCCCGGCCATACATCACTGTTCGCACCTGTGCACGTGCTCCTGGCTCTGCCCGCATTGCAACGCAGGGCTGCGGCCGGGACAACGCCAGCAACCGAGTTTGTTGCTCCGCACACCCTTTCAACGGCTACCGTGCTTACAATTATATTCCATCTTCGCGGGGTCAAATTCGACAACGGACAGCGGAATTTTAAGGGGAAAAAGCGCTTTTGCCTTGGCTTTTTCGGTAGGGAACTGAAGCTAGGATCCCCTGGTGATTTAATTTATTGTTATTACTATTGTTATATTATTAGTAACTTATTATTATAATAATTTACTGACCTTTCTCTTTAATTATGTATATATAGCATGAATATATTATATTTTATCAAATAATCTTACTGCATTTTTTATTGAGCAAACCTTTAGCTGTATGCCATTTATCAGATTTTTGCTTTTGTAGTTGTTTAAGTTCTAAAATATCTAATTGTTACTTAGTAGTCCAGTGACAAACTTTTCTTTACTTCTACTGCTTGTTCGGTAGGAAATTAGATTTAGAGTTATTTTGTTTTTTTAATTCATTATTATTATGCTTATTAATGACTATTATTATTATTATTATTATTATTATTATTATTATTATTATTATTATTATTATTATTTTAGGGAACTCGCATTATATGCCATCTATCAGGAATAGCACTTGTAGGGAAGCAACTGTTTTGGTTTTAAGAAGCCAAATTCTTGGGTAAGGCCCTTATTATTGTACTTCACAAACTAATCCTTGGGTTGAAATTATGAAATTGTTAATAGATGGATGTAACTGTCGAGTTTCCTCACTTGCATTACTATTATTATTATTATTATTATTATTATTATTATTATTATTATTATTATTATTATTATTATTATTATTATTGTACAGAGTTGTTATCGATGTGGTTTACCGATGTATCGACGCACAGGATCTCGTCGAGGACTGCTATTGCGGCCGCCAGAATTAATACCGTAACAGCGCATAAACTACAGGTTCAACACACTTACCTTATAACAGATGCTGAAAATGTCGATCCTCTTGCCCCACACAAATGGAATATTGCATAAATATTATGTTTGTCGCTCGCTCTCCTCAGTTCTTCTATTGAAATTCGTGTAATTTCTAAAAGTTGGTTCACAATAAACCTGAAACGGAAACGAGAACGGAAATACATTTATTTTAACAATATTTCCATTCTCGTTCTCGTTTCCGTTCCTGTTTTATTGTGGACCAGCCTTTACTCAGTGTTATCTTTCGGTCCCTGAGACCAATTGCAATACTTCACGTGGATTCAGAAATAATGTGGATCATCTCTCTTTTAGAGCATACACTAGGTATAGTAATGTGATAATGTTTAAGATATAATAAACGTGTTGAGTTTCTTGTACATGTTATAGACATCCCAGTCTGATGAGCTGATTTCTTTTAGAAATTTTCTGACAAACGTTCGAGAATAGCGCCAGTATTACCTAATCTAGCCTCTGTTAAAATTGGTCTGTTTTAGGGCATTTTTTCTTCAACATCGACTCCGTGCTCTCATATTTATTAGTAATTTATGTATTGCCTACCTCATCGGCGGTCGAGTATTCGGAAATTTCTCAGTAAACTCCGTTCAGATACGAGTCGATTCAAACTTGTAATATGTCTTGCACACACATTATTTCTTCTAGAGTCAACTAGCAGGACATTCTGTGCGGTATCCACACGAAACTGCACTCACAATATTAGCACAATTGCACAACACGCATGGACGCACCAATATAAAAGGAAATCGGGTAGCAGAGTTAGCGGCAAAGGGTAGATTAGTGTCGGCCACATACCGTAGTTCGGTAAACCAAACCAGTAACAACTCTTTACTACTGCTGCTGCTGCTGCTATTTTATTTCAGCTGAGGCTCGCAGTTTTAACTTTATGCGGAAGCCATTATTGTTTTATTATGGAGGAGGGACCCGAAGGAAAGACTGCAGTCTCTAGTGGGCTTATTGTGCATTGACTCTCCTTTATTAGAAATGAAGTTGAATTCAGAACTGCCACGCTCTCTTAGATATGGATGACTCAGCTTTGTGGTACCACCTGTCGAATCGACTTGCAGGTATTCGCGGTTCCGGTGAAGTCCCACTTGCCCTTCACTCCTCCGAAAACTTACGACATTTCCTCAGACTGTACGCCAGTTACAATATTATATCATCGTTTTAGGTAATAGGTCCTAATATTGTAATGATGTTAGTATAGCCTGGAAAACCATTTCAAATCAAGTCTGTTATCCAGAAAAACAAAATGCATTAGTAAGACTCGTCCTAACATACGCTTCGGACACCTGGACCCTTACCAAAGATTATGAAAAAAGACTAGGGGCCATATTCATAGACATTCTTAGCGCGGGCTTCCGATGGATGATTAGCGAACTAACGTTTTTCGTATTCATAAACCAGTGTTAGCGATATGATATGATATGATATGATATGATATGATATGATATGATATGATATGATATGATATGATATGATATGATATGATATGATATGATATGATATGATATGATATGATATGATATAATATAATATGATATGATATGATATGATATGATATGATATGAATCCTGTACAAGTAATCACTCGATAGCCGGGGCTAGTTTGGCACGCTCGTAGCGCGGGCTAGCGAAATGTCTATGGATAGCACCCTAGATGTATTTGAAATCTTGGAGAACTAAAACTTCTTTTACACAATCAAGTTGAATGAATGCTCGCAAAAACGGGCTAACCGTCATTTGGTAATAACTGAGAAAAATTGATTTTTGGCTATACGTAAGAACAAAAATATTAAGGGACACGCTACTGAGTTTTCGTCAATTTTGGTCAATGTTAAAAGTTAATTTTTTTTACTGATGAACTGTATTGACTAGGAACAAACCCATGCACTATTTCATTGTAGGTAGTCTTAGCATCATTTTAAAAGTTTAAGAAACAAATTATCTTTATATGAGACCCAGATATTTGTTTACTAAAATTATAAACACTTTTTTATATTTTATTTTTTTCCGAGTACATTTTTCAACATAAAATTTTGAAAATAATTGTGCACATGTAATTCATCAACATCTATTCGATTTTAAAATTTCAAAAACTTACAATCAAAATTGTGGAGATTAGAAATCTCAGTAGCGTGTCCCCTTAATGCTAAGGAAATAATAGCTTGTTTTATTTAAGCTTAATAAATTGAAAATTCCTTTTTTTTTCTTTTTCTTTTCTTTTCATTGTTACCAAATGTTGGTTAGCCCATTTTTGCGAGCACCCATTCAATTTTTCTTCTAATTCAGCACTTTAGAAGAAAACTTGTCAAAGATTGTCAATAATATCTGTATTACTTACATGTAGATGCCCTAGAACGAATAATATTACGATTGCATATTATTTTAAAACAAAATATTTACGATTAGTGGTCGCCTATATTATAGGTTAGAATCTTTATTCTAAAAATACATCTATTGGTACTTACCTCGAGATATCTGCTTTGCAATTACCTTATACGCATTATTTTTCTTCGTTTTATTGTGATATTCCACAAAATTCACAGCGTACAGGCATGGAAAAATTCTTATAACAGAATTAACTCGCAAATAACTTCGCTCGGCCAGGACGCCATATTTCTTTGTAGTTCTTCGCGCCATAATATTTTCGATTCCCATTAATCAATTTATTCAAAGAATTTTTAAGTTTTTGATCGATTAGAGCTTGTTCTTAGTTACTTTGAAGACAATAAAAAAACTTTTAAAGTATTGTAAGTGACTTGACAATAAAAATGCAGTGTCTACACTAGACATTGTTAAAGGATCGATACAAGATGCGCTGAGGACGGTCTCAGATAATTCAACGTCTTTGTAATGCGTCCTTTCATTGACCCGTATTGAAGACGAAACCGGCAACCCACGTGCGGATGTTGAGACTAGAGTTTCGTGTTAATGTTTGTGTTGTGCTCTTCTCTGACAAATGGTCAGCTAACCAAAAGACCAAAGTTGAGGGGAAATTAGTGCCACAGCCCGTACAAATGCCGCACTGCAAACTACAAGCCTCTCGAGTTGCAATTCTCTCGTCTATTCAAATAATGCTAGAACTCCCGCCAGGGGAGGAAACAGTCAACTCTGCAACAGAATGCCAACACATATTACGTTACATGTAATTATGAAATTAAATCAGAGTGCGTAACATGCAGCTATTACTCCCTCTTTCCCCACAAAATAATAGTCATCGTCTTCATCAACATTGTCAATGTCTATATTGTCAACTTAATTGTTTAGCCGTTATCGTCTTCATCATCAACGTTTGTGTCACCATCATCTGCATCAATATCGCCATATCGTATGCGTGATCATCATCTCTGTGTACGTCGTCACCGTCTACGTCATCATTGTCTGCATCATCGTTGCACAGTTTACATTACCGTTGTCACCATCTACATCACCGCTATCACCGTCCGCATAATCATCAACCTCATATACTTAGTCATCGTCAATTCATCTCCATCTACTCTGCCATCTCGTCTCCGTCTACGCGGCCATCTCGTCTCCATCTATAGACCATCTTGTCTCCGTCTACGCGACCATCTCGTCTCTTCCTACGCGGTTACCTCGTCTTATGCAGTCATCTCGTTTCCTTCTACGCGCTCAACTCGTCTCTACCTATGCAGTCATCTTGCCTGCGTTTGTGCTATCATCTCGTCTCCGTCTACGCGGTCATCTCGTCTCTTCCTACGTGGTTACCTCATCTCCGTCTACGTGCTCAACTCGTCTCCGTCTACGCGATCAACTCATTTTATTCAGTCATCTCGTTTCCTTCTACGCGCTCAACTCGTCTCTGTCTACGCAGTCATCTTGTCTGCGGCTGTGCTGTCATCTCGTCTACATAAACGTCGCCACCACAATCACCACCACAACCGTATTCGTCGCTTTCAAGAATAATTAGAACCGAGAAGCCTAATTTATTATTACATTTCTCGGTCCGAACTGTTTTAAATTTCAGAAGTCAAGGTTACAGCAGCTGACATGTAAAATTTCAAATGCAAAATATCTTCTATGAGAGCGGTCTTTAATTGTCAAATTTCACATGATTCAGCATTTCTGTTGTAAATGAGACAGTGCTGTAATTCAGTCACTTCAACATGACTAGAACATAACTTGCAGGGTAGTTTTTCTCCTAATACCTCGGGAAACGAAGTTCCGGTGGTGAGGTTCAGTGTGGTTCCGTGGCCGCATTTTTTTCCCCGGTTAGAAGTGCGTGTAAGCCTATATTTTAATGTTTCCCGTTCCACTGCGCAGCGTTCTGTTTTCAGGAAGACCTTAATAAAGGAGTAAGAATGTTATCTAATAGCCCTGATCACATATAACAGATCAATCAGTCTAATGCACTTTCAAGACAACATTTACATCAATTTCACTATGCTGCCATCTAGCGACTGCAAAAGAAGCCACGTTATAATCCTGATGGAATTGCATGCAGTAATAGCTTGCAGCAGCATTTGCATCTAGCGGTTGTTACCAAAAAATTCATTTTCTATATTGGAGATCCTAGTGGTTGTTCCATTTTATGTTGCCATTTCATAACATGGGAATGACCAATCTGAAACATAATATGTCATCAGGGTTAGTAGATAGTGAATTGGCTGATGGTTTTAAACCAAACACTGAATAGCTACATTTCACTGAACTTAACAAGTTAGGACCTGTTGTTGTTATTATTATTATTATTATTATTATTATTATTATTATTATTATTATTATTATTATTATTGCTATTATTATTATTATTATTATTATTATTATTATTATTATTATTATTATTATTGCTATTATTACGAGTATTATCATTATTATAATTATTGTTGTCATTGTTACAATTATTATTATTATTATTATTATTATTATTATTATTATTATTATTATTATTATTATTATTTTATGCAGCTATGAAATGTGTTTCTTCATACTAAATTAAGTCTTATTTTCTTTCGTTTCTCTTCTTTTTTACGTGTAACATACATTATAATGCTGTCATTGAGTAATCTACGGCTATTTTCATATAGTCTAATTTTAAATTTATCGTTAATTTTTGTTTCCTCATGCGAAATGTATTGAGACTTTACATATATAAAATCAGCTTCGAAACTTTAATGGCAATACACATTTTCCGCGTTTCTTACAGCAAAATTAGGGTTTCTTATAAGCAGTCTGCTTTTTTATCTGTCCTTCACGTCCGGTTTTTTTCCCCCTGATATACTCGACGGATTTTGATGATACCCTAGATCATATATACCCAGATTGCCGGCGTTATGGACTTTGACGGTAAGAACTTTTGTCAGGTTTACTATGCTGCCATCTAGATATTACATATGGAGTCACGTCATAACTCCCATTTGAATTACATTAGCGACTGTACTGCCACCTCGTGTTCGTTTACGGCGGACGGGTGGCGATCCTGGCTGTTCTCTTCAAAGTGCAACCGATTTTAACTTAGGAATGAGCAATCTGGGATGATACTCAATACCTATGAATTTTTCATCCCGAAAGTATTAAATAATGTTTACTTCATAAGGAAATAGATTGTCAGAATTTATACAGGATGAAATGAAACTATTGCATTAATTCGCATGAGTTACAGACCAGGCCATGACGAGCAAATTTTATTATGGGAATTTTTTTTTTTTTTTAGAAAATCAGTTGCAATATGTAGCAGCGTTGCACATCATAGATAACAAACAGTACGCAGTGCTTCGTTTTAACTCGTAATTTTAAACAGTTTCATGGTATCAAGAACCAAAATATTAGCAATTTCTTTTTTTTTTCTGGAAACCGTCCGCAAGGGAACAAAATCTTATACTGCTTTTGTTCGTCATATTTCTAGAAATCGTACTTGAGAAGGAATGCAGTACGCTTCTTTCCACTCTATATCAAACGATGTTAAGTTTCAAGTGAAGCTGTATGTAGGCTATTGTTTTGTGTCTCCAAAATATTTTGATAAGTAACTTTATAAAATTATGCCCCAAATCAAATACTAAAAAAATAGGACTTAATATATCTGTATGATTTACTTGCAAAAATTAACGTGAAATCAGGTGTTTGTGTGATAGATCAAGAAGTGGCATAAGTACCAGAGAACAATTCACTCGTAACATCTACAGTACACGTCCATTAGTAGACAATGTTCTTTCAATCTTTAAGTTATTGATTTATTTATTTAAGATGATTGATCAATGTTAATACGAATTTTAACCAACAAAGAGGGTTTATCTCCTAAAACCTGTAAGTATTTAGATATGAAATAAACATTTAGAAAGTGTGAAATAATTGACTTGAAGATCAGAGTGAATTCATAGCGAAGTGTTCTCAGGCTGTTCAAAAGTGTGATGTGATGGGCTGGAGTGATAAAATTATGTGATGAACATCAAAGTGTTTTAGTTTTCATTAGTTTGAAGATTATGGTAGCCAACACTGACACAACGCTTTAAGCAAAACGGTATGCGGTAAGTCTTTATTTTTGCCCCGTTACTTACCCTTTCACAAAAACTTTGTAAAATCCTGAATGACATTTATAAACCTTTAAAATCCTGAATGACATATAATTACAAAATAACCTAATTTTGAGTTTCTAGATCACAAGATTCCAGATTTCATTTACTTTATTTCCTTCGTAATGTGTTTAGCAAGAAAGTGTGGCACCGTTTATTCCTTTATCTAGAGTTTTATACTGAGTATTACCTATCTTTCGCACACTGTTCTATCCATATGACCTAGTTTGTTATTACTCCGTTTTTCCATCTTATTTCTTAATTTTCATAAGACTCACTTTATTGAAATAATAATTTTAGTGTTCAAGTGTTATCCATTATATCTAGATGCATCCTCCATTGCCTGCTTTTTACACTAATTTATTATTGTTGTTATTATTATTTTATGTGCTGTCCAACAGCGATAAAACAGCGATAGGTTAGCACAGAGATGAATATAATAATAAAATATGATTAGTGGTAGTAATAATAATATTATAGTAATAATTACAATGATAATAACTTATAGCCTATAATACTGAATATTTTGCAATTCTACAAATTCTAAATTTATAAGGTAAATTGATCAAATTTATTGCTATAAAAGTTGATAGTTTTAATGTTTCTGAAGACCGGAAAAAATATTTAAAATATATTTGTTGTAGAAGTAGGCTATTTCATAGAAATACGAAAGCCAACAAAGATTCACAGATTATATTGCCTTTGACCTTGAATAATAACAGGCAAACAAGATCTTGTAATCTGAAATATAAACTGTGATACTTAATATACCTTATTTAATCGTGTAATTGCCCTCCTTTTTTCTCAAAATTCGGAGGCGAAATATCAATGGGAGGGAAATTACATGAATATAAAATATCGGGAGTAAAGTGATCATAACATTAACAATTCATGCACTAATGAAATTAATGTTTACTGCTAAATAACTGTACAGAGTGAATCGTAAGTAATGTCATTAATTACAGGGGAATATTTTTTTAGACATTTCAAGCAAAAAAGTTTTGCTCATTTTACTTCCTTTTTGAGATAAAAATTGTTTTATATGAAACGCTTCGTAGCGTGTTTTGGAATCCATTGATTTAATTCCCAATAGCTGAGGCAATTTAAGAGAGCAGTGTATTATAATAATAATTGAATTAGTTTTAGTTTTATCCCTATATGCAGAAATTTGATGTGAACAAATATAATTTTTCGTTCTCTGAAGGAATTTTACAATGTTAAATTTGTTCGAATCAAATTTCTGCACATTTAAAGGACAAAACTAAAATTCTTTCAATGATTTATTATCATAATACACTCCTCTGTTAAGGGGAGAGGATGGTATTTTTTTTTTAACTTTTTTCCTATTTGGTGTAAATTATTAATTTTTTGTATGTAGAGAGCTCATAGCTGTGGCAACTCAACCAAATAAAAATATTTTGAAAAAATTATTTCGGGGCCCAAATTTGAAAAAAATATACCCAATGCAGGATTGTAGTAAAACCGATATATCTAAACCGTTTTAAAGATAGATTCAAACAGTTTTTGCAATGTATTTGCAAAAGTATGTTCTATAAACTGTCTGTAACAGAATTTTGATATTAGTCCCTACGTTTGTAAAATAAACAATTAAAATTATCTCGGGCCCAAATTTGAAAAAAAAAATATATACCCAATGCAGGATTGTAGTAAAACCGATATATCTAAACCGTTTTTAAAGATAGATTCAAACAGTTTAGCAATGTATTTGCAAAAGTATGTTCTATAAACTGTCTGTAACAGAATTTTGATATTAGTCCCTACGTTTGTAAAATAAACAATTAAAATTTAGTAACAACTTTCTGATTTCCTTTCTTGCAAACAAACGGACGTATTTTTAAAATGATATCAATTAACAAAATTCTGTTACAGAGAAAAGTTTCCTAATAGTCTAAAGAATGTGTGTTCTAAATTTCATGCATGTATCTTTAATAGTACAGAAATTAGATCCATTTTATCTGACAATGTAGCAAAAAAAATGAAGTTACTGGAAACTGATAAAAGCGGGCGTGTGATTTAAAAATCCATAGCGCAGGAAGTTTAAAAATGACGTCTCAACATCCGATAAGGGCACAAATACCCACAAAATGTTATGCAATGCATTTCACACATATCAAAGAGTATTTTAAAGAAAAAAAAATTGAAAATTTAATTTACCGGAAACAACAATAAAAGTGGGCGAGTGATTTAAAAATCCATAATCCAGGAAGTTTAAAAATGGCGATCAACACATATCACAGAGTATTTTAAAGAATTTTTTTTGAAAATTTAGTCATTTTTCATCAAAAATACCATCCTCTCCCCTTAAATTGTCTGAGCATATTGGGAATTAAATCAATGGCTTTCCCAAAACACGTTATGAAATGTTTAATATAAAACAATTTTATCTCGAAAAGGAAGAAAAAACGAACAACATTGTATTAAACTTTTTTTGTTTCAAATATCTAAAAAAAAAAAAAAACAACCCCTTGAAATAATGACATACGGTTCATACTGTGTATATAATTTGAATAATTATGGTCTGTTTCTTTATTACCGCTGTGCGTCAGTTTTAATGCCGGTAGAATGATTCCGACTAACCTCGGATTATGGTGTTAAACTTCGATAATAAATTCGTATGAAAATTAACTTACTAATTTCATGAAGAAAATAAACATAATATATTTCACACTCTAATATTTTCATGAGAGAACAAATCCATATCATCTTCAGTGTCATCAGAGGAATTACCTGCGTTTTATCATTGTAGAAGGGATAGATAGATAATGCATATTTTTGCTATATTTTTAATATTCAAGAAAGACACTCTTGAAGAGAAAAGATGTGTTCCTTTTTTTTAGTGTAAGAGAAGAAAATTACGCAAGGAAAATATAATTCTAAAAAATAAAACTGAATCAAACGTAGAGGATGACAAGTTATTGATCAACATTCTCATTGTATGATTAATGTATGAATTTACGTACTTGTGTAGACCTAAATAAAGTTGATTGCCGAAGAATACTTCAGCATACGGATATGTGATGCAATCTGTTCTGTTAATTTGATTACGATTTAAGTTACAGTTGAATTAAAAAATAAGTAGTTCTCCTTGAAAGGGTTATGCAAATATCAATTTTCTTTGCACCATTTTGCGATTTCATCATTGTCACATAGAAGATTTTGGCAATATAAGCAGTATTTTTGATGCACGAAAGATTTTTAAATCGTTAGCGAATAATAAACATTCAGAACTTATTCTTGTACATGAAAGATGCGAGCAGATTGCAACGTCGACCGAGAAAGGGAGGTTCGGGTACAGAGACATACATACATACATACATACATACATACATACATACATACATACATACATACATACATACATACATACATACATACATACATACATACATACATACATATTCTTTATTTGCCTGAAAGTACAAGAATACAAGAGGCCTCGTCAATGTAATAATATAAAAAACAATATGTCAATATTTAAAATATTAAAAGAGTAAAAAAATAATAAAACTTAACTAAAATACTACATCATTTTCAAAAAAATTCATTTATGCTATAAAAGGGATTATTTTGTAGCCATCTCTTAAGCTGAAGTTTAAATTGTGTTTCATTAAGTGCCTTTATATTTGTTGGTATCTTATTATATACTTTTATTGCAGTAATTACATAGCTTGATTGTGTTTTTTTGCAACCTGACATGTGGTACGTTTAATTGACGGGCCTGAATTCGTTGACCTTTTACATCTTAATTACTAGAAGAAAGATTACTATGTTAGCGGCGATGTTGCCGGAGTGCTGAAACTTCCTACTTTCTAATTAACAGTGCATTTAATTACTAAACGTAATATAGGTTCTCCATTCCTCTAAGTATATCAACATTTGATATCCTGTTGTTCTGTATTATTACTCTCTGTCTCTTTCTAGATTGTACCATCCATTTGGTTTTCCTTCCATTAATCTGCAATCCGACTTGGCAGCTCCCAGTTCCAGATTTTTTTAAGAAACAGCTGATTTCGGTCGACGTTGCAATCCGCTCGCATTGTTCAATGGCTTGAAATTAGTGGTTTTTAAATTAAATTTACATAAAAACCTCCACGCTATTGAAATACGCCAGATGGATAAATGATTCTTTATTAGAATTCCTATCGACATGGACAAAAATCACGATCCTACTCGCAATAGTGACCGAATAAGAGAGTGTTAAACATTTGGTAGTGCTTTCTCATTCTTAAAACTTGACTGTCTATTTACGAAACCACCATAACAGACACCTGTAACGAATAAAATACTCATTCCCTGTGTCGCTCTTATTATTTTATAATTGTTCGCATTACAAAATATTAATATTCTTATTATTTAATTTGTATGTATACAATAAAAAATAATAGAGAATAAATTTTCAAATGTGACTTTATTTAAACCTCTCTTATTGCTTTTTAACATGCAGTTGAAGGCTAATTTCAGAACAGTGTTTTCTAATTCTTAAAATTAGGTACCTACAATCGTTCCCTTCATAACATTAGCAACAAGAAAAATACTCTTTTAACGAAGAAAGTCCACAGTAGTAATTTCTTGATAAGAAATGGTTTATTTTTAAGAGTACACATGCGTCTACTAGCTGTTACAGCAATAAAAAAGAGAGAAAGCGCATCAGCTTAACTGGGCAACATCGCACTGACTACGCGTGACCATCAGACCCGTTTTCTTGTGTCCCTTACTATAGATGGTAACATCATTTCATGTTCATCTTTGTTCAAGAAGGATTCCCTTGTCTCTTCATGTACTATACTTCAAGATTTCCAACTTCAGAAATGTTTACGATTTTCTTTGAGACTCTTTACTTTTGATTCTTAGATTTTTTCAATGGTTGCTTTTATAAGATGTTTCAAAATTAAAGTACAGATATTATTAATGCTATCTATCTATCTATTATTATTATTATTATTATTATTATTATTATTATTATTATTATTATTATTATTATTATTTGCTTCATAGTACGAGCCTACATTATTAAAATGTTCAGTTCCCATTTTGTAATTTTTTCTTCTAGTCTTCAAATTTATATGCCGACACAGTTCGTAAAGAGTCTCATTCCTGCTAATTATATGTCATTTTTTCGCAATCATAAAATAATACCGGGGTTGCCATGATTGTAAGTAGTATTAAACTGTAAAGTTTGTGCTTACTATTCTTTGAAATGTGTTGGATTCCAGGCATTGACTGCAGTGACTTTTATGGTGGGGAAGATCGGAAAATGAAGCTTTTATTACCCTGAATTCTCCCGTTTCTCTCAACCTGACAAATTTAATTTCATCAACATGCTCCATTTCAACTACCTTTCTCTTCATTTCACATTACTCATTTTGTTAGAATATACTGCACAGGGTGATATATGAATCTCGATGATAGATGAAGATTGCCATCCAGATATATCTTTCCCTCTGATGACTGCTAGAGAATTGCCTATGAATCTCCCTGGTTCCACATCCAACCAAAGTAGCAACTCTGCCTTTTTCGTATTTGAACTGTTAGGCCTAGTATTTTAGGAGTATGTTCAGGCCTACTTATGTCACAAATATTCTTCTCTTCTCTTCTCTTCTCTTCTCTTCTCTTCTCTTCTCTTCTCTTCTCTTCTCTTCTCTTCTCTTCTCTTCTCTTCTCTTCTCTTCTCTTCTCTTCTCTTCTCTTCTCTTCTCACCTCTTCTCTTCTCTTCTCTTCTCTTCACTCTTCTTCTCCTCTTCTCTTCTCTCTTCCCTTCTCTTCCTCTCCTCTCCTCTCCTCTCCTCTCCTCTTCTCTTCTCTTCTCTTCTCTCGTATGACCTCCGCGCGCAACTTATATAAAACCAAACCCGACTGCCGCGCGCAATTGACGTTTTCATATCAGGTAAAAATTTATCTTAAGCGCAACTAATGACTCCATTATAAGATTTATATTACTTTTAAATTCCGACTTAATGTAGATACAAAATTAAAATTAGAAATTATGTAAGTACAGGAATAGTTACTTTATATGAATTTGTGAAAAATTAATTAACTATATGTATAAATCTAGAATGCAATGTATGAAAGTAAACAAATTTATTTAATTTTGAGTTTTTAAGTTTTTTAAGCAATAGAAAAAGTCATCTTTCTATGTATGTGCGTAATAAATTGCACATATATTTTGTATAAGAATTAAAAATAATTATGAACGGTATAAAATTCGCAACTTGGTGAACTGAATCGTTGCGAAACAATTACGGCGTATAATGAGAAGACATGTCATCTATGTGATCCTCTTTTATTCTTCTGAAATCCTTCTGTAGGATCTTGAAATATTTCAGTAAGTTGCACGTCTTATGCCAGAATCTACCAACGCCCCCCGTTCGAGGGAAAAATGTTATGGTTGCCCTACTTAAACACTTCTGAATAAGGAACACGGTAATCTCCTGCCATCTTAGTTACAATGTACTGCACCTGAGCTTATCCGAACTTGGTCGTAAAGTATCCTCATTCCCTTATGGGACCGGTGCCGCGGTCAAATTATCCAATTACTGAATTGTTGCTTAACTTGGGTACCAAGGGAGACAGCCGCATGTCTTGCGCGTTGCAGGTCATACGGGCGTAATGTGAATTGATGTTGCTCCGCTTCCCAGATCGATGCGGGTCAGCGAAGATGCCCTAATGAACGTCGATATTATGTCTCTAACTGCTCATAAACCTCGCAGAAAGCGTCGTAAAACAAACGGCGCAGGGACTCGAGTTTCGGAACTTGTCAGAGTAGTGCTGCTCATCCAGTCTCTTATTCTTCTTATCAGTTTAGAAAATTTAAATCGGAACTGTTATTTGCCCCTTCTGATATGAATTCTGCAATTTAAAGCATGATGAAAGGAGTAAAAATTGTTCTGTAACTTTACAGTCTTAATTTTTCTTCCATTATTTTATGTATTTTTTTTTTCCACCCATTCCTCGTTGTAATGTTATTGTATTTCATTCTTTATTCTTAGATAATTAATCATAATTCTCTATAGATTTATTTTGTTTAGTCAATATTTCTTTATTGTACTGTGAATACTTCACCTTATCTCTCTCCCCCATTTCTTTCGTCTTGTGCTTCCCTTTCTCATCTATTTTATATCCTTTACACTCATTCTTTTCCTTTTCTCCCCTTCTTTCTCTCCTCTATTTCCACTTATTTTACCTATTCTCTCTATGCTCCTCTTGTTCCTATTCTATTTCCTCTTTGTTCTTCTTGTTCCTATTCTATTTTATATTTACTCTTCTTTTATCCACTATATTCTCTCTTTGCTCTCCCAGTTTCTATTATACTCGCTCTTTGCTCTTCCCGTTCCTATTTTAGTATTTATCCCTAATCTGGCCTCTCTTTGCTCTTCTCGTCTCTACTCTATCTTTTTCTTGCTCTTCTGGTCTCTGTTCTAGTCTCTCTTTGCTATTCTGGTCCCTGTTGTACTGTCTCTTTACTATTCTCGTTTCTGTTTCGTTCTCTCTTTGCTCTTCTAGTTTCTATTTTATTCTCTCTTTGTTATTCTCGTTTATATTCTATTATATTATCTTTTTGCTGTTCTAGTTTCTGTTCTATTCTCTCTTTGCTCTGCTCAATTCTATTGTACTCTATTCCATTCTCTCTTTCCTCTTCTTGTTTTTGTTCTACTCCGTTCTACTCTTTTTTGCACTTCTCGTTTCTATTCTACTCTATTCTCTCTCTGCAGTTCTTGTTCCTATTCTATCCTCTCTTTACTCTTCCCATTCCTATTGTAATTTTTTTTAACTTCTCGTCCCTGTTATATTCTCTTTTTGTACTTCTCGTCCCTATTCTACTCTCCATTTGTTATTCCCGTCCCTGTTTTATTATCTCTGTACTCTTTTCGTTGTTCCTATTAGGCCTATAGTCTCTCCTCGTCCCTGCTCTAATCTTTCTTTGCTCTTCTGGCCCCTGTTGTATTGTCTCTTTGCTCTTCTCGTTCCTATTCAATTCTCTCTTTGCTGTTGTTTCTATTCCATTCTCTCTTTGCTCTTCTCGTTTCTATTTTATTCTCTTTTTGTTCTTCACGCTTCTACTGTACTCTATTCTCTTTTTGCTCTTTCGTTTCTATTCTGCTCTATTCTATTCTCTCTTTGCTCTTCTCATTTCTATTCTATTCTCTCTCTGTACTTTTCGTTTCTATTCTATTCTCTCTTTGATCTTTCCATTCCCATTCTAATATTCCTTTGAACTTCTCGTCCCTATTATATTCTCTGTTTGCACTTCTCGTCCCTATTCTACTCTCTATTTGTTACTCTTGCCCCTATTATATTCCCTTTACACTTCTGATCCCTATTATATTCTCTCTTTTCTTTTCTCGTTCCTATCCTATCTATCTTTGCTCTTCTCGTCCCCATTCTACTACTCTCTTTTTGCATTTCTCGTTTCTGCTTTATTCTCTCTTTGCTCTTCTCGTCCTTATTCTATTCTCGCTTTGTTCTTCTCGTCCCTATTCTTTCTCTCCTCCCCTCTCGTCTCGTACTCTGCTCTTTGCAATTGCTGTTGATCAGTACGTCTCAATTTTTTCGTTGTATATAATTATTTATATTTAATAATAATAATAATAATAATAATAATAATAATAATAATAATAATAATAATGATTTACTTAACCTGGCAGAGTTAAGGCCATACGACCTTCTCTAACACTCAACCAGGAGTAAAAACTGCGTTACAAAAACACTACAAATTTACAAAGTACACTACAATTTTACACACAAAACTGAATAAGATAATAATAATAAAATGTAAACAACAAGTAAGAAGAAATCAGACATAATATTATAACATAGAGAAGGAAAGAAAAAAGCATAATAAAATGTGAACAGCAGGTCAAAAATAAATTAGGCATACAAAGTATAAAAAATAAGACAATTATTGATGATGATGATGATGATGATAATAATAATAATAATAATAATAATAATAATAATAATAATAATAAGGAATTTAAGGAATTTTAATACCAATATCATGGTTTCCACATTACAACATATTAGGTGAACCTGCGTATCTTAACAATAAGCTTTAAGAGCTTATATATTTATAACTTTATATTTAAATTGCATTTTGGGTTAGTTTTCCCACATTAACACATACACTCGAAAATCGAGAATTTGTTTTAGGAAACGTATGAATACATAAATAATACCTCCTGGAATACTAAAATATCTCTTTTCAATTATAGGACTTGAATTGTTCACGTAATAGAAAGTCTCACAAGGCCATGGTCCTATTCAGAAGTGTGACATTTCTGGTCACCGTGACAAAGTCTCTTGCTGATCAATTCCTAATGAATGTCAGTAATTCGTTGCGAGCAAACATTTTTGCAGGCGCTAATTAGTGTCCCACCAGTACATAAACCTAGTTCTGGCCTGTTTACTCTTCTGCTGCACGTGCACCAAACAAAGGTCTGCAGCATCCAGCAGTGATGCCGTTTGTACAAAAAATGAATACACCTGTCGACCTTGTCCGTACAAACACTTAACAATCGTCCGTGTACAAGCGTCTGTTAGTTGCTTCATTTTAGTATTTGTTCCACAAACAAGTAGACAGTCTGCTTGATCATTTATTGAAACGTGACGAACTGTAACGGCTTCTCTTCACTTTATTTTTCCAGCAACTTTCTGAACAAAGCGACAGTATGCTGTGTCACAAAGCCATGTTTTCGAGTGAATTTCATTTGTTAACATTTTATTTCTCTGATACTTATAATTTCAATATCTGGTATAAATGTTTTCTAAACAAATAGAGGTTATAGGACATCAGGATTTTATTGTAACAATCTATACTTTTCCCCAAAAATAAGGGGAGGAGGAGTGATATTAAAACTATTCGAAATTAAAATAAAATATGCATCTGTATAATAAATGATGACGATGAGGATGATGATACAGTGTTAATTTGTACATGAAAAAAAAGAATGGTATTAGAGTAATAAATTGCTTTAAATAACAGTATGTACTAAGTAATAAACATTATTTTCAAATAATGTAGCTAATACATCCAAAATAAAGACTTCCAATTTTATTATGTTTACAATTTTTCCCCGAATTTATTACAGGCATAATATATTATAGACGTTTAAATTAAATAAATGGAATTTTCGATTAAATACTCTGACTTCGATCAGTAAATAATAAAACCTTTTCTTTTAAATTGAAATATATTTTCCTTTTTGTTCTTAATAAGAAAATTCTAACTACATAACATCTAAGCGCCATGTTTTACTTTGTGCCGAGTGTATAATAACAGAAGAAAATGTAATTTTTTCCCAACCTTCCCCAGAAATGTTTCTGGTGATATTTATTTATTTAAAATGGCATTTATTGAAATACCTCTGATACTGATTAGAGAAATTTTGTGTGTTTGCAGCCAGTAAGAGAACCTCCAGTAGGTGGACAGGACACAAGCCAATACCGACGATCTCCAGGGTTGTCCAAGTCAGTCCGGCACACCAAGGTTTCCAGCACACCTCTCGATGACCAGATCACCAGCAGATCCGACTGGGACATTAGAAGGTGGGGCAGCCTAGGGTTATATCACTGGCACATGAACACAAGGACTGAAGACTACTACTACAAAACCACAGCTAAAGTCTATTGCTCCGCACGTCATCTTCAGAACTAAATCCAAACAAATTTGGCACACATCACATGTTAGCTATGTACCTCCAAGGACAAGTTATGACAATTTTATTCAAATGTTAACCTGGAATTTTAAAATATTTAATTCCAATTTTAAAGCATTTTACACAAAAAAAGTGTATTGTAGTTTTATTTTGTGTGTGTAGAAATTTTTTGAATGTTTGGATTGTTCTCTGAGATATTGATATGGGTTGGATTCCCGATCTTTAGTCCTACTGACATAAACATGTCGGTCATCATATCACTATCGATTGGAGATCACTCTGTCTCCAGTCATCAAGGTGGGTACTCTAAGAATGCTGCACTTGAATCAGTAGCGTATTAGTGTTTGGTCATAGTAGTTTTGCAGAATTATACCCAGTTTCATGGCAAATAAAAGTTGGAACCTCCTGTATATAGAGCAGCAGTGCATTGTGCGATATCTTTCCTTTTAATTATATGGCTTGCTAAAACTCAGAATTATGTAGGTGATTCACACTTACAATTGAAGTACATTAAATGTTTGCCTGCTCCAAAGTCACCTTCTTACAAGATGCCTGCATATGCCTTAATTAGTAATTAATGATGTCGGTTTTATCTTGTAACTGACCGACTTTGATTTAAATAAATTGTTCTTTACTAACTTTCGGAATACAAGGGCCAAACTTCGGAAACTCAACCCACATTGACACAGCAGAACAAACTGAACACTCAACACTGCCTCACTTCAAGAACTACTCAACCACATTCAAACCACTTAATATGGGCAAACATTAAAGCAAGGATTTAACTGTGGAAGCTGTGAAAATATATCAAGTAAACGACAACTATAACAGAGGTTCTTAACCTGGGGTTCTGGATAAGAGGGTCCGTGGAAAATTAAATGTAATAGCACAGTTTGCAGAAGGAATATCTGAAGATTGAACTCCTTTGTCCTGGGCACAGTAGGCGCTGGTTCATGCAGTTAATTATCAAAACAAACACCTTCTTTACACATTTAGTTATTGGCTATATACTCTTATGCATATAAAATATATATTTTGTTTATCTATTCCAATTAGAAGTATTTATTAAAGATGCATTGCTGTGTAATACACTGATTACATTTATTAAAACGGTTTATTATTATTATTATTATTATTATTATTATTATTATTATTATTATTATTATTATTATTATTATTATTATTATTATTATTATTATTATTGTTAATAACAGATTTTTCTCTCGTCTAGGAGCCTACATTTTAAGAGTGGTTTCTACACTACTGGAATCCTTGAGAAGGATGTTAACATTTTCAGAAAATTTAAATAAGTCATACAAATAATTATTGTATGACCTAGTAATTCATGTTCGATATGTTTTGTCCGATTAATTATTTAAGTACGTATAATCGATGTATCGATAAATTCTCGATATTTTTATTATACCTTATTTACTCGCGTAATAGACGCCATCGCATAATGTTCGCACCGCAACTTCTGACACCAATATGTAGGGGGTAAAAATCTCCGCATAATGTAATAATAATAATAATAATAATAATAATAATAATAATAATAATTTATTTTAGCTGGCAGAGTTAAGGCCGTAAGACCTTCTCTTCCACTCAACCAGCAAAAAGTGTATATACATATGCATGAACTTACAAAGAATCCAACAATTTGATTTAGATGAGAGTTACATGTATACAAAAGTTATTTACAAATTAAACAACAAAATACTATGAACTATTAATTAAACACTGAAATAAACTGTGTAGCAGAATTAAACTAAAATACATAGAATGTTAATATATTTCAAATAATATTAGATAATAGAAAGAGATTATTACGAGACAATTAAAATACAGCACAATCAGGATGATGTCTAAAGAAAAAAGTAACATGTAATGTAATGTACGCATTACATTTTCAATTGCTATCTGTAGTAATTCTACAATCGTAATGTTGGATACATTTCTCATGTTTAAATTTTTAAAACAAAGAGTTAATGTAATATGGTACGATTTGTTCTTTTTAAAATGCAATAATGGGTAGTAGTAGTGTTACTTTCACAAAGCATACCAAGTTTTTGCTTTATTTGTATTCAGTTTTAGATTATACTGTACTACATTTTTTATTCATTTCTTATGTTACGCACTTTACATTATTACTGCTTGTAAGCATTCAGTATACCGATTCTCTCGAAGTCGTATATGATTTCAATATTACTTGAATGTCCGATGTCGAAACCAATTGTGATCATCACGTGGGTTGTCAGGTAGTTATGATTTTTTCCCCTAAAATTGTTTCTTCGCATCCTAATATACACCCTGAATTTTTAATCTACAAATTATGGGAAAAAAAATGCGTCTATTACACGAGTAAATAAGTTATTTTTCTACCTTTTCGAAGCTTTTTAGTATTAACGTGTTATGAAATGTACTTTTGTTTTTGTTCTGTTCAGAAGTTGTGTAATCATGTAAAAATAATAGACAAACATTACAATAATCAGTGCCTGCTGTACTCAATTCTGTTCTCATAATTACTTCATGGCCATTATTTGATTACAGTAGGAGTTTATAGGTTAAAAAAGGTTAAGAATCACTGATCTAATGTTTAACCTATTTAACTCTAATAATCTGGAATTTGGTAAGTTACCAGTCTGCAATGTTTTAAATAGGGAACATAGATTTGGAAAAAAAAAAACGAGAACATTGGAAAATGAATTGAAGCAATACTGGAAATATTTATTCAGTGTCATGTATATGTATGTGTGCCTGTATGCGAGGAAGAGTGCTGGCATGAATGCATTTATGTATGTAGGCATGGATTGTGCATACATATGTTCCACTGTACAAATCTACTATTCAGGACCAAATTAAATGTGTAATGCATCATTTTAACCATGTTCTTCACATTGACAAAATGATTCTTTCATTTGAAGGAAAATGTATAGTACAACAACATGAAGTGCAATAAAAGTAAGCTAATTGTTACACATTTGAAGTCCAGAGACCAATTTCAGATGTACTCGGGGCCGGCCCGACAGGGGTGCAACAGGATGGCAGAAGTTAAGGGGTAGTAAAAATTATTTTGATAATTTTTTTATCACTGACCTGCACAAAAATTAAATTTTTTGCACAGTAGTTGATTGTTTACTCATTTCCCTTTTCTCTGAAAAGAAAGTTAGGCCCATCAACATGGCATCTTGACAAGGGGCTGCAGATCATGTGTCACCGCCCTATTATAAACACCTCAGAATAGAGACAAATGCACTTATCTTGGCTTTCCCTTAATGCAAGACCCATTGCCTGAAAAATATCAGTAGTGCTGGAGGTAATATAGTGTGCTGGCTTGTATGTAAGGTTATTTGTGTTGTTGATGCATATACTTTTATGAAAGTGCATGTGCATATATTTTACATCACAAATAACATAACTGGAGGTTGTACAGATATGGGATGTCATGAAGTAGGCAGTGTCAGAAACACAAAATTAAAGTGCTTTCTAGTATAGTGAATGTTATAAGCAGGTAAGACCTATAAAAAGTATTTAAAACTAGAGATCCGAAATAAGTTTCAGAACCAAATATAAAATCATAGAAAACCAAATAATTGAAATCAGAATCATAAACGTACTGGCTTAAGAGCGACAGATTAAAGCTGATTCTTAACTTAATGTATTTGTAACTGATTGTAAAGATTAATATCAAAGTGTTACATTATATGAAAAAGTCTGTAGTAGTAGTTGAAGTGTGTGTACATTTTTGAGGGCGTGGCACAATCGGCACTTGTGTAGGGTGGCAAAATTGGTCGGGCCAGTCCCGGTTGCACTAGATTATTTTTACAAAATTGTGCTGGTGGTTGGTTAATCTTACAGCATGCCTTGTTATATTAATTTCCTCCTTTTTTCTTTCCAATCATTCCTCTTCACACTGCATGGGAGCAAACAATTTGTTGTGGCAATGGAGAGATGACTGTAAGTGAAATCATAGGCTAGGAGGTATTTGCAAAGAGATGTATAGTGACCAGCTTGAAGGACAGTTTTTCATTCTCTCTCCTTGTTGCTCACCTCCGTGTATCAGAGAGCCTTTTCAGTGGTTCCCAAGCTCATGCTTTCGTGGCTCCACTTTAATATATAAAAATAAATAGTTGCTTTTTGTAATTTTTAACTTGTAACAATTCTAAAACCTAATAAAATCTTGGTGATCATGTCTCTACTGTTTATAACTGACTAGAGAATAAATTCCTACCTGCAATTACCCATCGACTTTCATGTATGAAATGTGTGTGTTTTCCCATGAATTATTCCTTATTATGCAGTTTTCGAAACTAGCATCATGCCAAACTGCTGCAGGAAACACATTGCATAAATTAATATCTAATACTCATGCATTTTAAATAGCCTAATCAATATTATCATTATGCTTGTGAAATGAACGTAATATGATTATTTATAAATTAAAATAAAATGTTACATTAAATTGAACAATTTTGTCTGTAAGTCAGTGGCGTAGCGTCAGTGTAAGCTAAAAAGCTCAGCTTCCCCAGTTAATAATAATTTCATAATAACCTGCAGTTTATGAACAAAATTATTTATTAATTTTAATAGAGTTTATATTTACGCGTTAAATATTGTGATGCGGCAGCTCAAGATGATTCGTGATGCAGCAGTAAACAAGAAGCCTGCACACACCAGCTTCCAAGCAGACTGGTTTCTTTCATTCATATTCATTCTTCTGTGTAATCCACCCCGCAGATTTTCCATCCCTTTCTAACTAAACAACCCTGGTCGCAAGGCTCGCAAAAGCTAGCTTTTACATTAAAAATAATTTAGTTTCCGAGTTATCCCTTTCGTGAGTTGTGTTCAGTTGAAGTGTTAGTTTGCACTGTGGCTGATATAATAAATAATGAGTGAAATAACAGTTCCTGACACCGATTTACTTGAATTTTTTAGGATAATTCTATTATCAAGACTGACTTACGAACAAAAGTGTGAGTTAGAAAACAAATGACCGACTCCCTTGCTGTCAATGAAGGACATAACCAAAACACAGACGCATACTTACGTAATGATAGTAATACTGTATCTATTGACCGTTAATATTGTGATTTCTCTAAGTATGACAGGGAGTGAGCTAATGTTATACGTAAACGTGTCTATTTGTTAGAGATACTATATGTGTAAACAGTGAAATCATATTTTACTACGTACAATTTCAGGTCATGCCTTATTGATGTTACTTACGATGTTCCAACCAATCTTCGACTGGTGACTTGACATTGACTATTATTTATTTGAAAACTATATTTTTGTAATACGTTTTCTCATATGTACATGAAAGACAACTTGAGTTAGCTTCCCCTGCTCAAAATTTCATGCTACGCCACTGCTGTAAGTTATAACGTATTCTGAAATTTTTTATAAAGAAATAATTTTTTTATATGCAAAAAAAATAATAGGTAATTTTCAGTAGTCACAAGTGCATATGTTTATTTTTCCTATAAGAAGTTTTATAGTGGAATTTACAGAGACAGCACAACCTAAAGTCCCATGTTATACCCCGTCATCTGCATTGTTATTTTATTAAAATAATACTAAACATATAAAAAAAATAGGAGTAAATGTAAGGCAACTTTGACTCCAGTATATTTTCATAAACTTTGATTAATGTCTTTCCTACTTTTGGTAAATAGAGTAATTTATAAATTTAATCCAGAAAGCAATTCACATTTCCGGTGTTGGGCACATTCACATTCCACATCACACCAACTACCCACGCTCTGGCCAGGACCTGAACCCAGGACCACAACCATGCTGCATCACCAATCGAGGATGTAATTTAATAATGGTAACATTAAAGATAGTTTAGAGTATTCTTCTGTGCTAACATCTTGTATGAATGGAGGTCTAGCATCACTTCTATCCACAGCATTTCTTTGGGAATAGATCATCTTTTGTAGGGGCTGTGCATGAGGGTAATATTACTATTGTGAGTGGGCCTTACTGTGAAGCTGCATATTGCAAGAAAATATATTGAGAATCTGCTATGCTCTGTGTCTTAAGAAGTTATATCCCACAGTGACCATTTAGCAATATAGTGTATTGATGACCAAGTGATTTTGGATCTTGCAGAATTTTATTTTTTCTACCCATAGTTTGTTACTTGCAAAAGCTGAACCAAACCATTAAAGTGACAATGATGATCGTACTTTAAAATGCATGAGGTATCAGCTTTGATTTGCCATGCAGCTAGAGTGTATCCTAGTAGTAAATGAGTGCTGACCTTTAAATATATTGGCAGGCTAAGTAATTATGCTAATATGATGTCGCTATTGTTAAATTCGTTATGTTGATATTTTAATTTCCATTGTTAGGCCATGGCCACATGCTAGCTCCGACAAGGAACCTACAGGATCTTCGAGTTTCCTGTCATCGCAAGGAACACTGCCCCTTCTCACTCATCCTAGACTTACTGATAACAAGGACTTCTCGCAATCACAACGCAATATCTCAGGTGAGGCTGCATTTATTTCCGATGTACACTTGCCCCAAACTCGCTTTCAAAATAAAACACGATTGTTTGGTTCAAAAGTGAGGTAACTCCTCCTTGAAAGTTATTTTCACCATTATAATAATATGCTCTTCTATTGAACTCTCTGAATGATTACAGTTCTATACTTCATACACAAATTTGTAAGGACGTTAAGGGATGTATAAATAATAATCAGTCTTATTCAAATGCAAGAATGAAGGCGTGTGTTTTGTGGTATGTTGGGACAAATAATATGATCACTTTCTACCTCATCTAATCTAGTTCACTTAGCCATAGTTCTTGTTTGAGAATGAATGTTCTTTACACTTCAACAATTTTATGAGCTGTAATGGCATTTTTATTTTTTTCTCTCAAAGTATTAGTATCAGCATGAGTAAAACTGAGACAAAATATTCACTTCTACTATTTTTTAAATAATTAATACCTATGGTGAAGCTAAATGTGATTTGTTAAGTAGCCTATTATTACTTCAATACAACTATGTCTTCATTAAAAATTTAAAACTCTTGTCTCCCTTTTATCTTTCATATTTAGACGAAAACAATATGAAGTTAATAATTGACGGTCTTTTGTACTTACAAAGGCTATAAGGCGTGTAAAAATAAGACGCAGCTTCATTTTTATATGTACAATATGTGAACATAATTTTGATTTTTACCAGAAAGTAGCTTGTTTTAAAAAATAAAATAGAACAGAATTAAGAAAAAAATGGCCCATTATTATTATTATTATTATTATTATTATTATTATTATTATTATTATTATTATTGTTATTGTTATTGTTATTATTGTTATTGTTATTGTTATTATTGTTATTGTTATTATTATTATTATTATTATTATTATTATTATTATTATTATTATTATTATTATTATTATTATTATTATAATAAGGTAAATATTGATTGCTTTAAATGTCGAAGCTTATACGCTAGACGACATACATTTGATTACTTATTCTTTTGCAAGGTCATCAAGGGTGACATTATCTGTGAATCTTTCATAAATAATGTCAGCCTTCGTATTTCTTCTAAAGAAATGAGTATTCACGAAATTGTTTACGCTAAAAATTCTAAATCTCTTTCTCCGGTCTCTAGATACATAAAAAATGCTGATGTGCAGGGTTGTGATATCAATTCATTTAATGTATAGTAGTGGCTATTTGATAAGTGATTTAATTTGTATTGTATAATCTGTGAAATTTAGTCATTTTTTATTTTTCTGTATAATCTCCGACTATATTCATTCATTTATATATTTGTTTTATTATGTGCTTGTTTTAATTACATTACCAGTGGTTAACCTTGTTCATTCTATTTCTTTACTAATATTACATCATTGTTTTTAAAGCTGTGACATTATTATAACATTTGTATTACGGTACATTAGAATGATGTAAAACATGGTATTTGAATACCATACCAGTATATGAAAATTTCTATATTCCATGTTATTAGTTTTGAACCAAACAATCGAGGTTGCAAAATAATATGATGTTTCACATATTACACAAGGAGATATATATTACGAAGAAGTCATTATTTTCAAATTACTCAAGCTGGGCAAAAATGTGCATGTCGATTTCATACATAATCAGTGCTTAGAATGTTATTTCACAGATCTTATGTCGTCACTCTCTCTGTCTTCTCACAATTATGGCAAGTCCAATAAACTAATCCACCTTAGACAGGAATGATACTATTTCATAATACACAGTACCGGTATCTAATTACATATTATGGACATAGCTTGTTTTTTTGCTCACCTCTGTGTTAATTTATACTTACGCAAGTTTTGATTGACAGTATCGTCTTCAGTGTTACAAATAACTAATTATGGTATCTCATACAAAGGGAGCTCATATTAGTTTTGTTGAAGTATAGTCTTTACAAATATTGTCTTGTGTAAAACATATTTTAATGTCAGAAAATTTTGCTCTTCATGGCATGCTACTGGTTATTTTCTGTTAAATACAGAGGTCACATTAGGTAAGTCAATTATGATTACTTTCTTTCCTTTATAATGAACGAAACAGTAGAACATTTCAGAAAAATTATATGGCAATAGTATGACAATATTATTGTGATCATCAGAGCTGCGAAAAAAATCTACTTACAAGCAAACATTCTGATGGTGACAGATTAAATTTTTTTTTTTCTTTCACCATGTTAGTAATGTCAAAAGACGTGCTTACACAAATTTTGGTCACTTGACTGCAATTACGATGGATGTAAAAAAAATAAGTTAGCCAGGGGCCATTAACAGAAAGAAAACACAATTTCACTGGAAAAATTTATTGGAACAGACACAGCAATTGTTGAGCTATTTTTCAACATATTCCTCACCGGAATTGAGACATTTGTCATGTCAAGGGATCGACAAAGAGGTGCTGTCAAAAGCTGGTTCCGATCCTAGGCGGCTGACTTGTACGACAAAATTGATCCTATGGTGTGACAAATACCTCAGTTCCAGTGTGGGATATGTTGACAAATAGTGCAACAATTGCTGTATCTGTTTCAATAAATCTTTCCATGCAATTGTGCTCTTTTTCTATAAATGGCCCCATAGGAAATCACTTTCTGGACAGCCTCGTAATTGCGGTCGAGTGGCCAGAATTCGTATAACACGTTTTTGACATTATTAACATGGTGGAAGAAAAAAAAAACTTTTTTGTCTGCCCCCATCAGAATGTTTGCTTGTTAGTTGCATGCACTTCGACCATACATTTTAAAAACAAATGATGGCATTGTGGTATGTTACGTAAACAATGATAGTCTGTTCAGATACACAATAACATATCATATTGGACATCATAATAATTTAATGAACTGTAAATCTAATTCAAACAATTGTAAGTACGGTTGAAATGATATTCTAATTGTTTCTTGCCTGCTTTTAATATAGAAGCTTATGATGTGCCATCACTTACGAATGTCAATGCACTACCATTCACTATGGAAGAGATGTCTATACTGGTACTGTATAGTATATAGGCTACCCCCTCCATCTACCCACCACAGCAACCACTTTTATCTTGTCTAGGTATATTTTGTCGCAGCTCTGGGATCATACATCTCTTATACATGTCTAGTCAGTAACGAAGAAAATAGTACCTATGTTGTTTTCAGTATGTATTGAAGTACCTTTTCTTAAATAACTACCGGTATACAAAAATTGTTTTTTTTTTTTTCTTCACGTTACTTTAAAACCCTTCTTCAATTATGTGAAATAGCTCATATTCTTTAATAACTTTTACTGCTTTGTCTCTACAGGTCATATTTATAGTGCATTTTTAAATTAAATTTTATTTAATATTGGCCACTATTGAATTAGTCAAGCAGAATGAGAATAGCTGTTTGTAACGACCCCAATGAGTAGGATATCCTTCTCACGCCATTTTTCCAACTGAAGACTAAGGTAGAACCAATCTTGAAACGTGAATCTCTCTCCAATGAAAAAAGTTCAATCTTTACCTCTTCTTAATAACGCTTCATTCTTCTCTCTGTTTTAGATCAACATTAATATTACTGGCAATGGTCAAGGCTGGAAATAGCATAAACATTGTATATTATGTTGGATATAATGAAATCAAGTTCAATTTCTTTATCACTGTCCACCAGAGGTTTCATAATAATACAGAAATTCCTAAATGTTATATATTTGCCTTAACTGTAGGCGCCATTATGCACCTCATTGTATGAGTGTGAATATACTGGTACCGGTATATAATTTATTAGAACTGAATATTATTATTATTATGCAGCTTAGTACCGGTATTTACTTAAACTTGATACAGAATTAATTTTGATCAGATTTGTAATTTAACTCAAATTCAATAGTTATTAGATTTGTAATTCAACTCAAATTCAGTTGTCATGGTAGTCAGATTAAAATTTTGAAGCAAGATAAACTGACAAAATTTCATTTTCAAATTCCTGAGCATGGAAAATGAAAACATGAATGCAGTCAAATATAAATACATGCGGTATGGTACCATATTATAAACGTAGAATTACGTAGAATATTGGTAAAGGTTTTTTTATACCATAGTGCGTAAAGTTGCATTTTACCCACTATTAAAGTGCCTAAAGTGAGTGCTTAAAAAGTAAGTAATCACTTCAGGCACTGCTATTCATTTTACGCACTGCCAAAGAAAATGTAATACTGATATTCAATTTACAAACTTCATTCAGTAAGAAATTATTGCATTATCTCGATCTTTAATTACTTAAATATTACACTAACACAACAACAATTATTATAAAATACTAAAAAGAGCAGATTTGTCTGTCTTTGTCAAATGCACATCATCATGTTTACGAAAAGCCACTTTTCATTGTCAATAATTTATTTTGTGTGCACAAGGTTGGAATTTTGGAGTAAGAGGAAAAGGAAGGTATCCGTGTTCTGAAATTTATCCCAAATAAGTAACAAATTTAACATTCATATCTACATTTTAGCCCTTATTATTCTGAAGTTACATATAGTAGTCATTGTAACAAGATTTATCATGCAACTATTCCTAATCACTTTGTTGATTATGTGGCAAGTTTAGACGGCCATGATGTCGTAAACATGAATAAAACAGGCTGCCATTCTTAATGGTTCTGAGTTTAGATGGTCATGACATTGTGATCTTATAACCTCCCCAACTTGAAATATTTATTTAATGTAAATTTGTGCTATCGTAGAAAAACATTATATGATACACATTCGTAAAGTCATCTTTTTGGCACGAGTATAAAGAGAACCTTTACGAACTTGTCTCATAAATAACTATTAATAAATAATCACGTGTAACTTTTTTTTTTTTTTCAGATGTCACTATTCCTGACGTTTAAAATCTAAAAGTTATTTAATAATGCAGGAAGACGAGTGAATGTATTAGAAAATTATTCCTTGTCAAAATATTCCTTTAAAGTAATGAATATTAATAATAAACTAATAAATGCCACAAAATATAATATTATATTAAATGCATATTTTTCTGTATAAAATTATTTTGTCCACAGTGAACACACAAGTATTATTAGATGGTGATATGATATTAATTATTTTTCTAAAAGATAATCTTCTCCTTTAAAGTCTATTTTAAGAAAATTATCTATACACTAACTTAATAATGTTGAATTCATACCATAAACTATAAGTTACATACAGTAGACCATGTCTAGGGTGCGTTTATGTTTGTGAATTTGATTGTATGTGTAAATAAACATACTCTGTAGCACGACGAAGCTCTGCGAAACGCTAGACATCACCAAGTACAATCGATTATAGCATCTGCCCTTAAAGATGCCGATTACAACACTTTTGAAGAAGTACATGGTCTCTCCGTCACTGGCAGTACACGGCGCATAGATATAATAGCTTTCAAGGAATCTACAAGATCTGGATTCATAATTGATCCCACTGTGCGTTTCGAAACGAATGAGGAACAGTCAGCAGAAGTGGATAAGGAAAAAAAGAATATCTACAATCCTATCTTTTCCTATTACCTCCAAAACTACCAGCTAAAAGAGCTTGAAGTAATTGGATTTCTGGTTGGAGCAAGAGGTACCGCTACTCTCTTCATGAAAGATGTGTTTAAAAGTCTTGGAATACCTACATCTATTATTCCGATTGTAACATTAGCTGCATTGAAAGGATCAATTGCTCTCCTGAAGCATCACCTATATTCGAAATGAAACTAACTTCATTAGCATTCTTTACTTTTTTGTAACACTTACCTCTCTCTCTAAAATTAGGTGTATTTCTACTAATCTAAAAATGTATTTGCACCTATGTACTTGTAGAAGTTTCATTGTCAAAACAAAATGAATGGTTTAATGAACTTGTAAACATTTATATGGTTAAGTACTGTCCCTTGTGGCAGCTCACGAATGGTGAGAAGACTTCTAAATTATTAATTAATCTTGTAATAAATAATATACTGTATCATTGAAATTGAAATTTTCTCTGTGACATGTTGTTAGTTAAGATAAAATTGTCCCATATTTCTTTTTACCGAATTTCAATTTTTTTAGTTACTAGAATTATATAAATACAGATCTATTGCACTATAAATATGATATTATGTTAATTATTTCCTTGACTTAAGATACAAATCCAAAGAACTATATGTATAAAAATGTAGCCTACTACATTGCAGCCACATACATGTATATGTGGCAATTTATTTGTATCATTATGAAGCAAAGTTTAATGTGAACATTACTGTATGTATAACATGATTTTAATAAATAATTTGTCAGTGAAAGCAATGGAAAGCATTAGCTCTGTTTTAAGATGCTAAATGTTAAAGAGGAAAGGTATTTATAGAAAGAAATTCTGTAAGTATTTTTGTTTATCATTTGTATATGTAAATTTGTATTGTATGACGAATACATTGAATAATCATGAAAATGGTACTCTTCACAGGGAATGCGTCAGAAAGTGTTCTTCAGAAGTTCAGGAAGAGTTTTGCTCTCAAGTTCCACAAGAAGGGAGGAAGTAAAGAAGGGAGTGAAGGTGGAGAAGATGTGACGGATGAACAACCTCACGACGAAGAGGAATCAGTACAACAGAGCACAGAGTCGCCACCCCCTCCACCGCCTCCACCACCCCCACCACCTGGGAAAGATGATGCGTCTTCAGACTCAAAGTTCAAGTGAGTTTTGGAGTACACCCAAAATATGTTATAACATGTCGTTGTTGAACATAATCTTTAATTTCATACCATCTTCTTCTTAGGTTTGGCCCTCTGGTTTGGAGATCCAGTAAAGAGCGTAAGAAGGGAAAGAAAGCTGCAAGAAATGCTAAATGTAATAGTGGTGACAGCGGAATACAACTAGAAGTAAGTCTCTATTTTCTGTTAATGTGCATATTTACACAGTTGATTTGTGCTTCGTTACTATAATTTAGTGAGGCCCACCTCCCCCCATAGACTTGCTTAGTATGAAACCCACTGAACATACTAGCACAGTAAGCAGGAAGACCGTGATTCTGTTTCGATATTATGCTTAAATTATTTAATGAAAGCATGTACAAATAGTACATTATGCAACGAGCCTATAATGGTAGTAATTAAGACGCAAGTATGGTTGTTTATGAAACGAGCGCAAGCGACTTTTTATGCTCGACCATATTTCTAACTTGAAATTATTTAAAATTAGGTCTTCTTATGGTTATGTGCGAACTGACCTGAATTGTGAGATGTGCGCAGACGCGAAAGTATTGATTTTTTCCGAGGCCGAATGTCATTGACCTTGGCAGAGAATAAGATGAAGATTACTCTGATATAACCTGGAAATTGATTTAGAATTGAAAGACGAGATGATAAATTGAATTTATTTGAATATTATTTACAATTAACACTAATTATTATAGTAACAGAACATAACCTTCTGCGACAGTATTGGATTTCCAGCCTCCGTGACTTTTCGCTAATTGTCTTTCGATTGCATATCCGAGAATAATCGATATAACGGTACAAAGCTGACTTGTCATTGGCTGAACACCTGAACTTTAATGAGTAGGTGTACTTTAATGACATGCATTAAAGGACTGCTACCAGGTGTATAATTACTACATTTCGGCATGGTCGAGCATAAAAGGACGAAAGAAACGACGAAATTATTAGACTTACAGTGGATGAAGCGGTGGTAGATGACTTGAAAACTCAATTTAAATCGTAACTGTAAGTACAGACGTTTTATCTATCACTATCTTGTAATATAATAGGCACAATACATGGATACCAAATGGGATCATTGATTTGACTCATGATCACCAGGGTAAGGGATTTGGATTGCTATAAAGTAATGGTGAAATATTGTACATACAGCCAAAGTTGTTGTGAACTTGAACCGAGCTACTGCACTGATCAAGCAGGAGTACAGTTCAGTCAATGAAAATTACACGCAACTTGTTGCGAAATTATTTCAAAACCTGCACAGTACTTGCTCCGTCAGAGTATAAACAACTAAACAGTGCAGTTACGTTCAAGTGTGTCAATCAGCAATTCGTGCACATTTCTTGCAGAGATATGCCGAAAAATCGAACAAGTACAGTTTATACAAAATTATGAGCACGTATTTCAGAATTTGATGGTGTGTTTATTATTTAAAACAAACTATTCTGCAGATTTTGTAAACGTTATGTGCCAAGTTCTAGGAGTTTCACGTAAAGTGCCATGTAAGTACTGTTAAACATAAACGTGCTTATGTTGACAAATTGAATTCTGAGACTCGAGTTATACTGGCTCGGATGCTGCGCGACACGTCAATTCGTGCCTTATATCCCCACCCCTTGCATATTGCTAGATGACGTCACAGCTTCAACTCAAGGTTTTGGTGGATACATTGATTCTTCGTCTGTCCAGATAAAAATGTCCGTTTACTGAGGTAATCACTGAGTGGAGGTGGCCATTTCAACCAGATTTCACTGTATATACTTATGTGTAATGAAAAGAATGTTGACTCACAAAATTTCTAGGACACAGCAGCTTTTAGTAAAATTTTTACTTTAATAATGATTTGCGTAGATGAAGTAAAATAAACACCAACATTTCTTGTGTTACAGGATAGTCATAGTACACTTTTTCATGTTGCGCATGTCTACTGGGTGTTCAGTTCAAAATGTGTCTTGGCTCGCTGTATCCCGTCATGTGGCTAGCTGACGAGCCTAAAGAATTCAATCTTCCTACACTTCCGCAGCTCAGGTGTATAATCTAAGAGGCAGAGAAGTTGGCTAGCAAGTACGGCGTTCATTCTGAAGAGTACGTGCCGATACGTACGGTAACGCCAGTAGTGGCAGGAATGTGAACTGTTTGGAAATACGTACTGTCGGGATATGGGTAGAGGGTTAAGACGATTACTTACGTATTTGTTGACATTAACTTCGACGGTCAACATGGACACGGAACATTTGATTTGTGTTGTGGAATGTTACCATACGCAACCGATGATAACAAATACCCTGCGTACGACTTGCCGGCGCAAAACACAGTTCGAAAGAGGTTATGGTAGCACACAGACGCACAGACCGCCTTCTGTTGCTACGACGTTCAAGTTATACTGTACACGTTCTCAAGTTCAGATTGAAGAACGCCTTAAATAATAGGCAACTTCTCTAACATATAAGCTGAAACTCGCTTCAAATCGGTGACCCAACAACAGTGACGTCATGACACACTTTGAAATGAACACCCAGTAGTTTTATAGGCACAAGTGATGAAATAGTGCCTTTCCAGAATTTATTATTATTATTATTATTATTATTATTATTATTATTATTATTATTATTATTATTATTGTTGTTGTTGTTGTTGTTGTTGTTGTTTTACTTAATGTCAGACATAGAAAATAGAGTTTCATGGAATCATTACAATGCTGCAGAGAAAGACAAATTTTGGCAAATTGCGCTATATTTTTCAACATGAATTGAGAATTGAAAATTTGGCATCCCTCAATTTGTTTCTAGAAATTCCAAAATTGGCAATGTTAAAGATAGCAATTTTTCTCCTGCAGAGAAATAATTTGAGAAAAACCTTTTTGCATGGAATAAAGATTAGCTTGTGTGTATGAGTGAGAGATAGGGAGGGAAATATATTCGCGTGAGAACTGCATGGTTGGTGAATCTCCAATTGCTTTTCTGGTTATCTCTTTAATTCTCAGTAATTTTTTCCCCTCTCTGTTATTTATACTCGCTTTAACATCTTTGGTCAGATCGCGAGTTAATCGTTTTGGGTGAAATCCGAAGGCCTGTGTACTATTGTTGAGACTGGTTCTATTGTTGTGAATTAGTTGGCGACTGTATATGTATTACTGATTTGTTACGAATATGGTTTCGATGGTGAATGAGGCCGGTGATATTCAGGGATGTTGTGGTCCGAATTTCCTAGCATTCGCCATACAGTTGAGGAAAACCCCTGAAAAACCTCAACCAGGAAATTGAACCCGACCAGGAATCGAACCCGTGCTCTCTGCGTAAGAGACCAGCATGCTGACCACTACACCACAGAGATGGTCCCTCAGTGATGTTTCTTTCTTTGTGTGTGCCCAAAAGGAAAGGGAAGAGAGAAATGAAAAGACTAATGAATTTACAAATGATTATTTCATCATTCCTAACTGTAAAATGAAGGCGATTGTGCCCACAGAATAGAACAACAGGACGTTATAAATAGTCGGCTATTTCGTATCACGAGGCTTAGAGTTTCACAGTATGTTAGGCCCCTTGCTCCATGTTAATAAGAGTAATATTGTCCATAAGAATAAGCAGGCAAAAAAAGAAAAAAAAAGAAAGCTCACTGAAAATCCCTACATTTTTACAGTTATTTAAAAAAATCCCGACATCCCTTTTCCTGTGAAAAATCAGTACTCCGAGGAATAAATCCCTACATATGGCAGCACTGCAATTAAAATCTTTCTAGAACTGTGCCTCTAAAAAGAGATGTGCAAACAGTAAACATAGGCTTACAACAATGAAAGATTTTTTCATAAAAAATCATACTAGTGCAAATGTGTGTCTGATTTAACATTATTATTATTATTATTATTATTATTATTATTATTATTATTATTATTATTATTATTATTATTATTATTATTATTATTATTATTGTTACTTGCAATAGTATATTTATTAAAGAAGGTATTAATTAGTGAAATCATATTTTACAGTATATGCCTAATCATGTGATAAAATGTGATAAGATAATAAATAATAATGATTCCATTAAATATTTCATACCTTTATTTTAGTGATCACCTGTAATAATGGGCATTTTTTTCGAAGAGCAGCTATTGGCCGTTTTAGATAGGTTTCACTGTATATGCATCCATGTGTAAATATTATATAAACAACATGATTCGAAACTTACGTTACAAATTCACAGACTAGATAGGTGTTCATACATTGTTAAGACCTAAAAATCTTAAAGTATACCTAAGAGTGCCTGATCGTAGGTAATCTTTCATGCAAAAATAGTTTTCACTTGATTATTCATTATGGATGATGTTTAAATTGAACAAAACCATGTTGTACACACGATTGGCAATGAAAGTGCATTAAATTCACATTGTTTTTAAAATGCCTCGTGTGATACAAACGAAGTTTTAGATTTCTAAAATTGATGGAGAAGATCACTGGTTCTTTTGACAGGTGTCTGCATATGGATCTATTCTATGGATTATGTAGCCTATGCATCTAGTTATGTATGGCAAAGACTCTTACATGAATGGTTGCTCATAATTAGATACTCCTAGATATTCTTTGAAACTGTATTTAACATATAAATGTTACACATATGGAAACAAAATTCCTACATTAAAATATTTAATATAGGCCTACATCTTGATTACCCAACTTTTAACGCTATATCACTTAGGAAGATGCAAGGTCAGGTTCAAAAAGACTGACTGTGGCAATTTTGCTTAGACTTCATTACCACCATTTCAACAATGATGAATAATCATTTCAATTGAAAGTTTCATTAAATGAAAATGGTAAATTAAAGAACTAATTCATTTAGATAGTATTTTTCATGGTCTTTCTTAACACAGATTTCATATTAAAATTGATATTAAATGAATTCATACCTTACCTGTACTCTGTACTCAGTTTTCAGGTCTTCTTAGTTCTCCTTAATTCATTGGAATAATTAGTACGATAATTGAATTACATGGTGTTTGGTGTTACATTTCAGATGGCTTCGGGTTCAACTCATGCAGCAGGTGGGGACAGTTCAGAATCCCATGACACAGACCATCAAGTGGATGATGAACCACTAGATGAAATGGACAGCCCTCCTGCTGTAAGTAAACAGAACTTTTATAAAGGAAACCAATAAAGTAGGAATTCTCAAAATAAAGTTAATAAACTGTGATTTTCTTGTTCCTGATGTATTATCTAATTGGAATTGCTTTTATCTAATCCATATAAGATATATAAGAATAGTTTTGTTTTAATGAAATTTTAAATAAATAAGTAGATTTTGTTACTGATGCTACAATGTATCTTATCGTTTACATAATCACGTGGTTTTGATATTAAAATTATAATAGTCCAATGCCCAAAGAGATCAGAAAGAAATCTTGTAAGAAAACACTTAAAATGTATTTACAATCTTTTACAATCAAGTTGTATACCGGTAATGTTGCTTATTGTAATACGTCCACACTAAAAGTATACAGAAATAACAGCTTATGTCGTAACTTGGATAAGGTTTATTAAATAAATTTCTTCTGCATTGTACAGAGTAACTGAAAAAATTTTTATTTCCACAAGTACACTTCAACATGAGCGCCATTTATAGCTCGACAGGTACCAAAACTATACTCAACCTCTCACCAGGTGTTATAAGCTCAACTGCATGAATGATACCCTGTCTCAAATCAATCAAATTACGAACTTTTCTGCTGTACATAAAATTTAAAAAAAATCCCCACGCAAAAAGATCCAAAGGAGTTAAATCCGGGGATCTAGGTGGCCAGGAAGTTGGCTCATCCCTACCAATCCAATTTCTTGAGAAGGTTATATCCAAAAACGTTTTAACATTTCGATGGCAGTGTGGTGGAGCACCATCCTGCTGAAATGTTAAACCTGGCGGAAATTGCAGAATAGCAAAGTTCTCCAGCATATCAAGGTATGTGACTCTCGTCACTGTAGGCTCGATAAAAAATAATGAGACAATTACTCCATTTTTGTGCATTCCCAACCAGACATTGACTTTTGGCGAGTCCCTTTCATGTTCAATCACTCTGTAGGGATTCTGAGAAATCCATATGCGGCAATTATGACGATTAAACTTCCCGCAAACGTGAAAGGTTTTTTCATCACTGAATAGCAACAAATCGGCATACTGAGATTTTCATCAATACGCCGAATCATCTTCGTATGCACCGCTGAACACGTGTAATTGAATTCAACTCTGTAAACCAGAGCACGCACTGAACTTTTTGCTGTACCGTCTATATCTCTATTGACAAGGAACTAGACTGATAAATGCAAATTTTCATTCATGCAACAGTAAGCTTGAAATAAAACATTGCACACAACAATGGCCATGGAAAAGGTATGAAACGAAATCTTGGAAAGTTTTTCTATTGATTGAGCTTTATCTTAAGAAATAAATTATAATGTACGGTTGTGAAAATTATAAGCTATTATTTCTGTATACTCTTAGTGTGGACACGGTGCATATTATATGATAGGCCTACAACAGATATTTGAGTACTATCAAGTATAAATAAAATCCTTGTCAGAAAGAGGGACATCAGTTCTTAAATTTAAGGCAGATTGAATCGTAAACATGAGCCAGGAAAACAATGAAATTGAATGTGGATTTGACTTATAGGTAAAAAGAAGGGTTGCAGGAGAAAAGACATCACGCCCACAGTCGGAGGTCATCAACCAAATACTAATAGAGAAATTCAAGGTAAGTAATGCAATATGGTCAAATAATTTTAATGCAAACGAAACAGTTTAATATGTATCAAAATAGGACTCTTGGAATACAATTTTTGATATCTCCATTATAAAATAATTGAACAATTGAAAAAGGTATAAGACTCTACTGGTAATTTATTGCTTACTTGTTTTAGTCTCTATGGATTGATGATAGTTGAATTAGAACCAATACTCAGTCATTACGTAAAAAAATAGCGTGCATAAATGCAGTACTGGTGCTCTTATAACTCCGTACAAATTAATCATTTATATTATTTCTACGGGAATACAAACAGCTGTATATCAGAAGAACTTGTATTTGTGTCCGGTATTAATCCATTTTTCAGTAAATTAATGTTTACTATTAGTAGTGCAAGACTTTTGGAACATCCAGAGTTTCAGAGCTATATAGGTATAACGGCTCTACCCCACCCTCAGGAAAGCAAGGAAAGGGGAACCTGTTTGGTTTTAGAAAATGGCTCTGGTAATGAATCCCTAGACAGAGAGAGAACCGTTTCCTTGGGGGGGAGGGCAAAGCAAAACCATAGAATCCCCATATAACGTGGTTACGGGAATCGTTTACCTCCTCCCCTCATTATGGCTTGACCACGGTACAGTATATTGGAATATGATCATTTAATAAAGGTATTTTCGAGGGGCATGTTTCGAACCGAGTTGTATAGGGTTTGAACTGTTGGTCTACTACAAATTATAATTAGCATAACTTAAAACAATCTCTCTCTTTTTCTCTCTTTAAAATTAACTTAGAGCATTTACATAAAATTAAGCCTAATATGGAAATTGACGATAAAATTATTATATTATTATGAAATTGAATATTTCACTTTGGTTCAACATATAAAATTATGAAACTTGCGTAACAAATTCGCCCGTACAGAAACACATGCATACATCAATAAAACGTTTTTATATGAAGCTTGCCTTCCTGAAGATATCATATGAAATGTAAACTCTTAATTATTTTATTTAATTTCGTCTTTAAGTTTACACATTATACCGGGATCACTTTTCTTTTTTCTGCATTGTTGTGCAGTATGTTTATCAGACATCTCCAAGTGGCGGCCTGAACACCTGCAGACTTCTAACACATGAGTACAGGCTGTTACAAAAGAAACATTACAGTGCTTCCCTTCCTCACATGAGGTATTGAAATTCTTATACAATCAGAAATTTAAAATAAATATTATAGTCCAGACACATGATCTGAAGACATTAATTCATCAATTTAAGCACAGAAACTTAATCATAAACAAAAGCAAAAAAGATTTTTTGAATTCAATATTTTCTACCGTTAATGGAAAAAAAAAAAAAGTTAAGACAAGTTTGGGGGGGCAGTGCCCCCCCCCCCAGTGCTCCCCCATAACTCCGTCTATGAATGAATCCAATAGATCGGTTCTCCCTTTCTTGCTATGTCTGATAATGAAGCCAGTACATTGCTCCAGAACATCGTATATTTCCGCATCTATGAAATAATGTAAAAACCCAAACATCTTGCAGCACATTGTACACCATGAAAGAGTTATGAATGTATTAGCAACCATATATAAAATGAACTGTATTTTTATTAGTTTCATTCTTTCATCACTTTCACGACATCTCGCTCCTGCTCTGCTAATAAATATACTAAAACATTATTAAACTTATTTCAACTAGTAAACTCAAATGAAGCACTGAAATTTAAAAGCTGATGTTCACATATCACGAAGACACAAAGCTTCTGGGAAGTACAGTGCACAAGACTGGCTTTCTCCCTAACCACTAACATGCTACACTGTTGATTACCGATGACTGATAAGCAGATCCTGGAGTTGGAAGGAAATGTTTCTGTCAGGAAGTGACATCATTAAGCTGACAGTTTATTCTCAAACTGCTTGCATTTTATTCATAAGTATAATTTAAGAACTGGATTTCCTACGATGATGCATATTTCGTAAAATTTAAGAATTTCTAAGAGTACCGGTACAGTTCAGGAAACAATGAGGACGTGACACGAACTGCTCCTTGAAAGGAAGTGTGGGTGATTACTGATTACATTAATGTAATAGATTAGACTGTGTGAAATTTGGTTCCAAAGTGAAATTGTACTTGTTCCATATTAACTTGGTGGATTTTGTTTCAAAATGTTTTTTATTCGTGTGTTTCATTAATAAGAATATTGATAAAATAATACACAAAATTCTGTTAATGATTATTGATTTTCTGAAATCTTAATGTGTTGTAAAGTAAAATTTGTGTTAAATTTTCATGTTCAGCAGCAAAGTATAAAGTCTTTAAACTTGTTAAAAATATTCTTTTTTTTTTTTTTTTGCGTGTGTATTATAAATTATGAAGAAGCATAATTTAACTGTTATGAGAAATGTTTTTTGTTCTCATATTTACCGAAGAATGATAAGCTGTAGTGAAGAAAAAATTAACAAATGTTACAACATAATTTAATATCACACCATTAAAATAAAACTCCCAAAAACCACAATCAGTTTTGTAAGAGATTTTATTTTGGTTGATATTTTGAGAGATGGCTCGTGGTGACATGCTGGTTTGTTATGCAAGCACAGTACAAAACTACTTCCAAGAGTATGAGGTATTGTGAACTTGTATGCTACTAGATTACTTTGCTTCGTTCTTAGTTAATATGATTTTAAAAGTGCCTATAATTAATATAAATGAAACAAACGTCAGACTTTTTTATTTCAGGTTAATTTTAAGTCTAATATTAATTTATTTTACTTAGACATAATAGATAAAATTAAAATTTTTTATGCATCTGAAGACAGAGTTACATTGATGTGTTTTAAATTAATCATATCGGAATGAAAAAAATAAATAAGAAAATAAATTCAAGTCAATTTTGCTGCATTTTTAGAAATGAAATATTTTCATTTCGTAATAATATTATATCAAATTAAGTACTGGGTCTTTCTCTGAGATAAAAGGTGGTCGGAGCGTGGTGTCAACCATCTCATTTTAGCGCTGAGATCAAGAAAACCTGAGTCTTTACCCTCATGTCCTACAAGTGCCTTCATGGCATGTGAAGGGGCTAGCTACCTTTGCCTTTTTATGGAATCATCATCACTATTAAAACTCATGATTTTTCTATCAATTTCTTTGTGATTCTGCCTAATGACTTCAAATTTGCTATCTAGGAACCATTTTTTTCTTTTTGTGTACCATACTTGAGCTTTTGTTCCATTTGTTCTAATATATAATTATAAATGATAAGATTTCAAGTCATGTCCAAGTTTGGTAGTGAAGTTAACTTGTAATGCAGTATGTATCAAACTTCTGTAATGATGGAAAAATAAATATTAATATGTTGATTCTTCATCAGACATAGAATCCTATATTTGATTTTATTGTTACTTTTACAGTACCTGATCATAAAAATTAATTTAGGGGAGAGGTACACCATTAACTTGCAAACATTTGGTGAGATTCATCTTTTTTATATCTCGGCTACTACAAAAGCTAAACAAACGAAACTTTTCATGCTTAATATACATACATTACAATTTATAAAACACTATTCAGAATATTAAAATAGCTATCAATTACCTGTAAAAATAATATCAAATTTGCATAATTTTTTACAACTGTAAAACATTTATAATAAAATATACAATTAATTAAATATCTGCATGATTCTTTTACTGGAATGGTTTAAAGACCTACATCAACAACATAGTCTAGAATCTTTTACCTATTCCTTTAAGAATTTTTTTTTTCTTAATCGTTACAGTACTTTCAATATTAAATTTTCTAAAAAATTTTTATTAAGAAAAAAAAATATTTCCTGAAGGAATAAGTCTTTAGAATATTTCTGTAAAAGAAAGATGCAGATATTTAATTAATTGCAGATTTTGTTATGTAAATGCTTTATGGTTGTAAAAAAAATACAAATTTGATTTTATTTTTTACAGTAATTATTAGCTATTTTAATATTCTGAATAGTGTTTTATAAAGTATAATGTGTGTATATTAAGGATAAAAAGTTTTGTTCAGTTAGCTTTTATAGTAGCAGAGGTATTAAAAAAATGATTTTCACTAAATTTTTGCAGATCAATGGTGTACCTCCCCTTTTAAGCTTCTTACACCACATGATTTTCAACAGCGCATTTTATAGTTATTAATTCAATTATGTGTTACTTCATTTCATTCAAAGAATGCAGAATATAGCCTAGGCCTACACAAACCATTTTTTACTCTATAAAAATTGCTAATTAAATCGTTCGAATTACAGAAAACTAATGATAAATATGATTATTTTTCACGAATTTTCTTTTGAAGAACAGATAAATTCATCTGAAGTCAATTATTTCAGCATTTACAAATGATTTTATAGGCCTACTCTGAATCTCCTTTTCGTGTAATTAGTAAAATAATAATTGTTTTCCATATGATTAAGCCCGCTATTTCAGCTATTTCATAAAACCATCGTGTCTTAAAATATAAATAAGATAATAGATGTTAGAATTGAGGTTTGATATTTATCCACGAAGTGGACCAGCCATTATGGAAGAAAACAAACAAATTTGTGTAGGCTACCCTACTTTCATAACATTCTAAAGAAAATGTGTGCTGAACTGAATTGTAATATCCTGGTTTGATTATTGGTTAGAATATCGACTTGCTGTTGGGATGTTGTCTCTAATTAGAGGTTACCTACCAAGATAACGAATATAATAAGCAGTGTTATGGTCTGCTGTAGCTATCAAAATTAATTATTCCGTTATATTCCTTTATTGGCAACTGTGTATAATCATAATCATATTATTATGACATCAACAGTGTGTGCGTGCGTGCTTTTCCTCTTATCTTCATTCTGTTGCCAGAGCCAAATTTGTAAAACTTAATTATCATTCTATTTGTAGCCTATAATATATATTGTGGTGCTTATTGTTATTCCTCGCCCTTACAAGACGTAAAATTTTGTTGTAAAACATGAAATTAATAAAGTTACTTCTTGCAAATGGCTTTTAGCGAATCTGGGGGTTCATTGCCACCCTCACATAAGCCCATCATCAGTCCCTATCATGAGCAAGATTAATTCATTCCCCACCATCACACAACTACCTCAAATCCATTTTAATATTATCCTCCCATCTCGGCCTCCTCAAAGGTTTTTCCTCCCTCAGGTCTCCCAACTAACACTGCATTTCTGGATTAACTCATAAGTACTATATGCCCTGCCAATCTCAAACGTCTGGATTTAATGTTCCTAATTATGTTAGGTGTAGAATACAATGCATGCAGTTCTGTGTTGTGTGACTTTCTCCATTCTCCTGTAACTTCATCCCTCTTAGCCCCAAATATTTTCCTAAGCACCTTATTCTCGATCACTCTTAACCTCTGTTCCTCTCTCAAAGTGAGATTCCACGTTTCACAACCATACAGAACAACCAGTAATATAACTGTTTTATAAATCCCAACTTCAAGTTTTTTTTTAAGCAGACTAGAGGACAAAAGCTTCTCAACTGAATAATAGCAGGCATTTCCAATATTTATTCTACATTTAAGTTCCTCTCGAGTGTCATTTATATTAGTTGCAGTTGCTCAAAGATATTTGAATTTTTGCACTCTTCAGTAACACGATGGAAACTTTCTGTACATAAAAAATATTCATATCAGACTTTAGACTTCTACAATGATTCAACTGCGTAAGAGAATTTGGATTTCCAGCTATGTGTTGAGATTTAGTATCGTCGGCATTTAAAAAATACTTAGAGATTTCGTCATCAGATCTGCAACTTCCAAAATCTGGAAAGGTCACCTTCTTTGTTGTGTCCTTCACGCTTTGCAAGTCAGAATGGCTGATTCTTCCAAGACCTCAGGGTAAGACCTGTTGATGAAAGCTGGATGCAGTACCGAAATTTCGGAGATATTAATTCTCAATACTCAGTTAACAAGTCCAAATTCTTCACAATAATTATTCACATTAATTTTCTTTGTAATGGCTAAATTCTTTTCTCTTTCAGTGTCTAAGCACCTTACTTGTAATGTATTGTATCCTTGTTTCTTCCCTTAAGCTTTATAATTTCTGTTGAATTTTCGCCCACAGCATAGAAGATGTAATTTTTTTCTAAAATTTGTTGTAGGCTGATCTACAAACACGTGTCCAGAGTCGTCACCAACACGTGAGAAGAACGCATTCAGACTTAGGTGGTCAGAGACTTTTTAATTGGGACGTGCGCAATAGTTATCGACGCATGTTCTCCACGCCTTCACCCATCAAGATGCGTCCTCCACGCACTAGTCCGCCACGTCCTGCAAACACTGATGCTGTGACTCTAAGGAAGTGAGTGGCTTTCTCATTTATTTTATAGAAATAAGTGATAGTTAACTTACTTACTGGCTTTCAAGGAACCCGGAGGTTTATTGCCGTCCTCACATAAGCCCGCCATTGGTCCCTATCCTGAGCAAGATTAATCCGTTCTCTATCATCATATCCCACCTTCCACAAATCCATTTTAATATTATCTTCCCATCTACGTCTCGGCCTCTCTAAAGGTCTTTTTCCCTCCGGTCTCCCAACTAATACATTATATGCATTTCTGGATTCGCCCATACGTGCTACATGCCCTGCCCATCTCAAACGTCTGGATTTAATGTTCCTAATTACGTTAGGTGAAGAATACAATGCTTGCAGTTCTGTGTTGTGTAACTTTCTCCATTCTCCTGTAACGTCATCCCTCTTAGCCCCAAATATTTTCCTAAGCACCTTATTCTCAAACACCCTTAACCTGTGTTCCTCTCTCAAAGTGAGAGTCCAAGTTTCACAACCATAAAGAACAACCGGTAATATAACTGTTTTATAAATTCTAACTTTCAGATTTTTTGACAGCAGATTGGATGATAAAAGCTTTTCAACCGAATAATAACAGCCATTTCCCATATTTATTCTGTGTTTAATTTCCTCCCGAGTATCATTTATATTTGTTACTGTTGCTCCAAGATATTTGAACTTCTCCACCTCTTCAAAAGATAAATTTCCAATTCTTATATTTCCATTTCCTACAATATTCTGGTCACGAGACATAATCATATACTTTGTCTTTTCGGGATTTACTTCCAAACCTATCTCTTTACTTGCTTCCAGTAAAATTCCCGTATTTTCCCTAATCGTTTGTGGATTTTCTCCTAACATATTCACGTTATCCGCATAGACAAGCAGCTGATGTAACCCATTCAATTCCAAACCCTCTCTGTTATCCTGAACTTTCTTAATGGCATACTCTAGAGCAAAGTTAAAAAGTAAAGGTGATAGTGCATCTCCTTGCTTTAGCCCACAGTGAATTGGAAAAGCATCTGACAGAAATTGACCTATACGAACTCTGCTGTACATTTTACTGAGACACATTTTAATTAATCGAACTGGTTTCTTCGGAATACCAAATTCAATAAGAATATCATATAAAACTTCTCTCTTAACCGAGTCATATGCCTTTTTGAAATCTATGAATAACTGATGTACTGTACCCTTATACTCCCATTTTTTCTCCATTATCTGTCGAATACAAAATATCTGGTCAGTAGTTGATCTATTACGCCTAAAACCACACTGATGATCCCCAATAATTTCATCTACATATGGAGTTAATCTTCTCAAAAGAATATTGGACAAAATTTTGTACGACGTCAACAAAAGTGATAGTTAACTATGCGGAGAAAACCATCAACAACATCATCACAATTATCTTAATCTTTATTTGAAGGATTATGCATTTTGCCTGTCCCATACTCACAGGCTGGATGCAAATTGACGGGGGAAGGAGGGATACTGGCGATCGTTCCCCACTGAAGAATCTGGTGTCCCCTATTGAAAAGACATTAATTTGTTCCTGCCAGGAACCACATTTATCTCCTTTAGATGTCTTATTTATAGTTTCTGCATTTTATATGTTACTTTTTATTTATTTTTTAATGCAACACACAACAACGATTCTCCTTCCTTCTTTTAATATAACTTGAGCGCGACAACGTACGAGTTAGTCAACATTGCTAATTATTATGGACATTATTTTTATTGGCAATTAAAATTTTAATCTTCATATTTTATTACACTCTTCAAACACTTAAATATCACTGAATAACTGTTATGTTGACTACAGTTTAGCTAATATTAACACAATGAAGTAGCTGTGTATTTTAAATAACTTAATACTTCCTCAGTAAAATTTTAATGTACCTGCTGGAGAAAAGTTTCAATTAGCATCCTTTTCGCAGGAAATCCATGCATCTTTTTTTGTGGTCTACCCACATCCCTCCTTCCAACTGGTATGTAGTAAAAAGCAAGTTTTCGTATTCTCGGGTTATGTCCATACAATTTTTTTTGTATCTTCCTATTTCTTCATTTATTGATTTTACGTTAAGTTCTTTTCTGAAAATTTCATTATTTATGTGGTCTTACTTTGCGAATTCTTGAGTTTGTCTTAAAAATTCATCTCTGCTCCCTGTAATTTACTTCTGATTTTCTTCATAATGATCAAGATTGACATCGCCATTGTTTTGCAAAATGTTATTCAATTTTTTTTCTTGTTTTATTTCTGTCCTTAAAAATTCACTATTTTCGATTGGATTTGAAACCGTAAGCTAAGTAGATGGGTTTGATTGTGAGAAGAGGGAAGTGTACTGGTAGATATGTAGCTTTCCTACAATTATGTCATTAGATAAAGGGACTTTGTTACTGGCCTAGAAATAAAAGTACTGATATATATTATATGCAAGTTAGGTTAGTCCTAGTGGACTTTTTTTAAATTTGTTATTTAAAACTACTGTGTCAACTACTTGGTTATTTAGCATCGATGGAATTTGGTGATAACGAGATGAGGCCAAGGATTCGCCATAGATTACCAGTACCTGATATTCACCTTACAGTTGGGAAAAACCTCGGAAAAAAAAAAAACCCAACTAAGTAATCATCCCAAGCAAGAATCGAACCCACACTCGAGCAAAATTCAGATCAATAGATAAACGTTCTAAGTCTGTTGCTCTAGTGGGCTCATTGTGGCTGTGTTATATAAAAAGTGCGAATTCACTAAATAGCCAGGAAACTAAAATCAGTTTCATAATAAGATTATTCAAAATTGCACTTGTGGGTATTCTCTGCACCAGATTTATGATATGAAAAATTGATATCTTCATATGAATAATGGTTATGGACTGTAAATAAATATACTCTAAAATTTTTAATGTGTGTCTGATAAATAATCTACAGGGTGATCCGTTTGGGTATGAATAAAATAAAAACACCATAAAACATTTAGTACTGATTTTTTTTTTTTTTTATACTTTACTTTGTGCGTACAACACTGAAAGATAGGAGATCCTCAGAGCTCAACATGACCCCCATTGTGCACCTGCACAACTCATAATGGTGATGCAATTCAGCCCATATTCGTTGTAACATAAGAGGGGTGATTTATTGAAAAGCTTGAGTAATTTTTACTCTCAGATCAGCAATGTTCCTGGGTTTCTATGAATAGACAATGTCTTTAACAAAACCCTACACGAAGAAGTCAGGAGAGGTTAGTTAGAACTGGGGAGTTTGGGAACCAAACCAAGAGATAGCTACTTCTCGCACTGGGTTTCGCCTACGACTTCCTATATGTTTTTTTAACACGGAACCTGTTTCTACAACATTATGGAATCGTATTTTAGGTACATTACGCACACCATACTCACGTCGAAATTCTCTTTGATCTCTTTTACCACTCTCAAGTTTAGCATACCAAAGAACACATTGTGCCTGTTGTTGATTTGTAGTAGCCATTTTAATCATCTACGACTTTCATTTGTCCTTTCAGATTATGCATTGTTGATTGTCATATATGGAAACTCCCATCTTTTAATCATAATATAACCAGCAAGAAATTGTTTCTACTATCATAATAGCTTTATAATAATAAATTAATATTATCCATACCCAAACGGATCAGACTGTATATGAGAGTGCTGCTCTTACTATACCATTGCAGTCAATGAGTCTGTGTGTTTCAGTTCCAAGAGAAGAGCGAGGCGTCCCCAGTTGCGACGTTCTATAAGTCAACCTCTTGGATTAAATGAACTATCACCGCTCATGCGTCGAAAACCAGGAGGTGGCATGGCCATCGTTCAGCGAACTTCCAACACGGTTCTGAGCGAGGATGAACATGACGGTCGAGGGGGAACTGGCACGTCTGATGATGATATGATGTCTGATTCAGAATCGTCCATTGCGTCACTAACTGATAGGAAGAAATCCTTCGAACAGGTATGTTGTGGAGATGATTTAAATGATTTAGAAGATTGTCTAAGAGTAAGTAAATATTTTTAAGAAAATATCATCTTATTTATATAAAATTTTAGTGTCATATTTAGTGTCTTTATAATCAATTGTATTTAATTTTCTTATAGTTTGAATAGTAAATACGATGTAATTGATTGTGGGTTATAAATTTAATCGTATATGTGCAGGTGGTTGCTTTAATGGATGAGGGTGTAACCATTTTTTATTCTGCATATACCTACCTTAAAATTTTTCTAAGCCTAATCAATTTTATTGTTACTTCCATTTTATATAGGTGCAAAAACATATATCGCACCCTGGTAATAAAGTTTCAATTGACCGTCTGTGCTTATCTTATTATATAAAATATTATACTAGTTAGTTGCATGAACGTTTTCGGCACTTGTGTGTGCCATCATCAGATGCTTGAATGATACTGCATGTTAACCTTGCCAATTGGATACTTGTGACATCGCTATGATTATTATGTATGCACAAACATGTAATATATACCCATATCAGTTAAAATAGTAACATAAAATGCGAATAAAACACTTACACACAGTTAATTAAAGTCAAATGATTAAAAACAATATTCGTATGCTGCTATAATGTCCATCGTTGTCTAGTTTACATTGTGGTTGAGTTAATGCTTGTGATTATTTCAAACGGGATGACCAGTTTTTAAGTATCACCACGTTACATGGTTGCACTATGATATTAAATGTGTAGAAAATTAAACCATGAAATTCATTTCTTAATGGGTAATGTTCACTTCTTATCCAGTGTTAATCATATACATAAATTGAAGCACTTAGAGAGATAAAACATGACGTGCAAGACACTTGCATAATATAAGTTCTGCGTTTAGTTGTTATAATGTCTGATGTTGATTTCTTTACCTGGCAATATTTAGATATTACAAATCCTTAAAATACTGGGTTGTCACTTTCCGGTTTTCAGCCTAGCCTTGCATACTGCGAACATAAAAATTGAGCTATTAGAATATGTTGCTAACGGATGGTCAAATGTAAATGATAAGTAATTAACTTACGTGCAAACAACTGGTTATGATGTGTATTCAGCGATGGCTTGGCACAGACTGAAAGTCGGTCAGTGCTCACAACGATCTTAACCTAATGAACGTCCAGCGGAACCGGAAGTGGAGTAAGGGGTGGGGACCTGTGCGGGGGTTGCTTTTGTATTTTGAGTTATGACACTTTAGAATCCAGGGTGCGATGTTTACTTACAAAAATAATATTAACTTCTGTTACTGTTTTACTTTCCCATGCTGCACTCCCTACGTTAATTGTAGTCTTCAAGATTTAGATCCTGGGCCTGCTTAGACTCTTCAAGTCTCTTAATGTCAAATTCTAATTTTCATTGTCCACTGGTATACATTTCTTGCAATTTTATGAGTCTGATCCTTCCAAATTCTTCCAGATACTTGTTTATTGCTTGATTACCGGTATGTCTCCAGATGTTTCAGTATATTTATGAGAGTCTTGATTGATATCTTCATGTCTTTTATAATCAACTAAACAACAGCTAAACATAAGAACCTTTAACTGTAATTCTTTGTGATGTTTACATGAAAGAGAACCTACCTCGCATAAAACTCCAAAACTTGAAGTCTCATTTACTAGTTTTCAAAACGCTTCATTGTAGTGACAGAGAATGACATATTTTAAGGCGAAAAAGTAGTTTATGAATTGTAAGTTTTTATAGCTATACTGATGGCTTCAGAGCATGGTGCTTAGGATCTGTAATAAATCATCAACCAATGACTAGTGTTGTGACAAAATCTCATGAACATTTCTTCTTGAAAACCAGGCAATGGATGAAGATGTGACAGTTCTAGCAGAAGCAGTGTGGGATCATGTCGCCATGGAGCCTGAAGAGTTGGCATTTCGTGCAGGTGACGTCATCGAGGTACTTGATACAATGGACCGGGATTGGTGGTGGGGTTCTAGAGGTGAAGACAGTGGCTGGTTTCCCGCAGCTTTCGTTAGGGTAAGTAGTGCACATAACCATTTTTTTAATCCTTGTTAGCTCAACAGTAATAATTTATTTTTTTTACGATGTTATCTATGAAATTTCTGTTTATAGTTTGTTTTTTAACTGTCACCCAAAGGAATACATAAATACAATCATGTAATGTTCTTCGAATAGAGATAAAACTACATTGCATGGTAAAGTTTTTTCTATTATAATACCAAGAAGTAAGATGTGTGACTTGTTTTATAAATAAAATCGTACGGTTAAAGTAGGTGCATATATACTTTATTTACTATCATAGTGTGCAGTTCGATGGCTCCTTTGAGCACCCACTTAACAGATTTACGACTTCCTACACAAACACCTCTGATCATCCCACTTAGTCCCATGCCCACAGTTGCCACATTCAATTATATTCTCGTGGTAACTGACGGAATCCTTTTAATTCGGAAAAGATGTGACAACTCTTCCTCCACGTGAATATGAAGGGAGCTGTCAATTTTTCTAAACGAGGGTTCTGATTGGTTACTAATAGGTGAAGACATGATTTCCGTCACAATAAGGAAGACATTTATTTATGATAACCAATTAGGAGGGGCAGCAGAAGGTCTATCGGCAAAGTCCTTGTCTGTGAAACTGCACTCCATGATACAGACGTGGATAAATTATTAGACTAAATTAATTATATGTGCAATGAAGCTGTATTTATCGATAGAAATAATGAACAGAAATGTATTTTGCACAGATATAATGAACAGAATATTGAGTCTGGAGGTTACTAATATTTTGTGAACATTTCCTTATTCTTTATTAACACGTTGATTTTGTCAGGGATGCTGGAAACCAAAGTTTGACACTTTCTTTGAATATCAGCATCATTTAGCCAGATATCAGACAGTGCTTAAATGAGTCCATGTTTTGTTGTAAGCCTCTTTTTGTTCACTTTCTTCTTCAGTATAGATCACAGATTTTCAATTTCGTTAATGTCCGGTCTTCTTGCAGGCCATGGGGAATATCTTCTGCAGTATATAATTTAACACCAGTAGTACCAACATAGCTAGAAAAAAATATACTTAACCATTGGAAAAATATACTTAATCAGAAGATGTAAACAATCATATTTACAACAATAGAGACTCTGTGAATTATACTGATAGTTGATATGACAAACTGTATTATGTTTGCAAGAAAACGTTTTAGTCTAATAATTTGTACACGTCTGTATAAAATGAACTTTTACTTAGTTCTGACGAAACTGCCATAAAATGGCTATTCATATGTTTTTTATTCTTTCTCAGTAAGGGCGTAGAATTCTACTAAAGCACTTAGGCATAAATGGCTTATTGTGCAGCCCGTAAACTAGAAATCAACCCAGGAATATTTGTGCATTCTAATTATTTCCAATAATATTGTAACTTTTATTACAAAACAATAATGAAATTTTATTGTTTCAACAATAGTCACTTCCAATAATTTAGTTTAAACTCATCCGTCAACATTGGGATTTCCACTCCACACAGTAACACAGTATTCGTTATTACACTCCACAGACGACAATGACAATTTACTTGGATTATTGAGAACAACAATGAACTGTTAATCTTAACTAATTTTCACAAAGCACTATTTACAAATCAGAACTGTCAGTTCTCAGTTCACAGTTCGTTTGCCTTGGCTAGTTCTTCTAGCTCAGTCACTCGAGTTCACAGTATCTCGAACCCCAGACCTTCAGAGACAGTCCACTGAACTTAGAACTCAGGTCCCCCAACTGCGGTCCACTCAAGCTAGCTTCACTGCTACACAAGACTGGCTGGCTGGCTGTCCACCGACTATAACAACTACTGCTCAAGTTCACTCGCATGTCGTATTTTATAACCAAACCATAGTTTCGAGAAATTACGATTTCGCGATCTATCGACAGATGCCTAGAAGATGACGCCTATCCAGACTTCTCTGGATTTCTCCCCTCAGTCGCCAGCTGCTTTACTCCCTCCTCACCCTTCGTCACGTCTGCGCCACCACCTCACACCCCCCTCTTACGTCTGTCCCCTCCAGACCCGAGCAGCCGCAACCTTCTTCACTGCGTTGCTCGTTTTCTCGTGCACCCCCGACTCTGTGGGACGCGATCGACTCCCGACTGTCACAATATTTTTCTTTTACTGAAATTATTATTTGTAAGTAAGTAATAGATAAGTTGTCCGGTATTGGTGATTTATAATGATATTCTGAATATATTACTTTTGCCAAGTACTCATACCAGTAACTTCCAAGCGCCGCAGAGCATTGAAACTTGCTGAACATATAAATAAGAGATGGCTGATTCATTTTTTACAAGAAAACGAAAATAAGATTTTTGACTGAAAATGACCAAAATTTCACCTGTCATCCCCCTTAATGGAACAACTTGTGTTTTAATGTCTCCCTCAGATGCGAGTGAGTCAGGAGGATACTGTAGAAGACTGTCTGGCAGCAATGGCCTCAGGCTCGACGCCGAGCGCACAACTAAGACGGCGGACAAGTGTGTCCCTGCTCAGCAACGACCAGGTGCGCTCCAGTGTGGTGCGTGAGCTCATCAACACGGAGCGCGACTTCGTCAAGATTCTTCGTGATGTTGCAGAAGTAAGTTAATACATAAGTGTTTAACAACATTAGTCTCCATCTGAAGCAATAAATATTAATCTTTAATTCGAACTTTAAATAATACATTTGTTCACTTTATTTTTATTCGTTAATTGATTAATACATTTGTTCACTCTATTTTTATTCGTTAATTGATTGTTTTAGCCAATAAGGTTTGATAAGGTACCCGTACTTTGGTTTCTGTATCAAATCTTTTTCTATATTAATAATTTGCTGTTATGCTAGGGGCAGAAGAAATAGGCGGGTATGGCAAACCCCTCATTCACTGCCCCAACTCCTATACTCCTCAGAATTTGCTTGGTGTATGGTCCTGTCCAAGCAACTTACTTCTCCATTCACACATTTTGCACTATAGGAAAACTTAAAAGAACAAATAAAATAATAACGTGATTTCTAGTAATTACAAATACCTGATTTACTGAATATTGTTGTTTTGTTTAGTCAACTGTCCGAACACAGGTCTCAAACTCATAACTGACAACAATAAGGCATCACTAATGAGGTAGCTAAGCCAGGAGATAATGGGTAATGGTGGCCAGTTCTCTTTCTTCTCCATTGCATACATCGCTGAATAGTAACATATTACACTAGTCAGACTTTACATGATATTATCACTTATAATATTTCGCAAGTTAGCCATTTCATAAATGTAATAATTATTATCATGGAATGTAAACCTAATACGAGAAATACAATATTTTGCATTACGCAGAATTCGTATTTTGTTGTTATGTTTTCAGAATACTGTATTGAAATAGTGAATACTAAATAACGTTTATACAGTTACCAACTTTGTGAATCATGAGGAAATTAAAAATTAAAGTGCAAAAACTTAATATATTTTTACTGTGTGTAAAAAATCTACACGTTATTGTAACATGAACGACTTTCGTAATAAAAACATACTTATGTGTTAAGAAGCACACTTAGCTTAACAAAAGAAATAACACAATAAGTATGACTAAAAAAATCGTTCTGCACAGGTTCTCTTAACCGATGTGGAGAAACACCACACGCCTTGGCAGTGGCTGTCTGCGTTGATGATAGGACACTTTTAATGTCGTCACAAACTTTAAGTTCTTTCAAGAAACAACAAACTTGATAAATAACGGCTTTAGTATGAATTCTGATATCAGAGCTCGACTGAAACATGATAGCGATTACTTGGATGATTAGTATTTAAAAATACTGTTTATTATGAGTCATTAGTATTTAAAAATACTGTTTATTATATTATTATAATATATTTTTTCGAACAAGCTATAACACAGTAGTATCACAGACGAGCACTTGTCAACAACCAGCATTCGAACGCAGCGACAGGAAGGTCTCTTTGTTGAGGTCATAAACCGCTGGAGAAAGTGTAGAGTGAGTAGTTTCCGCACAAGACCAAAAACCCACCTATTTCTTCTGCCTTTACTATAACATTTTACCTTCTTAAAGAGACCAAACGTTCTCTGAAATTCAAAGACTTTGTTAAAGAAATCAGTAAATGAAGGTGTTATTTTAATAGTGGTACAACTCAACTTTTTTTCGAATTGGAGTTAACTATACTTTCAGGTTCACAAATGTCCGTTCTTTTTATTATGAAAGTGATAAAACTCCAACTTCCTTCTACTTCCAACATAATGCACCATAATGCAGAAAGAAACTTATTTAATAGTGATATAATCAATTGTGTTCCATACTAAGCCAAAATGAGTAATTCTAGAAAGATTTTGAGTGACTTCTGATGATATTGATGATCAATATCTTGATCCAAATTATCAAATATCTGAAAATAAATGGCATGCCATAAAAGCAATATTCTGGTACACCTCCAAGAGTTATCTTGGATTTATGAATCGTACATTGAAATTTTTTATTTGACTCCTATAGATCACTTGAAATTTCATAAACCCACACAATATTCATAAACCCCAAGCATAGGAAGAACGCTTAATCTCTGACAAGAAAGCATGAACTATTATTTTTCAGATATTTCACATCCTGAATTATCTGTACACATTTAACTTTAAGACTCCATCTCAAAACCAATGTAAATGGAGGTGTACCATTATTAAAATAACGTCTTCATAATGTATAATAAAGTTTTACATCTTCCTCCTCCTCTATTAGATTTGTAATTGGTATGGTTTTATTATGCTACTGTGCATATACAAAGTCTCTCCACAATGCAGTCAAGTGGAGCAAGCGAGTAGCTGACACTCACAACCACAGTTAAGTTAGCAGAACAGACTCTTACTTTGAAACAAAATTCTGTTTTCCTTCGACAGTTCTCTGAATGATAGCAATTTAGAAATTATTGGTACCGGATGTGTGAAAAATTAAAATTAACAAATTAATAAACTATTAAGTAACATTATTCACCACATTCACAACACATTCTGGAAGTGCTTTCCTTGTTGTTGAAAGCAGAGTTCGATCCCTTTATACTTGTTCGTATAACTAACATTTCTTGATTAATTGATTTCACGTAATTAGTTATTTCACTTTAAAAATCGTAGCCTACCACACTTCTCTCTCTCTCTCTCTCTCTCTCTCTCTCTCCATTCCTCCGGATTATTTCCTTTAGAATGTGGAAAATTTGTCATATAGGCAGGCCTACAAGAATAAGAATAATCCAAAGACAATCAGACTCTTTTAATTCTTGAAACACTGTGAATTTATAGGGATGTAAGTTAAGTATTCTTGTTACAATCTCATGTGCTGTCTGCAAAGACATACGAGTTTGTATCTCTTGATCTAATTTCACCACTCAACTGAACAGTTTCTTTAAATGTATTTATCAAATTCGTAAAGTGACCATCTATCCCAATTTTTCCAGGACAGTTCCGAATTTAGACTCTCTGACCCGGATTTTTCTTAAGGAATTTCGGAACGCCAATTTGTCCCGGATTTTGTCTAGATATTATGATTTGTCCTGGTTTAGATTTTTCTAAATTCATAGTAATGTTTTTAAGGGATATGAACTCTAAAATTGGCAATATAGTCAGTCAGTTGTCATGTGGCAACTAAGTCAGGAGATACTGGGGTAGGGTGGCCAGTTTCTTTCCCCCTCCATTGCATACATCGTTGTCTAGTACCATAATTCACTAATCAGACTTACGATGTAGGTTATACAAACAATTGTTCTTCCTCTGACACCTATCATCAAGTGAGATGTACTGCCTGATAGATGTACATATCAGCCAGAATCTCAATCACAGGTGAAAACTCGTACATTAACCATGAATTTCTTTTCGCAGAATGATTTTGTGGACAATTACAGTCACAAATAGTATGAAATTCCGAAACTTTCGAGTTTTTTTTGCCCCCCCCCCCCCCCCACTGTAGCATATGGTTATGAATTTTACGTATTATTGAAGTGTGGGACAGATATTGTTTTCATATGTGTTATTTTTTCCAGGGCTACTTGGCTGAATGTCGGAGACGTACCGACATGTTCTCACCACCACAGATTGACACCATCTTCGGCAACTTGGAAGAACTGCTACAATTTCAATCCACATTCCTACAAAACTTGGAGAGTCATGTCGATTGGGAAGCTCCACATCGGAGCTGTATAGGAGAGTGTTTCCTGGCACATGTGAGTTTACAAGTATGTCACTACATTGTTCAGAGTGTTTCACTCGTAGGAAGCCCCTAGTTATCGTTTACTACTGACATCCAGATGTTTCATTATAGCTCTGCCAGTCAGCGAAATTAATTAAAAATTTGAAGTTTATTTCAATTACTTTGTAGTTGTTGTTGTTGTTACCTATTGAGAAATCCTTCATAAGAACCTGTTTAAAACTGAACTCTGGTTTACTTAAGTTTTGAACTTTAAATGTGTATTTTCATATGCAAATAATTTAAATTTCAGAGAGCTGGCTTCCGAATTTACTCTGAATACTGCAACAGTCATCCAATGGCAACAGCAACCTTGCAGGAACTATATCAGCACGACAGTTATAGTAAATTCTTTGAAGCTTGTCGTCTCATGCGTGGACTCATTGAGATACCTCTTGACGGCTACCTGCTCACACCTGTACAGCGCATCTGCAAGTACCCTCTCCAGCTAGCAGAGCTGCTCAAATACACAAAAGTATGTGTGTATTAAGGTTTTAATGTATTTATTATGGCAATAATCTGATTAATTTCTCATTATCACTCCAATTACGACTTGTTCCATTAAATCAGACTCTTTGCTTTACACGCGTTACTTCACTATGTCGTATATGAAATGAAACCATAATTGCCAGAATCTAGTATGGCCTTGAATGCAATACTGTCCCAAGTTTTTAGGTTTTCTATATACATAGTGGTGACTTGGAACACGAACCATAAGGATTTCAATGCTAAATTTTAGCATTGAAATCCCTGTGGTGCGTGTTCCAAGTCACCACCCAGTATAAAAATAAAAATATCTCAGTATGGTGTAATACAACATATACTTTGGTGATATTGTGAAGTGGGGGAAGCTATTTTAAAGTTTCTGACTCCAGTCTTTAACAACAACCTCTCCAGGTAGGGTTGCCAACTCCCCGTATTTCCCGTGATCTGCCTATTTGGCATGCTAACAGTCTCCAGGCTCCCGTATTTGACTGCTCTTAAAACGATTTTCTCCCTTATTCTTATGTCACGCAGAGAGCTTTGTTTCAAACTTTTAATTTTACCGCTCTGTTATATTAATTTGAAATACTGTACATTGTAAAGAATCCAAAAGGAATGGCTTCTGAAAATATCTATTCTCCATAGTTGTTGTTCTAGGGATGCATTAAAATGTGCAGTGTCTATAGGAGGTAATGCTAACCAGAAATAGATGTCAGTGTTTACCACTTTAAAATCAAATAATGTCAAATCTGACCAGATTATTAAATTTTGTTCTAAGCATACCCAGTAGTAATGCGCATACAGAGAGAGTATTTTCTCTCATGAACAATAAATGGATAGATATTCGAAATACTTACTTACTTGCTTTCAAGGAACCCGGAGGTTCATTTCCGCTCTCACATAAGCCTGCCATTGGTCCCTATCCTGAGTAAGATCAATCCAGTCTCTACCATCATATCCCACCTCCCTCAAATCCATTTTAATATTATCTTCCCATCTACGTCTCGGCCTCCCCAAAGGTCTTTTTCCTTCCGGCCTTCCAACTAACACACTATATGCATTTCTGGATTCGCTCATACATGCTACATGTCCTGCCCATCTCAAACGTCTGAATTTAATGTTCCTAATTATGTCAGGTGAAGAATACAGTACGTGCAGTTCTGTGTTGTGTAACTTTCTCCATTCTCCTGTAACTTCATCTCTCTTAGCCCCAAATATTTTCCTAAGCACCTTATTCTCAAACACCCTTAACCTATGTTCCTCTCTCAAAGTGAGAGTCCAAGTTTCACAACCATACAGAACAACTGGTAGTATAACTGTTTTATAAATTCTAACTTTCAGATTTTTTAACAGCATACTGGATAATAAAGTCTCATAAAAGCAGAAGTGCAAATTGCACTCAACTTCAAATATTCCTGCAGAGAATTTTTACAGTTTGTAAAAAATGATGTAAAACTTATTCATGAAGCCATATTTGTAATAAAATACAATGAGGTTTGACTTTGCTAGAATAAGGGTTTTCTTTAATAAATCTAGTGGCATTACTTGTTGATTTCTTGTGTAACATTTTGTCACTTACTTAATCTCCCGTATTTTCTTGAAAAATAGTTGGCAACCTTATCTCCAAGTTATCACTGTGTCTCCACCACAACCACCACCACCACTACCACCACCATCATCTCCTCTTTCCCTTCCCTCCTCCTCCTCCTATCGCCTCATCTTCTGAACTGGAACTGGATTCTTTTTCAGACTGGTTATCCTCCTGGAGGTAAGCAAAACATATTTCAACATTGTGAGAAATATCAGAGAATATGATGAAGTTGAACTTGAAAACATACCTTGGTTTCAAATGCCTCACGGACTCTAAGGGGTTCGCAGACCACAGGTTGGGAACCCCTTTTCTGTGTGATCTTTTCTGTGGCAAGGTTCATATGAAGTAATAAATCTTACTAAAAATCTTTATTTTCAATTTTTATTGTTACAAGCATTCCACTTTCACGTATAATACCCATGTAATAAAATGGACTTCGCTTTTTTTTTTTCTTTTTTTTTTGTACGTTATATGTTACAGCATCGAAGTGCAGTCGATTTTTTATGCCATTGTATAAAGTTATTAATTAAATTTCTTAAGCTTATAACTTTACTTCAGGCTGATCATGCAGACTATGACAAGATACGAGAGGCACTGGATGCAATGCGCAATGTAGCTGTTCTCATTAACGAGAGGAAGCGCAGAATGGAGAGCTTAGAAAAACTCGCAGCCTGGCAGCAGAGGGTGGAAGGCTGGGAGGTGAGTTGTCTGTCCTCATTATTCAACACTTATATCACTGACTACTAGCAAAATTCGTTATACAGTTTTTGTTTTCTTAGCTAGAATACATTACCAGTTCTGTTTCCATTTAATTGAGTTTCCCAGAAATAAAACAAAATAGCGACATAATTTTGATTATTGTAGGGATAGGGGTAGATCATTTCATAATATGAGAACTTCTCAGTAGATCTTCAAAGCTTCTGCCTGTCCCTGATCTACACCGTATAAAAATGCTAAAGTAATAATTAGAGCCCGAATTTTTATGTAATTACATATTGCATTCCTTTACTCACAGACTACTGAAAATGACAAATGTCTGCGATTTGTTGTTCTGATATGGTTATAGTTGAGTTTCATTTTACATATTCTTAGTAATATTACATATTTTACATACTACCGTAAAGAGGGGTGACTTTGAACGGCGAGGTGACTTTGAACAGTAATTTAGCGCCTTTCTAAATTAAATGCTGTGCCCAATTGCGATAAAACTGTTTAAGTTGTCAATAAACTAGTTCAGTTCTTTCGCAATAGGGTACAGCATTTAATTTAGAAAGGCGCTAAATTACTGTTCAAAGTCACCCCACTTTACGGTACGTAAAGAATGTAACATTTTTGTACATAACTAGGCAGTTATTGATTTTTCAATTTTTTGTATTAAATTCGTTTTATTTTTCAGAGTAAAGTATTGCATTTCTTTCATATATAGGCTACTTGGAGATAAATCTTAACGTCCCTGTCCCATAACATCACCTGGAGGGTCGCCTTAGTCCTCACTATAGTACACAATGCTGGTAAAGAAGGAGGGCCAGGAACTGACGTCATTATGTTCTGTTCACAACTATAGAAAATACTTCAATTTCTAAAGCTGGCTTAAGAGAATTGTTCTTTTAAAAATAAAAATGAAATTCGGAATTCCAACCCTTTATCTATAAAAAACAGTAGTTCGGAGTGCTTCAACTGTATACATTTGCACTAATACTTTCTCAGAATCTGGGATGATCACGTGTGCCCATCATTTAACTTTGTTACAAATTGAAAGTAGGCTGTAGGTGAGGGGTTTGGATCGGATGTCAGGCAAGTCAAAATACCATTTTGTGTGTAACACAAAAATATTTTTCTAGGAATTCTTAAGGCACAAGAAAAAACAGCATAGATTGTGACAGACAAGTTGTATTTGCAAGCTATGCAAAGGGGTAGAAATGGTAAATCACTTTCCAGGCTGCATCCTCCCACATCAACTGACAAATTAAATTGTGACGACATTTTTGTGAATTTAATGCATTAATAAACAGTGATTTTAAATTACATATTTTATTAATATTACGTATTTAATTACACATTTCCCCGATATTTACTACATTTTCGTGTACATATTTTGCACTTTGATATTACATAAAAATCTGGAGTCTAGTAATAATTATGGTTAATTGCATACAACACACACTATAAAAACATCTCATGATACAAACAAGACAAACAAACAAATACTATCTATCAGGTGTTTACAAATTAACATGCAGTAATTGTGACGACTTCTATATTGGCCAAACAGGTAGATCTTTTCAAAGACATTAATAATATCACAGCAATAACAAATCACACAATACATCAACCTACTCGGAACACATCATTACCAACTTCAACCATAACTACAACAATAGGAAAACAAATATGGAAATTTTACACATTGAACCGAAAAGCCAAAAACTAAAACATAGATCTACTAGAACAATACGAAATATATTATATAAACACACCAAAACACAAACATAATAATCAACTAAATTTCGATGTCCACACAATACTACCAATCACAGACACATCCCCCCCCCCTCCGCAAAATGAAATTATGCGACAAGACTCCAAAACAGCGCGCAAAAACTCACTAGACTGTTTGAAAATGACGAACATCACGCCGAAAATAGTCACAAAAGTGTAATACCCTAACGTAATTAAAAGTTGTCAGTTTAATATGTTCTAAAGTTTCATTATATTCAATAATTATGGATTACAGTATGTAAAGATTCAAACTATTTTACTATATTAGACATAGAAAAGCAAAAATAAAGAGACTTAAATAGTTTATATTGTAAAAATAAGGAAAATCATGAATAATTTCAAGGGAAAAATTGTTCCAGGGCCAGGTATTGATCCCAGGACCTTTTGCTTAGCGCACGAATGCTCTACCGATTGAGCTACCCAGGAACTACACACACAATTTTTCTCTTGAAACTATTCAAGTCTGTTTCACAGGGAGCTATACTTGAAAGCCAAACAAAATTTGATAACTCAATCCCAAGGGAAAAAATGGAACTCCCAGCATCAAAATCCACAGTTAATTCCCGATTTACCACGAAAATCGTCTGTAGCTGCATTTAGATTGGCAACAGGCCATGATTGTTTGGCCAAACACCTGCATAGAATTGGAATATATCAGTCCCCTAACTGCCCATTGTGCAACTCAAACCAAGAAATGGATTCGGAACATCTCAAAATCTGTGCTTCAGTGGCTGGTCATGATAATATCTTTGAAAAATATTGGAGTGCAAGAGGTCAAATGACTTTATTGTCAAACGCCTGGCATTAGAAAACAACAACAACAACATACTTGAAAGCCAGATTTGCAAGAAGAATCATGGTCTTCTTCTTCTTCTACGTCACGGTTTAGGCCTTTCATTAGCCTGTTCCGGCTCCAAATTGTTGCTGCCTCCATCTTTTCTTAGGTCTTCCTAAGTTCCTTTTTCCTCGTGGTGAGTAATTGTATGCTGCTTTTGGTATTCTATTGTTCGTCATCCTTGTTAGGTGGTTTTCCCAATTTGTTCTATATTTCACTATTGTTGTATTTAGTTCCTCTACTTTTAGTTGATGTCTTATTTCTGTATTGTGTTTTTTGTTTGTTCTTTGATATCCTGCTATTGGCCTGAGGAATTTCATTTCAGCAGCTTGTATTCTAGCTATATGTTGTGCCGTCATTGTCCATGTTTCGGATCCATAAGTAATTGTAGGAACTGCCATCGTCTTATATAATTTCATTAGAGAGTCTTTTCTGGCTTTATTTTTCAAGGTTCTTTTTAGTGTCCCTGTTATATAGTTAAACTTGTTTAACTTGTTATTTATATCTGTTTCTGTTGTGTATGATATTTCGCAACCTAGGAAATTGAATTTTGAGACTTGTTCTATTGCTTTATTTTCTAAAATTATCTTTGTCCGAACTGGATAAGAGCCCTTGAAAGCCATTGCCTTTGTTTTTCCTGATGATATTTCCATGTTGTATTTTTTTTATATTTCGTTTAATTTATATACCATTCTCTGCATTTCGTCCTCTGTTTTTGCAATTAAAATCTGATCATCTGCAAAGGCTAACGTTTTTATTATCATATTTCCTAAATTAATTCCTCCTGTTGTTATTTGTTTCCATGATCTTATCATGTCGTCTAGATATATATTAAAAAGAGTGGTTGATAATGGACAACCTTGTCTAACTCCTCCTGTTATTCTTATAGGTTCTCTTTGGTTTATTTTTATTTTTGTTTTTCCATACATATCATGGTGTGTGGGCAAATTGTTGCTGTTATTAAAAACAAGAATACTGAAACATTACGGGCCATATTTATAGATGTTCTTAGCACGAGCTTCTGGTGGATGATCGGCGAACTATCGTTTTTCGTATTCATAAACCAGTGTTAGCGATATGATATGATATGATATGAATTCTGTATAAGTAATCAGTCGATAGCCCGGGGCTAGTTTAACATGCTTGTAGTATGGACTAGCAAAATGACTATGAATAGCACCGTAAGTGTCTTAAAGCTTTGATTTGATATTATCTTATTTTATTCTTTTCTAGGGAGAAGATTTAATAGAGCTCAGTTCTCAACTGATCCATCAGGGAGAAGTCATAAGAGTAACAACCGGCATGTGGACGAACAATATTACGCTTTTCCTCTTCGACCATCAGCTTGTCTACTGCAAGAAGGTTAACAGATGTTTAATTTATTAATAAACACACGGAATTGGAGTGGTTGCATGTTTGACATAGTTTCTTATTCTATCTCAATTGATGAAAATGCTAAATATACAAATTAGACGGATTTATTTAGATTTTAGCAGGCACAGAATTTTGATAAATTGGAGCTTTTGGTTTGCGTTCATGTTTGCAAACTTAGCTGTGCAAGTGTCTACTGATAACAGTTTAATTTCTTCCCTCGAAGAAGATATGAAGGGTTCAGAGTCATAGTGGGCCAAGCGCCATTTATTAAAAACGAAGAAAGCAAGGGTTAAAGTTAACTGAATATCATAGTTTAATTAAGATTGACATATCATTTAGTTTTAATGTGTATACTTTATATTACTTGCTATATGTTTCCATTGAATTATGGTAATAGCTTCATTTTAACCTTTCTTTTCTGCGGTTTTAATAAATGGCACTTGGCCCACTGTGGTTCTGAACCCTTCATATGTGCATTACATTCCTTAACCAACGAGCGTAATTTTATCTTTAATTTCAGGACATCCTTAAGAGGAATACATATGTTTACAAAGGGCGGATACATCTAGATACAAGCGAGGTCATTGATGTTCCAGATGGAAAAGGTAAACTTATAATGTAAATCTCATTAAAGAAACTTCGTATATTATAGCAATTACCTTCAAGTTGATGTCATTTTAAAATTGTTAGGTATTAATTTTCCGTCTTCTTAATTCCTCTTAACACTATCTGTTTGTGTGGTATCTTCATTTCTTCTTCTTCTTCTTCTCCTCCTCCTCCTCCTCTTCCTCATTGTTACTGACTTTTTTTCTTTTCCATCCGTGGATCACATTGCTAATGTAGTTGGGTTAGGGATGTGGTTATGGTGTAACTACATTATGTAGTAACATAAGATATTCCCTTTAAACGTCACGAAGTCACATAGGGGCATGGAGGTGGAGGCTTAATGCTTTCTTAGTACTAGAATGAGCTGGTGTAGTCAGTATCACGCTTCTATTGCATTTTTACCCCTGGGAAAGACTCGACACCATTCTGACAGGAAGCTGAGTGGACTCCAGGACTGTTCTGGAAGTTTTGGTAATGAGAAAAATCCTACCACCACCAGGGATTGAATCTACAACCTTTCAGTCCATAGTCAGTTACTCTACCAAATGAGTTACATGGATGCCATAACCATATAGTAGGTAGTAGTGTTTTATTTAATGACTGCGGTGGTTTTTCAGGATCGAAATTTAAAGTGGGCAAAAAATTTCCAACAAAATACGTCATGGAAAAAAAAGGCTGAAATTATGAAACTAAAATATTTTAGAAGTTTTTTATTCAAATCAAGATTTCAGGTATAACTTCCTGTAAATTATTCAAGTTTTTTATTGTTTGATTTCGCGAATAAAATAAGAAATATTGCTGGACTTCGTTTAAAAACTTGAATTATGATTTTTTTCGCGTTATTATACCAATTCTCAATTCAGAAGTGGGTTTTTTTTTTGGGGGGGGGGGTTAAGACAAGACTTAGGAAAGAAATGGTGTAAAGAATTGACAGAAAGAGAACAATTCGCGTCTCGCCAATTTCGTGGACTCTATCCATAGATTTTTTCCTTCCAGTTTACATTTGATTTAATTTCTTTAATTGTGTTATACATACTAGGATAAAAATTATATTAAGTGAATGACTTGTTTGACGTTACGTAGTTTGATGCAGGCTCTTTGATGGCTTCCATTTGTCTTCTCGCTTTCCAGTATAATTTTGGCATTGAGTCCAGATGAAATGATCTCAGATTTGGACATTTGTGAAGATGATCCATGTCCATTGCTTAGTCTTCTTTATTATACACAACTCATTCTGGTGATTTAAAAACGGAGATTCTGTATAAATTTGCTGTCAATTATTACCTCATACATAGCTACTGAATCATATCTAGGTGATTGTGATATTACAGATTTATTTAGAAGAATTGACAGTGACTTATTTGTCCTTCCAGCTTCAAAATTCTCACCTAGCTCTATCTGGAAATTTCTATTTATTATTAATTTTGCAGTATGATACGACAATGTTGTTGTTTTATTTTGTAACATTTTGGTACCCTTTGTAGCCAAAGTACCTATATCTGTGTGTTCATTCCCTTCTAGGTCGCAGTATTCAGGTATCCATTGTATAGTAATGGTTTTTGTAAGGCAGTGAGAGAATTAATAGTCTATGTGAAGCATTCCATTCTATCACTGGTATATCTGGTTAATAATAACACATATGAAGGGTTCAGAGCCATAGTGGGCCAAGCGCCATTTATTAAAAACGGAGAAAGCAAGGGTTAAAGTTAAGTGAATACCACAATTTAATGAAGATTGACATATATTTCAGTTTTTGTGTGCACACTTTGTTATTTGCTATATGTTTCATTGAATTATGTTAAGAACTTAATTTTAACCCTTGTTTTCTCAGTTTTTAATGTATGGTGCTTGGCCCACTATGGCTCTGACCCCTTCATGTACAAAATTTCATCCCTCTATGGTAAGTGGTTTGTATTTTATTAATATCTTTATGAACTACTGTATTGCTGTATATAAGAAGTCCCTTGTGCCACAATTTACATTATTTTCAACTGATATTCATTTATATGATTCTTTATATACATTGGAACAAACATTACTATTGGGTTTTTCTGTATAGTGAATCGGTTATTACTAGAAATTTTTGTTGATTAGGCCTATGTAGTGTGGTTTTAGGCGTAATAGATCGACTATTGATCAGATTTTTTGTATTCGACAGATAATGGAGAAAAAATGGGAGTATAAGGGTACAGTACATCAGTTATTCATAGATTTCAAAAAGGCATATGACTCGGTTAAGAGGGAAGTATTATATGATATTCTTATTGAATTTGGTATTCCCAAGAAACTAGTTCGATTAATTAAAATGTGTCTCAGTGAAACATACAGCAGAGTCCGTATAGGTCAGTTTCTATCTGATGCTTTTCCAATTAACTGCGGGCTAAAGCAGGGAGATGCACTATCACCTTTACTTTTTAACTTCGGTCTAGAATATGCCATTAGGAAAGTTCAGGATAACAGGCAGGGTTTGGAATTGAACGGGTTACATCAGCTTCTTGTCTATGCAGATGACGTCAATATGTTAGGAGAAAATACACAAACGATTAGGGAAACACGGAAATTTTACTTGAAGCAAGTAAAGCGATCTGTTTGGAAGTAAATCCCGAAAAGACAAAGTATATGATTATGTCTCGTGACCAGAATATTGCACGAAATGGAAATATAAAAATTGGAGATTTATCCTTCAAAGAGGTGGAAAAATTCAAATTTCTTGGAGCAACAGTAACAAATATAAATGACACTCGGGAGGAAATTAAACACAGAATAAATATGGGAAATGCGTGTTATTATTCGGTTGATAAGCTCTTATCATCCAGTCTGCTGTCCAAAAATCTGAAAGTTAGAATTTATAAAACAGTTATAATACCGGTTGTTCTGTATGGTTGTGAAACTTGGACTCTCACTCTGAGAGAGGAACATAGGTTAAGGGTGTTTGAGAATAAGGTGCTTAGGAAAATATTTGGGGCTAAGCAGGATAAAGTTACAGGAGAATGGAGAAAGTTACACAACACAGAACTGCACGCATTGTATTCTTCACCTGACATAATTAGGAACTTAAAATCCAGACGTTTGAGATGGGCAGGGCATGTAGGACGTATGGGCGAATCCAGAAATGCATATAGAGTGTTAGTTGGGAGGCCGGAGTGAAAAAGACCTCTAGGGAGGCCGAGACGTAGATGGGAGGATAATATTAAAATGGATTTGAGTGAGGTGGGGTATGATGATAGAGACTGGATTAATCTTGCACAGGATAGGGACCGATGGCGGGCTTATGTGAGGGCGGCAGTGAACCTTCGGGTTCCTTAAAAGCCATTTGTAAGTAAGTAAGGCCTATTAAGATCTTTACTTTTTATTATTTTATAATAAATAATTGTAGTACGGGTAATTTACTGCTTAATTTTATAGCAAAAACCTATAGTAAGTTTTGATCTCATGTATATAAGGATCCATATAAGTTAATATCAGTTAAAAATAATATGAATTGTGCCACAAAGGACTTTTTATGTAAAGCAATTCAGTATTTTAATAAAATATTAATAAAATGCAAGCCACTTTGGAAAACGAATGCCAGAGATAGAGAATATTAGAAGAGACGCATTAAGGAGGCCAAGGCTCAAATTGGGCTATAGCACCATAGCAGTAGCAGCAAACCACTTATTATAGGCAGATGAAATTTTGTATATTTGTCATTATTAACCAGATATACAGTGATCAAAATTTGGTGAATTTAGCTTCATAAGTATGGTACTGGCATTAGTTATTGATTTCACTGTTGTATTGTGAACCCTTAAAAATATGGAAGTTGGAAATTTCAATATAGTGTCCCCTTAAGGAGCTGTTAGAATCAATTAAAAATACAGTAGAACCTCACGGATTCGGACTAAGTAATTGGGGGGAAAATCCAGTTCGAATTAGTGGAAGTTCGAATTATAGATAATTTACTGGAACAGAATTATTTCAGTAACTGATATTGTGTAACTGTTCAATTAATGATTTAGTGTTTAATCAGTCTATTTTACAAACATATGGAACACAAAACATTAATTTAAAAAAAATAATGAGTTTGAAGTTCTTTAGTCCAAGTCAATTACTACAAAGGAGGTTCATACTGGCTTTGAAATTTTCAGACTGTGATTTAAAGAAAGAAGTCCCTTTGCGCTGCTGTTTTTTTTTTATGTACATCATGACTCATTTATTTTAAGGCACGATAAAATTTCTGATAGTTCGTATTACAAATTCAGTGTATCTACTGTAAATGAATCTGAATCTGTTGTTGGATAATTTTAATTTTTTACCAGATTTTTCACTCTCTACATTCCCTTCCACTTCAAATGTGTGGAATATTAATCTCCATGTGGCTTATGTAGAAAGAAAGGAAAATAAAGAAGCTAATAAAGTTTTTTATATTTTTTACAGTACATGTACATATTACTTTTATGGAGATGTAGGATCCCCTCTCATGTCTTGTAACTTGAATAAATGCAATGTAGGTACATGCATCATATTAATACCTTGTTACAGATCCACAGTTGGGCGTAATGGTGCGACATGGATTAAAAGTTTACAGCTGCGTCCGTGACAAATGGTTGCTTTTCTGCTGCCGATCCGCAGAGGAGAAGCGACGATGGCTGGATGCTATGGAGGAGGAACGTAGACTTGTTGCTAAAGATCGTCAAGATGGTCTTGAATTCCCTCCTACAGCACGACAACTTGCAAGAATGGCTGCTCGCTGTCAAAGAAGACCTCCTAGTAAACCAAGAAGTAAGCATTAGTTATACAATGAAAGAGTAATGGAACGGAGAAAAATTCTCTCCGGCGCCAGGATTTGAACCCGGGTTTTCAGCTCTACGTGCTGATGCTTTATCCAGTAAGAACTTAATCTGAGACGATTCTGTCAGACGCCGGGATGGTATCCGGTGTGGCTTAGTGGATAAAGCATCAGCACGTAGAGCTGAAAACCCAGGTTCAAATCCCGGTGCCGGAGAGAATTTTTCTCCGTTCCATTACTCTTTCATTGTATGATGACGCAGAATATCTGCATAAAAATGTCATATGTACTTCGGTATATTAAAATAATATATATGATATGCTTAAATCACTTCGTGATTTAAGACAGCGCTTATTCCGTCGGATCCCGTCCAACTAGTCACTCATAACGAGTGCACCTCAGCACATGTGTGGATGGACTTCGGTCCTACATTCATAGACATCTATGACGTAGTGCAGAGGGCGGCCACTTGAGGGAACCCAAGAGTTGGAACTTAATCTGAGACGATTCTGTCCGACGCCGGGGTGGTATCCGGTGTGGCTTAGTGGATAAAGCATCAGCACGTAGAGCAGAAAACCCGGGTTCAAATCCCGGCGCCAGAGAGAATTTTTCTCCGTTCTATTACTCTTTCATTGTATGATGACGCAGAATATCTGCATAAAAATATCATATGTACTTCGGTACATTAAAATAATATATAAGTATTAGTTGTTACTCATGATGTTAGGAGCTGGAGGTGAGGCAGCAGAGGGGAAAAACTTTAGTGATGTGAATGCTTACATTATGTGCCACAGTAGTGATACTAAATTCATTAAAAAAAATATGCAACCTTCATCAGTTTCTAGTCATTGCTGTTTTGCTGAGGAAGTAAAAAGTTAAGCTATTAATTGAAGACATTATTACAAAAACAACCCTTGTCAAAATTGCTGTTTTTCAGGAGAACAATAAAAATAAATAGAACAACACAACTCTAATCTTTCAGGTAAAGCTTCCTATAAAGCAAATTTGAATAATTTCAAGGGAAAAATTGTTCCGGGGCTGGGTTTCGACCCTGGGACCTCTGGTTGAACGTACCAGCGCTCTGCCAACTGAGCTACCCGGGAACTCCACCCGACACCGTCTCAACTTTTCCCTTTATATCCACACAACTCGCGTGGGCTGACGAAATGCCAGAGACCCACATCGAGTGCACACAAACTCTGTGTGACTTGGAATTGTAGTTTTCTGTTGACGTACACAGTGACGTATATATTATGCAAATCTAATCTTTCAGGTAAAGCTTCCTGTAAAGCAGATTTGAATAATTTCAAGGGAAAAATTGTTCCAGGGCCGGGTTTACAGGAAGCTTTACCTGAAAGATTAGATTTGCATAATATATACGTCACTGTGTATGTTAACAGAAAACCACAATTCCAAGTCACACAGAGTTTGTGTGCACTCGATGTGGGTCTCTGGCATTTCGTCAGCCCACGCGAGTTGTGTGGATATAAAGGGAAAAGTTGAGACAGTGTCGGGTGGAGTTCCCGGGTAGCTCAGTTGGCAGAGTGCTGGTACTTTCAACCAGGGGTCCCGGGATCGAAACCCGGCCCCAGAACAATTTTTCCCTTGAAATTATTCAGAACAACACATGTCAGCTGTTTCCATACAACTTGTGATGATGAAGACGCTGTAGTTTAAACATAACATACGCATTAAGTTAATGCTTTAACACAGAAATTTTAAGTGAACTGTGTAATATATTAATTATGATTGTTTTACAATTGATCCATCAGGTAAGAGTTACAAGAGAGATTCAGGATACAGCATGAACCCGTCAGAGGCCAGCTCCAGTCACCACAGCCTCAGTGGCTCTCAGTCAGCACATGGATCCACCCACTCGTTGGGACGCAAGGTTGGCACCTGGTTCACGTTCGGCAGCAGTAAGAAGGGACGAGCCTTAATGAGGACCTCTCCACACCACCAGCACACGTGAAGACGGTGTATATAAGAACAATTCTTCCGGCAGCAGCAAAGAGGCAGATTATGCCTCTGTTATCATGTAGGAACATGAAATATGGTACCAAATAAAATTTAAACCAAGCTCAAGTGAAATAATTAACATCCATTGTTTTCACAAGGTACAAGTAATAACATAAAAGAGAAATATGGAAAGAAAGTACATGTATGCCAAATTTATGTTGTTTTGGTTATATTTAGATGGCTTAGTATGAACATTTTAGCTGGAGTCTATGGAACAAAAACTGAAGTTGAAATGACTGCAGAAGCAAGTCTAGTCTAAATATTAACAGGCTATAATCTATAGCAACAAGTTCAAGACTACATCGAACGGACCGAACCCATGAATGTATACAGAATTCGTGTATTGACACGTAGATTGCTTTTACTTGGAGCTCCTGACATTCGATGGTACAATTTTGCATCTTCATAAGCCATCAAGAGAGTTTAGAGAAACTAAAAAGAATGAAAAAAGTAATAATAACTATATTGAGAAACAGAGGAATGGAATATACACTATTCCCTCGCCAACATTCATGTTTCTCTGTTGTTTAAGATTAAGGCAATAAGTGTTGGTGATAGAGGGATAAATGGGTGGAGGGAAAGGGAACTATATACAAGACTGAACACTAGCCTTCCTACAAATAACTGCTATAAATGTTCAGCAGTGTATGTAAATTATTGTATGATTTTTTAACTGCTACAGTTAAATCCATTTGTTATAACGAACGACTTTCCACAGTATCTATTTGAAGCTTTAATATACGTATCTACAACCAAATATTGACTAAATCCATTTACATATCAACTAAATACTGGAATAGTAGCATTATGCATACATATCTACAGTCATATGGTCATAACATGTTCTTAAAATTACCCTAATACTATTAAAAAAAACATTAATCCATAAAAACATATATCATTGTTAATTCCTGAAGTAAAATCAGAGCTTTAATTTACATACAGCACTATGAAAACGCCTAATTCATAAAGAATTGAAAAACTGACAAATACATTTGAAATGAAATGGCCACTATTCCACACAGCACTCAGATCAAAGTATTTTCAGCTCATTATTACGAAATCGAGGTTGTTATGAAGCTATACATTTTACTGTGATTTTTTAACTCGAAAGAGAAAATCTTACCTCAGAATGAATGGCCTACATTGAGCCACGAGCCTACATATAGGCGCTCATTCTTCTCTTTTTAGACTACACTTGACACCCTCATCACTTCACTTCTAGTTGTCTGACGAAGCTGTGGAAAGGAAAGTCTTGGGAGTCCTATAATTCCTGCATTCGAACTCTCATAGTCTTGTAAAGATGATAACTTAATAACACGATGCGTAACTTACTCTTTTACTAGACTCTGGACTTCATGACCTGGCCTACACACTTCACAGAAACGCACATTCTAGAAATACAGCTCAACAGCACGGTCTCGTATAGCTAGCACAATCGATAATTTACGTTGGTTGCAACAATGCTGTTATATATTCATATAGGAAAAGGCTAAATTTGTAAACGTTGTTGTTTGAAGCCTCGTTTTTGCAAGTAGTGTCTCAGAATTTGGGACTGTGGTAGGATTATAAAAATATTTGAAATTATAAGATAATTGCCTTTAAATTTTACACCTGGAATTCGTACTTGTTTAATATCCGCCATTATTTACATAAGCCGGTGATAAAATGCTGATTTATATAGTGCATCACATTTTTATGTATTAATATTTGGGCCAAATTTTGAGACATAATTTATATAATTATCTAGTGCAGTGCAGCCGATAATAATGGGAAGCACAGATACGTTTTTGTTGCAAGATATGTGTATATATTTTTCTGTAAATATGTATTATTATGTAGTAGTTTAATAATAACCAGACTGTACAAACGATGTAATATGATAAATTCCACTAGTGTTACATTTTAAGGTCTTTACATGTATTCGAAGATCTCTTGAAAACTCCACAGACAAGTATTACTGTTGAATGTGTGTCACCTTTTGTGCGGAGTATTCATAATTGTATTAATAAATTTGTGGCGGTTTTCCTGTTCGCATGTGGAGAAATGCTGCCGACTATTTAAATGAACGAGATGTTGCACAAATAGATGTTAGTGTATGACAGACAGCATTTTATGAGACATTATGTATATAAAAACTTTAAATTGATGTAAATATACTTAACACAATAGTTTTATAAAGAATGTGTTGATTTAATAACTACTATATTTTGTTTCTTTAGCAGAAATTTTCCCACTGATTTCCGTTTCAGCCTTTTCACGTAGAATAAGTTTCTACTGTGACAGATACAAGGTAACCATCTACGGATCGATCCACATCATTTCGTTTTTGCTCTTGGCACATGTGCTGTCATCTTACATGTGCTAGAAGACATCTGGTAAGACATTGGCACTCTGAGAAATGGCTGTGTGTGGCAGATAACGGATAACATTTATTTGAACTGTACCATTCATCTTCTAAAAACAATCTTCCATTCCTTGCCTACACCTTCATGCTGAATAAGCTCATTTTCAGTGCATAGTGTGTGTTTATCTCTCTTGAGACAAGTTAAGAAAAATGAGTGGCTCTTTCTTTTGAAGAAAGTGTTACGCATATTGTTGCCTTCCACACAAAGCGACATAACTCAAAAAAGTATATTTTAGAGATATGCCGATTTTGAATACATTCGTATGTAACTTATAATTATCAGTATGTAAACTGCATATGGATATATTAAAAAACAGCATATCTTTAAAATTGAATTTTTTGAGTTACGTTTCTATCTAGGTTATTTAGCATCTGAATGAAATGAAGGTGATAATGCCGGTGAAAATGAGTCTGGGATCCAGCACCAAAAGTTACCCAGCATTTGCTCGTATTGGGTTGAGGGAAAACCCCGGAAAAAACCTCAACCAGGTAACTTGCCCCAACCGGGATTCGAACCCAGGCCACCTGAGTTTGCAGCCAGACGTGCTGACCATTACTCCACAGGTGTGGACTATATATATTTTTTTCTACATACTGATAGAATGTGCTTGAGAAGTCCGAAAGTGATTTGAGCAACAGGGGTTTTTTTTTTTTTAGTATTTATATGCCTAGTAGTTTTTCAGCGGTTCATCATTTAGTAGACCGATTTCGGGAAACTAGAAGTGTTACAGACAAAAAACCCAACTGTATACATTGAGTACTTATCGAGGAAACTTTAGACGGTATTTTATTTTGAATTCCTCTCAGCCAGCTTTTCAATAAACAGTAATTTCCTATGATTCCGTTCATAAACAACAACTAAATCTTATAAAGTTAGAGTAATGTATGATGCAGTTTATATGTAGTGGGGTCATTCCATGCAAAAAAGTATGTTGTTGAAACATGATGTCTCAAAAGTTAAAAATATTGCAGTAGGTTATTCTGTATGTTCTAAATATGAATTTCACGCAATATTATATTTATGTTCTTCATAGTTTGGCAGCAATTAGCATTTAAATATTGGTTTAGCAAGGAACATGGCTTCATTCATTGAAGTTTTCTTACTATGTAAAAGAAGACGGAAAAGTGATTTCAGTGCAATTCGGAAAAGGAGAGCCTAGTTTATAAATGTCCTTAAAATGAAAAAAAATATATATATAGGTAATTTTTTAAATAGTTACATGCTGTAAAATAATTTTAAAAAAATGTAGAACACAAAATGCAATTCATTTTTACAGACGAAAAACATGCGTTTAATTCGTTAGGGTATATTGATTCCATTGTGAGAATTTTAGAATGTAGACCTAAATATCATGTTATAGTCCCGTAGCTCTTATTTCAGATAGTTAATCACGTTGCAGGTCAGCTACATATAAACGTGTGCGTCTTGTGATTCGCTGCTGATGACGTTACGCATTTCCTAGGGCTCGATAAATACTTAATATATAATCGCCCGGCATTTTGACTCTCATTGGCATTTGCAGAAAGCACACAAGGACGTTATTTGCTGAATTACAGTGCGTTTGATTTATTATCATAGGATCTACGACATGATAACGTTTAACGGTGCGACACATAGATTTCTCGTCTGGTAGTTCAGTAATGAAAGAACAAAAATGGCGAACGATATTACCTGCTTAGTCTTTATAGAGCCTTCACTTCCTAAGACGTAAGCAAAGAGGAGGAGTCACGCCTTGAATAACAGCATCGCAACTATAGTTTTTAATAAAAATAACTCACCGAAACAAAGGAGCTCAGCAGGTAGGCTATTCTGTCATACAGAATGTCGTCACTGCCGTGTGATACTATTTACACTGCTTCTCCTCTCTCGCAGTGACTTCTTCGTGCACTTACAGTAACTTCTTTGGGTACTTCACATGACGAAGAAAATGTTTTAATAGTTACTTTGTTCTCGCAAACTGGAACTACACAGTGAATGCTACGTGTTCCCGGCACTGTCTTCAGCCTGAGAAACCGATCGTTATTTATTATGTCAGCCTCATTTTCATGTTGTTCTTTCCCCTGTAAACGAAATATCAACACCAGGAATATTAGTTTTCGCCCATTCATACAGTTCTTTCAGGTTCATAATTTGAGTTCCCTCTAGACTAGCGTGTGCAGCAAGCCTCTTTACTAGGGGTTAGATATTGATGAAAAGTCATCTTATTTTTCACATTAGCATGATGCCTATTAATATAGAAATCCTTTCTATGTTAGTATCAACGTAAAAAAGTAATTTCTTATATTGTATGTTTTTTTTTTTTTACGTTTTTGAACTAATAGGTCATTTTTATATTTTTTCGGCATTTTTTGGTTATTTTTAATACTTAGAAGAACTTTTAGATCATTTGGAATGCATTTTGCTTTCTTCTTTATCGATAGGTCTGTTAAATCATTTTCTAACCAAATAGGTCAGTAGTAATTACCTACTGAATAAGTGAATAGTAGTGAAGTTTGAGTTTTATACTTTGGAACAGATTCTAAAGTCCATCCCTTACTCCACTGAAGGCTTCACTTCACACAACAGAAGTAATATAAAATGCTTGACAGTAGCTTAGTTTAAGTGAGGGCTTTGACCGCTACTGTTCTTTTGTCGGTAAAGGGGGGGAAACTTTCACCAGGTCTTGGACAGGACGTTGTGTCCTCAACATGGTTCGAAAGGGATGTCTACTGGAGTAGACAGTATTTTTAACACAAAGATTGCAAGAATGCACGCTGCGCCCACAATTGTTATCATTCACACTTCCTCATCTGGAAGATCTGAAAACAAAAGTGAAGCGCGAAAGGAGGACGAGACTGAGAATGAAGGCACTGACATGGATCACCCCTGATTGAAAGACATTGTAAACCTCATTAAAATCTATAGTTTTTCCTTAAAACCTTCATTTTGTTACATGTCCTTTTTCTTTATCTTAGCTAAATTCCAGGAAGTTGCCTCCTCTCTCTGAGATTTGCAGGGCAGTCATTGAAACAAGGTGACTGATTTTTAAGAAGTTGTGGTGCGAGTACGGTGAATAATATTTAAATGTCATTTTCTTTTAATTTTATGTCATTTTTCCATTAGTTTAAGGGCATTTTAAGTAGATTTTTAGGTCATCAACATCAGCCCCCTACTCTTTACTGTTCCATCAACACCGTCGCAGGGACTCTTGCTGTGATTTGTTGCAAAAAAAATGCCGCTCAGCTGCGACCTGAAAGTCCATCATGTGATAAGATATATTGACAAAATTCTTCCTGTTCTTATATTGCCCTGCTGCACCATCGCTGAAATAATAAATTTTTTTCACATCCTGAAATGTTTGCCTCAGTTTTAGTATAAGTTCTTTTTGAAATAAATGAATCCCTGCATATCATGTACTAAATAATCGGGTATAAATGCGAAACACAGATGTTCCACTGAATTATCCTTAATGTTTCTGAAATAAACAACGAATGAGTGTATTGTGGCTTGGCTTGTACTCCAGTGGTAGCTTTGAATCGCATCCTGTATTACGAAACTGTAACTTAATTCTCCATGTTGGATTGCATTCTTGAGATGTTTTAGATATGAGGATGGAGCTTTTGCAATGAAATTGTGAGCTTTGAATTTTTTTAGACAAATTATGAAATTGTATATGAAGTTTTCTGCAGTTGATTTAATTGTTTTTATGTCTGCTCTGTCATTTGTCCATTTTTTGTATATAATTTCTTCTATTAGATTTTCCTTCATGAAATCATTTATTAATTGGGAAATATTTTGAGTTCCAGGACATTTTTCACATTTATTAAGGAAGCAGTTTTCAGAAGAATTTTCACAAACCATTTTTTGTACAAAAAATCTATTTTATTAATTTCGGGATTTACATCTTGATTAATAGCTTGCATATTCATTAACATCAACTTCGTGTTTTCACACGTAATACATATGCAAACATTATGCGTGCCTGGAGCATCCAGTAGAACACACTGTTTCGATCTAAGGGAGAAAAAGCTAGAAAACCCTATCTTTGAGCCTGGAATCCTGATCTTAAATTCTTTGTAAAGCTCTTTTAGGTTATCCTAAAGGAGCCGTTTTTGTTTTTTCACGCTTCTGTCGCCCTCTTTCACAGACTTTGTATCTTTAATTCCTGCTAAAATCCTGCTAATATCGTCCTCTAAGTAGAAGTTGTGGACAAGCGTGACAGTTTCTTCAGGGATATGGCGTTATATTTCTATCAGGTACACACATTATTCCTTTATGATTTTGTATCATTTATTTACATAAAACGAAACGCCGAATTCTGACATTATTTTGTTTATGCTCCAGCTTTTCGATAAACAGGTTAAAACCATATATTTTTCGTTCGTTGAGTGTACATTAGAAAATTTCTCCTTAAATTGTGCAATCATTTCTTCGCTATCATTACTTTTATTCCCTACATTAAATATTTTACTAACTGTTTCGTTCACGGCACTGGCTTTCCTTGCCGCGTACCGGTATGATTTGATGTATTACATCTACATATGCCGAACACATAACTAATGTTAACCACACATACAATAATATAAATACAGATATGGAAATCCTACACATACAACCCAAAAACCAAAAACTCAACACACTGGAACAATATGAAATATACAGACACAATAAAACACACCCTAATCAAATTCTCAACACACAGATCAATTTCAGAACACACACACTATTTGACACAACTCTTCATCACACGAACGCACCCACACAACAGGTAGCGAAGTTGAGATGGCGCCAAGACACAGAAGGCTCTGAGGATGGTGACAAGTAGCACCGAAACAGCTGTAAGCCGAACAAGCTTACGTAATTAACACGAGTAAGATCGCCATTTAATCAATTACTTGATTTTTTTTAAATTAGTAGCATTAGCAAATTGTATGTTTGGGAATTTAGCTCTTATCTTGTTATAGAGCCTTGGACCGAAGATGCTACTGTGATTATAAGTTACAATTGTGGTACATTTAGGTTCTGTCAAGCATGTGTTGTCTGATCTTTTGGTTATATATTTACGTGAATGTAAATTAAATATATTTCGGTTTTTATATAGGAATTGCAATAAGATGTTGTTACCATAGGCAGAGAGAGAACAGTTTCCTAGGGAGGGGGGGGGGAAGAAAAACCATAGAATCCTGATATAACGAGATTATAGGGCACATGATTTATCTCCTCCCCCCGATATAGCTTGACCTTGTTAGAGTATATCGGAATATGATCTTTTAATAAAGGTATTACAAAATAAAGTAAAATTGTAACAAAATGTACAGACAATTTTACTTTTTTTTCCTGAGTATTATTGTGCTTACCACTCCTATTCTGTGAATGATTGGGTATCTGAACGGCCGCGCTCTTGTACAGGTACAGCATGCCACACCGTGATTTTATCCCAGGCTATTGTATGGATGATGATATGTGAATTAATGATGGCAAAATGAGTCCGGGCTCCAACACCGAAAATTACTCAGCACTTCTGCTTCAATTGGTTGAGGGAAAACCCCAACCAGGATTTGAACCTAGACCCGCTCGTTTCATGGTCAGACGTGCTAGCCATGAGTCCATAGCGGAGGTTCAATTTTATATTTAATTTATCAGTTCATTTAAAAAAAGCAAGATATCGTATGAAATAGAAATTCTAATTATTTTATTTAATCTCGTCTTTATGTTTACACATTATACTGAGATCACTTTTCTTTTTCCTGCATTATTGTGCAGTATGTTATTTATATTTCTCTAAGTGGCTGCTTGAACATTTGCAGAGTTCTAACACATAAGTATAGGCTGTTACAAAAGAAACATTACAGTGCTTCCATTCCTCAAATGAGATATAGAAATTCTTATACATTCAGAAATTTAAAATAAATATTATAGTCCAGACACATGGTCTGAAGACATTAATTCATCAATTTAAACACAGAAACTTAATCATAAACAAAAACAAGATTCAATATTTTCTAACGTTAATAGAAAAAAAAAAGAGTTCGGCCAAGTTTGGGGGGGGGCAGTGCCCCCCATAACTCCGCCTATGAGTTACAAATTTGATAGAAGACAAATGTTTTAAATTATGAATACAACAGTTCTAATCTCAACAGATGGCAGGAGTATACAGATTTTACTAGACTGCTAACTTTCACACTATCCATCAACGAGTTATGTTATACAGTATAACTCGTTGCTATCCATATAACGTTAGATCAGGTTCCTATATTTTATTTTATTGGGTTATTTTACGACGCTGTATCAACATCTAGGTTATTTAGCGTCTGAATGAAATGAAGGCGATAATGCCGGTGAAATGAGTCCGGGATCCAGCACCGAAAGTTACCCAGCATTTGCTCGTATTGGGTTGAGGGAAAACCCCGGAAAAAACCTCAACCATGTAACTTGCCCCGACCGGGATTCGAACCCGGGCCACCTGGTTTCGCGGCCAGACGCGCTGACCGTTACTCCACAGGTGTGGACAGGTTCCTATATCTTGGATGTTATTTTATATAAATTATTTAAATTCCGATCATACGCAAGTTATATTAACCCTCAGGCTAAGCGAAGCATACACACAAGCACTTAAGAAACAGCACTTTTCTGATTGGCAAAATTATGAAACAATTTTAAGACATTAGACTTACATATCATCGCTTTATCATAATTTATAGTTGTTTTCTGCAAAGTAATGTTCGCGTGCTTTTAATGTAACATTCGCCTCCTTGAGAAACACTAAAATATGAAGGACACACAGTACAGTGAATACTATAGGCTAATCGTTTTATTGACCAGAATATGTTTTAACCATTCGCTACTAAATTAACTTTGCAACTTTTCTTTTTTGGGTCCGATACTCCAACAACACATCTGACAATTAATCCATGTTTAAACATAGTTCACTAAACTATAAAACGCAGAAATTGTATGTGTCTGTTATTAGTGTAAAATATGATATTAAGACGCTATCTTTTTTGCCATTCAACGCACCTAAAATACACAATGCTTATTAATTGCGACTAGGTACCGAAACGGATTAACCAACAATGCGGTAGAACTAGGGGAACTATTATCTTGCAAGTAGAGTTGCCTTACGGCAATGAGCTGGATTACCTCATAAACTTACTAAATTTCCTCGGGTTATCTCTATGTTTGCAATGTTACCATTTGAGTCATATATAAATAAAAATGTCGGATAATAGGAAATGCAGAGTAACTTCTTTTAAATTAGGTCACTCAATAAGTCGCAAATTGAAAGGACAGGGACCTCTCAAATTGCAGCTTAGATTTCACGGCGCTTCTTCCGACGGCCTTCACCTGCTTTGTCATCCAACAACAGATGACAGCGTCTTGCTATCCTAACGGCAAACACCAGCCAACTCCTCCTCGCCCCGTTCCGTGATCAATTGATCAATCTCAGCCCCCCTCGCGTATGTGGTACCTAAGAGGTTACGTCCAATTTCGGCTTCCCCTTCAAAATTTTCTAGAGCTCCTTCAGGGGAGCAGCGTAAACCGGAGTGAGACTAGTGGCCAACAGGCTTGGAGCTCACATATTTAGTTTTGTACAGCCCCCAACCCCTTGCAAGGACGCGTTTTGAGTACCTTTTAAAATTTTCCTCCCAATTCTCCTTCGATTTTTCGATTTTCGCCACGTTCTAAGCTATTATCTCTCAAATCAGGATTTTTATCAATCCCGACTAGCTTTATCGGGATTCAACCAGGAAATTGGGAGAATCCCGCCTACATTGGGATACCCGGCAACTCTGGCTGTCAGGCTGCATCGTTTTCATAGGAACTCTGAATGTGAATATCCATAACCGCGGTTAATAAAAGAATTAATGTCTACTTTTTAATTTAATCTGTAGGTTAAACTGCTGTATGAAATAAAAAAGCATTTCTATTATTATTATTGTTGTTGTTATTATTATTATTATTATTATTATTATTATTATTATTATTATTAGTAGTAGTAGTAGTAGTAGTAGTAGTAGTAGTAGTAGTAGTAGTAGTAGTAGTAGTAGCAGTAGTAGTAGCAGTAAGTAGTCGTAGTAGTAGCAGTAGCAGAAGCAGAAGCAGAAACTGTTTAATCAATTCGTAACTAAGACAAGAATTTACTTTCAATGAGTCATATTGAAAATTAACTTTTTATACAGTTTCTGTATCTTTAATTCGGCGAATAATTATCTGTTTGAAGAAAAAAAAAAAGAATATGGAGTAGATGAAGGACAATAACAATCTATAAGGTAATAATGTAGTTTGAAAGTACTGTAGTTCGAAATGAGTTGAACATAATGAATGATTCGTTGTGGGGTAGAAATTCTTTCTGCTTAATTTACCTATTCACATTCGGTTATGGAAATCTTTACTCAGAGGAAACCTGAAGCATAATACGGTCGTGTAAGTACAACAGTTTGTCTTCTGTAACATAATACGGAGCAAGAATCGTCGTAGAAATGAAAGATTAACTAATTAGTGAAATGTAACATTCCTTCCCTCTTTATCTTTACATCCGTGTGTATTGCTGCAATTAAAAACAGCACACGAATGAACGAAGCATACTTATTCAGCTCAACCAAACAAATGGCCGCTCGTCGGCTGTTCAATTTGGGAGCATAACACTAGCGCCAGTGAGCGGTCTAGCGGTTATTTAGCAAGTCTATGGTTTTACCCCTCCCCTTGCTGCCCCTGGCCAGGTCCAGAGTTTCCAGGCGCTGCAAAATTTGCGAGTATAACAAGTGCAACAATGTTTAATTCTGTACAATATTGACAGTCTATTCAGTTCAGAACCTAAACAGTTCAGGAGAAATGTGAAATTAAGTGCCCATCAGTTGAATCTCATAATGCAAAGAGCCAGTAAACAAAATGTAAAGGCTCGCACATTTTTTGCTGATTTATCCAGTAACCCTGCTTTCTTCTCTCGATCTCCATTCAGTCTGTATTAGATTAATGTGTTTCAAAGACAATTCCATCAGCTGGGGCAACAAGATGGAGTTTTAAAATAAGAACAGTAAATGTTGTTCATGAGAAGAAGGAGCCATTGCTAGAATGTTTTCAAACCATAATGGAATCCGAAACATCTAACAACATCACAATAAATGAGGCAAGCGCCCTGGTGCGTGCTCTTGAAGATCCTGAATTCAATTTCTGGCTCAGTTTTTTTTTTTTTTTTTTTTTCATTTATTGATGTATCATGTAGATATATTATACAACCAACTACAACACCGCCAGTTAGATATTTCTAAGGTCCAAATCTGCATATAAAAAAAATTAAATTATGGTTTATTTAACGACACTCGCAACTGCAGGGGTTATATCAGCGTCGCCGGTGTGCCGGAATTTTGTCTCTTCTTTTAAATGCCAGTAAATCTATTAACATGAGCCTTTCTCATTTCAACACACTTAAATGCCATCGACCTGTGCCGGGATCGAACCCGGAACGACTATGCTACCGAGGCCGACTCTGCATATCAAGCTTTGTTAATGCCATACAGACAATACGGAACAGTGCACAGTTGAGCAGCGAGATCTGTGAAAATGTAAACCCTAAATGCGTCGTAAGGTCGAAGGGATTCAGACAAGGGTTGCGGCAGCCAAGGAAGTGTGTGATCTCATTATCACACAAGCTAACACCCGATTCCAGTTCATAGATCATCTGATATTTTCTTCTCATCTGTGTCAAGAAAAATTTGAATGCTACAAAAGCTCATTTCCTGAAAATGACCTAAATGTATGTGTGAAGCTTTTTCTAATGTTCAATAAAGACAAACTAAAAACTATCAGAGACAAGAATTCAGAAATATCTGTGACGCAGTCAAGCTCTTGCAGTTTCTTCTATCTGAGAACTTCCAGGCCTCATTTTCAGAAGTTGTGAAACTACTACGCATAGCTATCACCATACCAATGACAACTTCCGAACCAGAACGTCGCTTTTCGTGTTTGAAAAGAGTGAAATCCTATCTTAGAAATACGATGAGAGAAGAGAGACTGACCGCATTAGCTATGTTTTCCATTGTAAAGACTATGTTAAACGACATATCGGATTTTAATAAGAAGATGATTCAAAGCTTTACAACCTACAAGACAACGCACATGGAACTAATCTTTAAATAAGATAAGTTGCATGGTTTATTTTTGTATGCAGCCCCCCTGAATTCAATACCCACGAGCCGCCACTGGTCTTAGCCAATATTAATATAATATAAAATTTACAAAGACAGTTTACTAAATACACTAACTTAATTCAGACCGACAACTAACACACAAGAGAAAAAATAAAGGGGAAAGGAAAGAAAAAACACGTTTAATATAAATTGACAATCAGACAGAAACCAAAGATAGTCAATAAAACATGAATATAGTCGACATAAATAAAAAGGTAAAAAATACAGCATTTTTAAATATTATATATCATTAATAATATTATAAATTTCTTTTTTAAAAGGTTCAATTAAAATATTTCAAATTTGGAAAAAGATTTGTAATTTTATTGTAAAGTCTTGGGCCGAAACTAGCACCATGTTTAAGAGCTGACATTTACGCTCAATCAAAGGGAACGTAGACTTTTTTGTTTTCGAGTACGATATTCATGTCGATTAGATTTATGTTTTATTTGATTTCTGTGGTAATAAGTTATTAAACTACAGTATATTCATAAATTTCTTCAATAGTTAATACTTTAAAATCTGTACATATTGAATTTGTCGGGTAATCCATATTTTTGGTCAGACAAATTTTTACTAATCTTCTGTGTAATAAAATTAATGGATTAAATACAGATGATGCTACTCCATAATAAAGAATAGTAATTGCATCTCAACTTAACGCTCCACAACTTTTTAGACAAACCCTTGTGCACTAATTTGCTTTAAATTCAATACATGTCACAATAAAACTGATATTTTAAAACCAGTGACAACCAGAACAATACTTGAACTTCTATGCACAAGGTTTTCATCTTGTTCATTTCATGTAGTCTAGGTAACGTACTTAAATTTCATATAACACCGCATACTGTTTCGCTACCAATTGCAAGTTTGTATGGCACTTTCATCTAATTAAGCTTATCATCCAACCACATATGCATTTCCACAGCAGTCGGCCTTGGATCATATTTATTAAACAACACTTGCATTGCATTGGTACGAAATTCCCAGGTCATGTTATTCATTATATACACCAGTGATGTCAAAGCAAGCGCATTTTTCTGACCTTCACGTCGTGCGCGGGCAGCAAGCGCTAAGTATGGAAAGAGGAAGGGTTGTGTATATTGTGAATTTTATTAGTTACAACAATGCAATTTATTCGTCACAACAATAATTCCTTTCTACAATTCACCTTAAACGCTCTCGTCAACAATTGGATCTTCACTCAACACAGTATTCGTTATAGCACTCCACCGACGACAATGACAATTTACTTGGACTAGTACGAACAACAATTAACTGTTAATCTTAACTAATATTTACAAAGCACTATTTACAAATCAGAACTATCAGTTCTCAGTTCACAGTTCTTCTATCTCAGTCACTCGAGTTCACAGTATCTCGAACCACAGACCTTCAGAGACAGTTCACTGTACTCGAACTCGGGTCCCTCCAACTGCGGTCCACTGCACTCGAACTCAGGTCCCTCCAACTGCGGTCCACTGCACTCGAACTCAGGCCTTCGGATGCTGACGCAGATGCGGACGCACACTCGAGTCGAACTCCGGTACACAAGACTGGCTTGCTTGCTCTGGCTTTCTCACTGACTGGCTGACTGAAAACTCAGAAACTGAAACTGCTGTCGTTCCTTCGCGACCGTAATTTATAACTACAGCGACGTAGCCTGGAAATTTCGACCCGTCTCTAGAGATGGCATTCCAGAGAAATCCAGGGCCCTCTCCTCTCTACCAGCACCAGATGCGCGCGCAAACTCGTCGCGTGACGTAATACACCCTCTCCCCTTTCTCCGCCGCGCGCCGTCCCAAAGTGCTCCGCGCGATCTTCTCTCTTGCGGGACGCTGGTCGTGAGTTCGATTCTCACGTCGCTGTCACATTGCCCCCTCCTTAGGGCTGCTCGTCCCGGGCAGTCCCTTGGTAGGCTGCTAGTCGGTCCAACGTTTGGGGTCCTCCGGTTGCTCCCTCCTTATGGTGGCGCCACCCCATCCTTGGCTTGGCTGGTCAGCGATACTCGTACAGCGTGGGCGCCATCTTGCTTTTCCCCTTGGCCCTCCAAGGAGAGCTCGCTGGCCACGGGTTGGTCCTCGGCGTCCATCAGGAACACTTCATCCCGACCAAGACGGAGTATACGGCGCCGGACGTCCACCGTCGCATCGAGTAACCGCATGGCGTCGAGTCCCAGGACGACGTCCTCGGTGATGTTGGCGACGAACACCCACATCTCCAGTTTCCTCTTCCCCAAGGTCAGGTCCAGGAAGACCTCTCTCTGGATGGGCAAGCTCTCGCCTGAAGCAGTCCGTAGCTCGTATTGGCGCAGCGGCGTCCTCCCAGGTAGGCCACGCACGACGTCTGGTCTGGCGATAGTGAGCATCGCCCCGGTGTCCACCAGTACTCTGCATGGACGGCCTCTTATCCGTCCTTCAGCAATCAGCCCATCGTCGCATCTTCTGTCGACCGGTTTCAGGACGAGCCGAGGGGACGGTGATGATGGCGCCGACGTGCTCCTCCGAGCATCGGCCCCCTCTCTCTCCTGACTGTAGCCAGGTCGGTCGCAACTCCTCCACAAGTGCCCAGGTTCACCGCAGGACCAGCAGGTGGGCACCCGTCGTCCCCGTTGCTCAGGCGACTGTTGACTCCTCTCGGTGTCAGCCACCTCTCTCTCCGGCCGGTGGCCAGAGCGGTCACAGTCCCTCCTTAGGTGTCCCGGCCTCCCGCAGGACCAGCAGATGGGCGCCCGTCGTCTCCGCCGCTCCGTTGACTGTTGGCGCTCCTCGACGTCGGCCACCTCTCTCTCCTGCCTGTGACCGGATCGGTCACAGTCCCTTCTCAAATGTCCCGGTTTGCCACAGGACCAGCAGGTGGGCGCCCGTCGTCTCCGCCGCTCCGTTGACTGCTGGCGCTCCTCGACGTCGGCCACCTCTCTCTCCTGCCTGTGGCCGGATTGGTCACAGTCCCTTCTCAAGTGTCCCGGTTTGCCACAGGACCAGCAGGTGGGCGCCCGTCGTCTCCGCCGCTCCGTTGACTGCCGCTCGGGCGGCTTCGGTTGGCGCCCCCCAGCATCCGTCGCCATGACGCTCCTGATCCAGTGCGTTGCTGAGACTCCCGCCGCCGACTTGGCCGCCTCCATCCTGAGGGCCGCCGCCAGAGCTGCGTTGATGGTACGATGCTCTGCCAGGAGTAGCTGTTGTCTGATTTCGGGGTCTCGAACTCCGCTGCCGAAGGTGTAGGCCGCCTCTCCAGCGATGAAGTCATTAGGTAGGCCCCTGAGCGCCTTATGGGCCAGTTGTTCCACCGCCATCGCGAATTCTTGTAGGGACTCGCCTGACTGTTGGACCCTCGTTTTCAGTTGGGCCCTGAACGCTGCCGCAAGTTGATGATCACCATAACGTTCCTCCAAGGCCGCCATTATCTCAGCGGCTGTCCCATCTTCTGGAACGCTGTGAAGAATCTCCGACGCCTGTCCCTGAAGCGCGGCCAGCAGCTGAGTAGTCTTCTCCGCTGGGGTCCACCCATTATGTGCTGCGGTGGCCTCGAACTGGCGACGGAATATCGCCCAAGACGTCGTACGGTCGAACTTTGGCGTCTTGACGTTGTGATGTCTGGCTGAGGGCGATGGTTCCACATGGCCACTACATGAGGTCCTCAATTCTGACGTCGATCTTTCCACGGCCCGTTGAACTTCCTCGGCAATTATTTGTTTCTGTTCTCTAGCCTGGCGATCCACCAACGCGAGGATGTGTTTGTTTTCTACAGCATGTTGGTCCATTAACGCGAGTATGTGCTTGTTTTCCTCAGCGTGTTTTTCCATCACCTCACTCGTCTGGTCTTGACGACGCTCGAGATCGCGGATTTTTCCGTCGAAATGGTCTACATCCTGTCTCAACTCGGCTACTCTCTCGTTTATAGTTGTAAAATTCTGGTTTAGTTTATCCAGATCGGCCTTAAGTTCGTCTTTCACAATGGCGACAATTCCATCTACGTGGGCCGAAACACTTTCGATTTGTGTAGTGACGTCATCTTTCACTCCGCTTATGTCGCCTTTCACTCCACTTATATCGTTCTTCACTCCACTTATATCGCTTTTCAATTCCGCGATGGCTTGCAGGATCAGCTGTAGGTTCTCCATCGTCGATAATGTCCCGATTCTGACACCAATGTGAATTTTATTAGTTACAACAATGTAATTTATTCGTCACAACAATAATTCCTTTCTACAATTCACCTTAAACGCTCTCGTCAACAATTGGATCTTCACTCAACACAGTATTCGTTATAGCACTCCACCGACGACAATGACAATTTACTTGGACTAGTACGAACAACAATTAACTGTTAATCTTAACTAATATTTACAAAGCACTATTTACAAATCAGAACTATCAGTTCTCAGTTCACAGTTCTTCTATCTCAGTCACTCGAGTTCACAGTATCTCGAACCACAGACCTTCAGAGACAGTTCACTGTACTCGAACTCGGGTCCCTCCAACTGCGGTCCACTGCACTCGAACTCAGGTCCCTCCAACTGCGGTCCACTGCACTCGAACTCAGGCCTTCGGATGCTGACGCAGATGCGGACGCACACTCGAGTCGAACTCCGGTACACAAGACTGGCTTGCTTGCTCTGGCTTTCTCACTGACTGGCTGACTGAAAACTCAGAAACTGAAACTGCTGTCGTTCCTTCGCGACCGTAATTTATAACTACAGCGACGTAGCCTGGAAATTTCGACCCGTCTCTAGAGATGGCATTCCAGAGAAATCCAGGGCCCTCTCCTCTCTACCAGCACCAGATGCGCGCGCAAACTCGTCGCGTGACGTAATACACCCTCTCCCCTTTCTCCGCCGCGCGCCGTCCCAAAGTGCTCCGCGCGATCTTCTCTCTTGCGGGACGCTGGTCGTGAGTTCGATTCTCACGTCGCTGTCACAATATGAATAAGCAACCTGTTGGATTAAGAAAACAGTGGTGCACAAACTTCGAAAGGAACGTGAAATTTTATGTTGTTATTTTTATATGACTTCTTTTTGTTTAATATTATCTATATTGTCTGTAAAACAAAAGTACTAACACTGATTTCTTAATATTGCACTTGTGTTTTAAATCTTAATAACATAATAGAGAGTTAAGGAGGAATATTCACTTAAATTCCATAATAGTATAATATTATACTGTATTAAGTGGATGAAACACATCATTCATAAAGAAAGTGATATTCCAAAGAAAGAGATTGAGTATGACATTATAAGTTGGAATTTATATTGATGGTATCTTTAGCCTTACAAAAGTAACCAATAAACAATATTACAATACAAAGCAAAGTTACCTAGGTACTGTATCTGTTTTAAGTGTAACTAACATTACATAACAAAACTCTTATCGGATTATGCTTTTAAGGTGATATTTGTGAGCAACTTCCTATTATTTTCTCGAAATCTGCTGAAGTTATAGAGCTGACATTTTTACAACACATGGGCACGTATCTTTTGCTTATGATGTAACAGTGGTTGCTTTGTTAATTCATTTTCTTACAAACAATTTCCATGCGAATATTTTCAAAATTTTCACTACACTAGCTTTAGTAATACGTATATACGGTATATTAGATTTACTAAGACATTCTGTAAGGCTACTAAATAAATAGGCCTATACCTGAAAATTTCACTTTTCTATACGAAAAGTTGAAAAAATATTTCTTTTGAATAATAAAATCAAACTTGTGAAAAATGAACAATAAAATTAAAACTTACATTCTTATAATGTACTTATACTTCTCAGGCAAATTTACAAATTAACATGGATACAGTTTTAATAAGTTCTCTTATCTTTATCTATTGAATCAGTGCTGGCCATCCCTGTATATAGTTCGACCAAGCGGCATATACCACCTCTCTCGTCTGTCTCTTTCCTTTCCGCTGTAAAGCGCTCAGGCTCTCCTGGGCTCTAAAGCGCGAGCTTGCTCCTGTGGGCATCGATTGACATGCCTGATATACACTAACTGAAGTAACCAAACAGTACAGATCAGTTGTGCTTCTCTCGAACAACCTTCCGCTACTGCTACCAAGCAGCGACAAGCTAATTAAAGTCTTAAAGGAGTGTGCTGTATAAGAAAACTAAGCCATATGCAATCCTTACAGATGTAAGGGAACAGAATTACCCAAATTTCTTCATATTCATATCTTCTGCACAACTGAGGAATTGTTTATGCTGTAAATTTAAAAGTAATCTGTACAGCTGAACGGAAATTTTGCTTGAAGCAAGTAAAGCGATAGGTTTGGAAGTAAATCACGAAAAGACAAAGTATATGATTATGTCTCGTGACCAGAATGTACGAAATGGTAACATAAAAATTGGAGATTTAATCCTTCGAAGAGTGGAAAAGTTCAAATATCTTGGAGCAACAGTAACAAATATAAATGACACTCGGGAGGAAATTAAACGCAGAATGAATATGGAAAATGCCTGTTATTATTCGGTTGAGAAGCTTTTGTCGTCTAGTCTGCTGTCAAAAAATCTGAAAGTTAGAATTTATAAAACAGTTACATTACCGGTTGTTCTGTATGGTTGTGAAACTTGGACTCTCACTTTGAGAGAGGAACAGAGATTAAGGGTGTTTGAGAATAAGGTTCTTAGGAAAATATTTGTGCTAAGAGGGATGAAGTTACAGGAGAATGGAGAAAGTTACACAACACAGAACTGCACGCATTGTATTCTTCACCTGATATAATTAGGAACATTAAATCCAGACCTTTGAGATGGGCAGGGCACGTGGCACGTATGAGCGAATCAAGAAATGCATATAGAGTGTTAGTTGGGAGACCGGAGGAAAAAGACCTTAGACGTAGATGGGAAGATAATATTAAAATGGATTTGAGGGAGGTGGGATATGATGATAGAGAATGGATTAATCTTGCACAGAATAGGGACCGATGGCGGGCTTATGTGAGGGCGGCAATGAACCTCCGGATTCCTTAAAAGCCATTTGTAAGTAAGTAAGTAATCTGTACAGCTCAACCAATGAATTGTTTAATGCTTGTAAATTGAAATACGTAATTTGCATTATATGTATTTTCAATTTTAGTATATCTCAACTGATTGAATTATTTATGATTTTAAATTGAATTAATGTTCTTGCTATGTATTATATTTTTATAGCTCAATTGTTGAATAATTGTTTAGGTTTGCAAATTGATTCATCTGATTGCTATGTAGGCCTACTGTATACTTTTTGTAGAGCCTCCAACGTAACTCAGTCGGCAGACTCGCTAGCTTGCTGATCGTGCTTGGGTTAGATCCTCGTTTGGTCTGATTACCTGGTTGGGTTTTCGCGAGATGTTTCTCAACTATAAGGCAAATGTCAGGTAACCTACGGCGAATCCTTGACCTCACCTTACTTTGTCTCGCCAAAAAATGTTAATCTTGTAAAATTTTGACTTGTTCCACATCTTAAAGTTTCAATGCTAATGTAAGATCTATGGAATATAATAAGTGAAATGAAATGAAAAAACGACATATCTTTGAACTACTAATAATTCTATGTATACACCTAGTCCACAAACCGAACTTAACCCTACACATTATTTAATGACTCTAAAATTTCTGTTTGTATAGATAAACAAGTATTGCTTTATTAATAAAATTGTTTATCATTCGGCATTTCTCCAGTTTAGATACTTTAAAAAAGCATAATATTTTTTGCTGTATTGATGAAAAAATTGAGATATTCAAAACTCCTTCCAGTTGCAAGATATCGCAATGTTGCAGTCAGTCTCCGCTCAGCTGATAAACAGCCCTTATATTTGTACCCTGCCTCACTAAAAGGGGTTGTACTGTGCGAAGTAATTATTCTAACGTAGCCTCTCACTCATTCGGAAATAGTTACCGTAATCTTGTTATGAAGAAGCTGTATCTTCCGCAACATGTGAGACTTCAACTCTTTCTCTTGTAACCAATCTTTAACCCATCGTTTTCGTTTAACTCTGGTTTTTGCGAATAGGATAAAGCTAAATATCCTTCTTTTTATTAAGATCCATTGTATCTGTGCGACTGTATTGAGCCTGAAGACCATTGATAATGAGCAAAAATATTGACAGTAATATTGATCATGTAGGATCGCTAAAATATTAACAGTAATATTGATCATGTAGGCTCGCTAAAATATTGTCAGTAATATTGATCATGTAGGATTGCTAAAATATTGATAGTAATATTGATCATGTAGGCTTGCTAAAATATTGATAGTAATATTGATCATCTAGGATCACTAAAATATTGACAGTAATATTGATCATATAGGATCGCTAAAATATTGATAGTAATATTGTTCATATAGGATCGCTAAAATATTGACAGTAATATTGATCATATCGGATCGCTAAAATATTGATAGTAATATTGATCATGTAGGCTCGCTAAAATATTGATAGTAATATTGATCATATCGGATCGCTAAAATATTGATAGTAATATTGATCATGTAGGATCGCTAAAATATTGATAGTAATATTGATCATATCGGATCGCTAAAATATTCATAGTAATATTGATCATGTAGGCTCGCTAAAATATTGATAGTAATATTGATCATGTAGGATCGCTAAAATATTGATAGTAATATTGTTCATATAGAATCGCTAAAATATTGACAGTAATATTGATCATGTAAGATCGCTAAAATATTGACAGTAATATTGATCATGTAGGATCGCTAAAATATTGACAGTAATATTGATCATGTAAGATCGCTAAAATATTGACAGTAACATTGATCATGTAGGATCGCTAAAATATTGACAGTAATATTGTTAATATCAGATCGCTAAAATATTGATATTAATATTGTTCATATAGGATCACTAGAATATTGACAGTAATATTGATCATGTAGGCTTGCTAAAATATTGATAGTAATATTAATCATGTAGGCTTGCTAAAATATTGATAGTAATATTGTTCATATAGGATCGCTAAAATATTGACACCAATATTGATCATGTAGGATCGCTAAAATATTGATAGTAATATTGTTCATACAGGATCGCTAAAATATTGACAGTAATATTGATCATATCGGATCGCTAAAATATTGATAGTAATATTGTTCATATAGGATCGCTAAAATATTGACAGTAATATTGATACTGTAATATTGATCATGTAGGATCGCTAAAATATTGATAGTAATATTGATCATGTAGGATCGCTAAAATATTAACAGTAATATTGATCATGTAGGATCGCTAAAATATTAACAGTAATATTGATCATGTAGGATCGCTAAAATATTGATAGTAATATTGTTCATATAGGATCGCTAAAATATTGACAGTAATATTGATCATATCGGATCGCTAAAATATTGACAGTAATATTGATCATATCGGATCGCTAAAATATTGACAGTAATATTGATCACATAGGATCGCTAAAATATTGATAGTAATATTGTTCATATCAGATCGCTAAAATATTGATAGTAATATTGTTCATATAGGATCGCTAAAATATTGACAGTAATATTGATACTGTAATATTGATCATGTAGGATCGCTAAAATATTGATAGTAATATTGATCATGTAGGATCGCTAAAATAGTGACAGTAATATTGATCATATCGGATCGCTGAAATATTGACAGTAATATTGATCATGTAGAATCGCTAAAATATTGACAGTAATATTGATCATATCGGATCGCTAAAATATTGACAGTAATATTGATAATATCGGATCACTAAAATATTGACAGTAATATTGATCATGTAGGATCGCTAAAATATTGATAGTAATATTGTTCATATCAGATCGCTAAAATATTGATAGTAATATTGATCATATCGGCTCGCTAAAATATTGATAGTAATATTGATCATGTACAGGGAACGGATTTATATGGACTAAAAATATATGAAATATGTAAATATATATGTAGTTATTTTTACCAAAATATGGAATTAAATATGGATTTTTACCAAAATATGGAATTAAATATGGACTTAAAATTATAAAAAAATTACTATGTACGTTAAATATTGGTACATTTTAATCAAACTAAACAAAAAATATAATGGACGTACCTTATCTTCCAATGTAGTTTCAACAAAACACAATTTTTATTGTCTGTTACCATAACAATAGGTTACAAACATTTCTTTCAAGTGCTGAAAAGTGAATCTTCTTCTATTGTCTCTGAGGATAGATTTATACTGACTAAAAGAGCGTTCGACGTCACAAGAAGTAACTGGTACATAATTCAATTTCACAATGTCTGCTGGGGATAAGTCCAAGTTAATCTTCACTGTTGATTCACCACTCATCACAGCAACAACCTTTTGTAGTTCTTCATATCCAGGGTTTTTTGAAAGTACAGTGTCCACCTTAGCTCTTACTGCATCTGCAACTTTACCTCTACCACGATTCAGTTGTTCCACAGTACTATTTATAATTTCAAAACTTTCAGATAGTGAAAGGTGCCTATTTTGGAGACTTTTGAGCGTTTTTATGATGCATGAAAATGTATGCTGAATGTGAGCTAAGTCATTCTTCACACTTATGTCACAGGTAACTGTTTTCGCAGTATCAATTGAGACTGCATCTTCAGAGTCCAATGCAAGGAGAACATTGTTAATAGAGTCTATATGTTCGGCATAATATTCAACTGCTTCTAGCCATGTACCCCATCTAGTTAAAATTGGCTTTGGTGGCAATGGAATTTCAGGGTACATTTCTTTCAACACGTTAACTCTACTGGGAGCTTTGAGAAATACTTTTTTCACTGATGAAATCAACAAATCTACTTTAGGGAAATTGTCTCTGACCACTTCTGCCACACGATGAAATGCATGCGCCACACAAGTAAAATGAGTCAATTTAGGATATACAACAGATAATGCTTGTCCAGCTTTGACCATATAAGGGGCAGCATCGCTAATAAAGAATAACACATTATCGTACATAATACCCTTTGGCCACAGGATACCCATAGCTTCGTTGAACAGTTTAACTATAGTTTTGTTATTGCACTTTTCTAGAACATCACAATGTAAAAGAATTCGTTCAGAATATTGTTCACTTAACAAACCGATAACTACATTACCAACAAGTCTACCTTCTTTGTCGGGAGTCTCATCAATGGAAACCCAAATTGAACTATCTTTAATTTCATCTCTTATCTTCTGTATTGTCTCATCGTAGATGGATGGAGCATACGTCTTCCTAAGTGTTGACTCATCCGGGATTGTATGTTGAGTATATTTTTCAAGGAATTCCCTGAAGACCTTATTCTTTAGTTTGTAGAGAGGAATATCAGCAGAGATGAGAGAACGGCACAGGTCGATGTTAAACTCAGATCTTACATTCGATGTTGTTGGTTGTGTTAAAAACAATTGTCTCTGCTTGGAATTTAGTTGTTTGTTGGCCTGATGTTTACTAGTTGTAATGTGTTGTTGCACCAGGAACTTTTGTGTAGATGATACTGCACACTGACACAAATTACAAAATAATATTTTATTGTCAGTTGATAAACCATCTTCTTTAAATTCTGAAATGTAACTTGTTAGTTTTGATTTTAAATTGACTGAATGACGTACTTTTGGCATATTTACCGTCTTTATAGTATGATTTACAAAACTGAACCTATGTGTACTCTGACTGGCATTTAACTGTTGAGCTGCACAACTGAAGTCTGTTAAAAATTTTAAATTAAATTAATACAGTTTTGTAACTTACTTTCCCATTGTTGATAGGACTGCTAATTTTCAAATAACTCTGATGTTAAAGGGATTACTGAACATGTGTTTAAATCTCTATTGTTGAAATGTATTTTTAAAAGTTAATGGAATTTTGTTTTGTTTTATTGTTAAACCTAATATAATATGGACTGTTTTATATGAAATATGGAAAATATATGGAAATTAACGAAAATATGTACTAAACTCTAAAATATGGAAAAATATGGAAAATAAAAGTAGGATTTTTCAACCCTACACATTGTGAAACATAAAGATAATGCAAAATATAAATTATATTAGCTTTATAAGTAAATATGTATTTACATATAAATCCTTTCCCTGATCATGTAGTATCGCTAAAATATTGACAGTAATATTGGTCATAGTTAAAATATTGGCAGTAATATTGATCATGTAGGATCGCTAAAATATTGATAGTAATATTGATCATGTAGGATCGCTAAAATATTAACAGTAATATTGATCATGTAGGAACGCTAAAATATTAACAGTAATATTGATCATGTAGGATCGCTAAAATATTGATAGTAATATTGTTCATATAGGATCGCTAAAATATTGACAGTGATATTAATCATATCGGATCGCTAAAATATTGACAGTAATATTGATCATATCGGATCGCTAAAATATTGACAGTAATATTGATCACATAGGATCGCTAAAATATTGATAGTAATATTGTTCATATCAGATCGCTAAAATATTGATAGTAATATTGTTCATATAGGATCGCTAAAATATTGACAGTAATATTGATACTGTAATATTGATCATGTAGGATCGCTAAAATATTGATAGTAATTTTGATCATGTAGGATCGCTAAAATATTGATCATATCGGATCGCTGAAATATTGACAGTAATATTGATCATGTAGAATCGCTAAAATATTGTTAGTAATATTGTTCATATAGGATCGCTAAAATATTGGCAGTAATATTGATCATATCGGATCGCTAAAATATTGACAGTAATATTGATAATATCGGAACGCTAAAATATTAACGGTAATATTGATCATGTAGGATCGCTAAAATATTGATAGTAATATTGTTCATACAGGATCGCTAAAATATTGACAGTGATATTGATCATATCGGATCGCTAAAATATTGACAGTAATATTGATCATATCGGATCGCTAAAATATTGACAGTAATATTGATCACATAGGATCGCTAAAATATTGATAGTAATATTGTTCATATCATATCGCTAAAATATTGATAGTAATATTGTTCATATAGGATCGCTAAAATATTGACAGTAATATTGATCATGTAGGATCGCTAAAATATTGATAGTAATATTGATCATGTAGGATCGCTAAAATATTGACAGTAATATTGATCATATCGGATCGATGAAATATTGACAGTAATATTGATCATGTAGAATCGCTAAAATATTGATAGTAATATTGTTCATATAGGATCGCTAAAATATTGGCAGTAATATTGATCATATCGGATCGCTAAAATATTGACAGTAATATTGATAATATCGGATCGCTAAAATATTAACAGTAATATTGATCATGTAGGATCGCTAAAATATTGATAGTAATATTGTTCATATCAGATCGCTAAAATATTGATAGTAATATTGATCATATCGGATCGCTAAAATATTGATAGTAATATTGATCATGTAGGATCGCTAAAATATTGACAGTAATATTGGTCATCTAGGATCGTTAAAATATTGGCAGTAATATTGATCATGTAGGATCGCTAAAATATTGATAGTAACATTGATCATATCGGATCGCTAAAATATTGATAGTAATATTGATCATGTAGGATCGCTAAAATATTGACAGTAATATTGGTCATCTAGGATCGCTAAAATATTGGAAGTAATATTGATCATGTAGGATCGCTAAAACATTGATGCGTACTGTCTGTATTATTGATCAGTAGAGCCCGGCAGTTTAGGCATTTATTTTAGTGAAATAGACAGGCAAATAGACATTTAAAATTCAGGAAATGGACAATAAAATAATAAAAATAGGCATTTAAATATTGCAAAACTAGATAGCAAAGTCATCAAGGTAGTAATTTCATATAGGTTACTTAATACACTTCTGTATCATATTTTAGTAGGTACTTATTCTTAATTTTCTTGGTTACATGTAACAAAATATTTTTTTAGTTCATAATTATTATAGCCACCTAACAGAGAGAACGTTTTTGAGCATGGAAAATGATCGTCCTCCTTCCACTGAACTGATTGTAGTATGGTACATTATGCAACGAGCCTATAATGATAGTAATGAAGACGTGAGTATGTTTGTTTATGAAACGAGCGCAAGCGAGTTTCATAATTTTCATACGAGCGTCTTAATTACCATTATAGGCGAGTTTCATACGACTTTTTATGCTCGACCATATTTCTAACTTGAAATTATTCATTAGTATTTATTTTATTTGTATCTAACTGAAGAGCGGAACTGACCTTGTTCAATATCTCGTGAATTGTGAGATGTGCGCAGACGCGAAAGTATTGATTTTTTCCGAGGAACAGATCTCCACATTGACCTTGATAGCCTATAACCTACAGAGTAAACTAAATATTAACCTTGATATAACCTGGAAATTGATTTAGAATTGAAAAACGAAATGACAAATTTAATTTATTTGAATATTATTTACAATTAACGTTAATTATTATAGTAACAGAACATAACATTCTGCGACAGTATTGGATTTCCAGCCTCCGTGACGTTTCGATACTTGTCTTTCGATTGCATATCCGAGAATAATCGAAAACCTGAACTTTAATGAATAGGTGTACTTTAATGACATGCATGACAGGTGTATAATTACTACATTTCGGCATTGTCGAGCATAAAATATTTAAAATGTAACATTGTGGATGAGTTCATATCAGTAATAATAGAACTTTCACCTTCCAAAACATCACGAATGTACTGTATTTTAGGCTTTTTAGGTCACTAACAGCCAACCCCTTGGTTCTCAGTACTTCCAGTAAATTACCTACAGTATCTTCAACGATTTTCATGGATGAAACCAGTGCCGCGATCATTTTCTCAAACTTCGTACTTGTTTCCTGAAAAGCACCGTAACTGCTGATTTCATGTTAGCACAGGAGGTTTTTTCACCTCGCGAACTGAAGCAGCTCCTTTTTCTGATATAGCATCACTCTCGACCGGCTGGTAGCTTAAGCCTGGCTTGTAACCATGTAGCCATAAATAATTTAACTGTATTAATTTAGAATGAGATCCCCAGTAAACATTAGAGTACAGCGAAAATATCGCTTAATTTGTGTAACTGTTCATTATTATTATTTACAAAATGAAAATGAAATTATTGTTCTTTATTTATATTTTTAATACATTGGAATTCGTGCATTTTTTATTTCGTTTATACTGATTTATTTTAATATGTCCCCAAATGTGCGAAAACATGTTTATATTTCTATTTAAACCTTTCGTATATCCACACAGTAAAAAGAAATGCATTTTGCCTAAATCCCGGGCTCTACTGGTCAGTGTTACTGACCATGTAAGAGCTGCATAAGGGATTGAAAGGAGCCCTAAGGTTAAATACACGAAGACGAAAAATTACGAAAATGTATTTTCCAATTTATTGGGAAATATTGCCTTTTGAATTCCTCTGTTAATTCCAACATCTTCACTTGTGAACGAACTGGAATTGCAACTAATCGCATGAACATAGCTAAACTGAAGTAATGTATGTATGTTTGTGGTCAAGGAATAGTATATTGTGTTACAAGTGTGGTAAGTGCTTTATAACAGAATGGAGGAAACAGTTTGAAAGAAAAAGGGGCGAAGCCGAGTTTTTTCAATTTCCTAGAATCTGTTACGCACTTTACCTACGTGTATTGCATATATTATTTTTTGATCGATCGAAACTTGTTTTCAATTTTGAATAATGCATAAATTTGTTTGATAAATAAAAATATGTATGATTTGAGGCTTTCTCGGCGTTGGTTCGCTAATATGTTTTCGCGGGATATCAGCCGAGTTAAGATTTTGGAATGCTCCAAGCTTTCGACTGCTATCTCTGCAGCCATCTTCAGGGAAGTGATGTCCGAACCGAAAGTCGAAAGTTTATATAGATGTTAGGCTGTCTCAGGTGAAACGGGATTGGTTGGCGGATCGGCCAATCCGGGGCATCATGTCGGTTCGGACATCACTTCCCTGAAGATGGCTGCAGAGATAGCAGTCGAAAGCTTGGAGCATTCCAAAATCTTAACTCGGCTGATATCCCGCGAAAACATATTAGCGAAATAAAAATATATCCTATAAGAAAATTTGAACGCCAAGGCAGTATGTAAATTATTTTACTTCAGTGTAAACAGTCATTGTTGTTTCTGGTCATTAAATTTGTATTAATCTGATCAATATAATACGAGTTTAATTAGAAGTTTTGCAGTCATTTAATGATTATGACAAAAGATTGGTTGAGGATTTAGTGGATGAAAAGATTGAAGAAGCGTGGAGAATCGGTTGCGCCTAGTTAATATCGGTGAAGTCTAAAAGAACGCATTCCTTGAACTTCAAAAGATGTAGCAGTATCATCAATAGCTCGAGAAATAAATAAAACCTCACATTAAAAACTACGATTCATAATGATCCTGTAACATTTAATAATAGTACCGAATTATAATATTAGATTTAATTTTTCTAAATAAAGGCTTCATAATGCATTCGTAATTATCAGGGAACGGATTTATATGGACTAAAAATATATGAAATATGTAAATATATATGTAGTTATTTTTACCAAAATATGGAATTAAATATGGATTTTTACCAAAATATGGAATTAAATATGGACTTAAAATTATAAAAAAATGACTATGTACGTTAAATATTGGTACATTTTAATCAAACTAAACAAAAAATATAATGGACGTACCTTATCTTCCAATGTAGTTTCAACAAAACACAATTTTTATTGTCTGTTACCATAACAATAGGTTACAAACATTTCTTTCAAGTGCTGAAAAGTGAATCTTCTTCTATTGTCTCTGAGGATAGATTTATACTGACTAAAAGAGCGTTCGACGTCACAAGAAGTAACTGGTACATAATTCAATTTCACAATGTCTGCTGGGGATAAGTCCAAGTTAATCTTCACTGTTGATTCACCACTCATCACAGCAACAACCTTTTGTAGTTCTTCATATCCAGGGTTTTTTGAAAGTACAGTGTCCACCTTAGCTCTTACTGCATCTGCAACTTTACCTCTACCACGATTCAGTTGTTCCACAGTACTATTTATAATTTCAAAACTTTCAGATAGTGAAAGGTGCCTATTTTGGAGACTTTTGAGCGTTTTTATGATGCATGAAAATGTATGCTGAATGTGAGCTAAGTCATTCTTCACACTTATGTCACAGGTAACTGTTTTCGCAGTATCAATTGAGACTGCATCTTCAGAGTCCAATGCAAGGAGAACATTGTTAATAGAGTCTATATGTTCGGCATAATATTCAACTGCTTCTAGCCATGTACCCCATCTAGTTAAAATTGGCTTTGGTGGCAATGGAATTTCAGGGTACATTTCTTTCAACACGTTAACTCTACTGGGAGCTTTGAGAAATACTTTTTTCACTGATGAAATCAACAAATCTACTTTAGGGAAATTGTCTCTGACCACTTCTGCCACACGATGAAATGCATGCGCCACACAAGTAAAATGAGTCAATTTAGGATATACAACAGATAATGCTTGTCCAGCTTTGACCATATAAGGGGCAGCATCGCTAATAAAGAATAACACATTATCGTACATAATACCCTTTGGCCACAGGATACCCATAGCTTCGTTGAACAGTTTAACTATAGTTTTGTTATTGCACTTTTCTAGAACATCACAATGTAAAAGAATTCGTTCAGAATATTGTTCACTTAACAAACCGATAACTACATTACCAACAAGTCTACCTTCTTTGTCGGGAGTCTCATCAATGGAAACCCAAATTGAACTATCTTTAATTTCATCTCTTATCTTCTGTATTGTCTCATCGTAGATGGATGGAGCATACGTCTTCCTAAGTGTTGACTCATCCGGGATTGTATGTTGAGTATATTTTTCAAGGAATTCCCTGAAGACCTTATTCTTTAGTTTGTAGAGAGGAATATCAGCAGAGATGAGAGAACGGCACAGGTCGATGTTAAACTCAGATCTTACATTCGATGTTGTTGGTTGTGTTAAAAACAATTGTCTCTGCTTGGAATTTAGTTGTTTGTTGGCCTGATGTTTACTAGTTGTAATGTGTTGTTGCACCAGGAACTTTTGTGTAGATGATACTGCACACTGACACAAATTACAAAATAATATTTTATTGTCAGTTGATAAACCATCTTCTTTAAATTCTGAAATGTAACTTGTTAGTTTTGATTTTAAATTGACTGAATGACGTACTTTTGGCATATTTACCGTCTTTATAGTATGATTTACAAAACTGAACCTATGTGTACTCTGACTGGCATTTAACTGTTGAGCTGCACAACTGAAGTCTGTTAAAAATTTTAAATTAAATTAATACAGTTTTGTAACTTACTTTCCCATTGTTGATAGGACTGCTAATTTTCAAATAACTCTGATGTTAAAGGGATTACTGAACATGTGTTTAAATCTCTATTGTTGAAATGTATTTTTAAAAGTTAATGGAATTTTGTTTTGTTTTATTGTTAAACCTAATATAATATGGACTGTTTTATATGAAATATGGAAAATATATGGAAATTAACGAAAATATGTACTAAACTCTAAAATATGGAAAAATATGGAAAATAAAAGTAGGATTTTTCAACCCTACACATTGTGAAACATAAAGATAATGCAAAATATAAATTATATTAGCTTTATAAGTAAATATGTATTTACATATAAATCCTTTCCCTGGTAATTATCCTTGTTTTGTAATAATTCTATTTTATTGGTTTTGTAACTTTATATAATCTTTGTTATGTTACATTAAGTATTAAATAGTTATTTATAGGAACCAACGCACCCCCCCCCCCCGAACACGAGCTTGCTCAAACGGGTGTGCGCAACGTAAATAATATGTATTTATTTTATATCGCATGTAACAATAAAGGCTAAATACTAGTTCAGTAATTAAAACAATACTGACGTTTATTACGCTTGTATAGAACCAGAGAACGTGCTGCATTGTCAACTTACGAAACATGTAAGCAACAATGCAAGTAGGGAAAAAAAGGCATGATTGTCCATAAAACCTTTTGGTACAAGTTTTAGGTGTTGTGGTTGTGGCCACTGTACTGAAAGACTTCTGACATAGTAATGTAATCCATTAACTTTCATATTTATTCCAGTATTGTAGATTTAAAATTCGGGACTTCAGTTATTATAAGAAAAGTTGTTATTATTTTTGGGTAATACTGTACTCCTTACAATATGTAAGTAGATATAAAAATTTTGGTAGCGTGCATTCCCATTGGCTAAATTGGGCAACCAATTAGATCGACGCACTCAGAGTATAAATTGGCCTGTATCCTCTAAATGTATTCAGTATAATGTGTGCGTTGCTCGGTTAAATGGTCCTGTTTGGAATTTGAAGTGCTGAGTGAGATTCAAGATTATAACATCGTATGTTTCAACATTGTTTACAGGTCTGTGAGTGCTCTTTACCGTGTATTATTTAATACGAATTTATTATTTGGATTGAATTACGAAAACGAATCTTAATCCATTAATTTATTATTGTTTTTGTTATATTTCCGACAAATTAGGAAGCACCGGTAGCTATGTTTACTAATTAAATGGTCATGTCTACTTACAGTGTCATTTTTCACACAAGCTAGGAACCATCGGTATATTTACAATTTTAAAAAGTTTTGTTTATGTTACATTTTTATTATGCCGATGACTTACGAGGTTTTGGTGTGTTTACAATTTTAAATAGTCGTGTTTATTTACATTTTTATTATGCCGATGAGTTACGAGGTATCGGTATTTTTATAAATTTTAATTACCATGTTTATTTATACTTTGTAGGTATTACGATAGTTATGTGGTATCGGTACTTTTATAAATTTTAATTACCATCTTTATTTATACTTCGTAGGTATTGCAATAGTTATGTGGTACCGGTATTTTTATAAATTTTAATTACCATGTTTATTTATACTTCGTAGGTATTACGATAGTTATGTGGTATCGGTATTTTTATAAATTTTAATTACCATGTTTATTTATACTTCGTAGGTATTACAATAGTTATGTGGTATCGGTATTTTTATAAATTTTAATTACCATGTTTATTTATACTTCGTAGGTATTACGATAGTTATGTGGTATCGGTATTTTTATAAATTTAAATAATTTTGTTTATTTATATTTTGTAATTATTACGATAGATGCGAGGTATCGGTATTTTTATAAATTTTAATTACCATGTTTATTTATACTTCGTAGGTATTACGATAGTTATGTGGTTTCGGTATTTTTATAAATTTAAATAATTTTGTTTATTTATATTTTGTAATTATTACGATAGATGCGAGGTATCGGTACTTTTATAAATTTTAATTACCATGTTTATTTGTACTTCGTAGGTATTACAATAGTTATGTGGTATCGGTATTTTTATAAATTTTAATTACCATGTTTATTTATACTTCGTAGGTATTACGATAGTTATGTGGTATCGGTACTTTTATAAATTTTAATTACCATGTTTATTTATACTTCGTAGGTATTACAATAGTTATGTGGTATCGGTATTTTTATAAATTTTAATTACCATGTTTATTTATACTTCGTAGGTATTACGATAGTTATGTGGTATCGGTACTTTTATAAATTTTAATTACCATGTTTATTTATACTTCGTAGGTATTACAATAGTTATGTGGTACCGGTATTTTTATAAATTTTAATTACCATGTTTATTTATACTTCGTAGGTATTACGATAGTTATGTGGTATCGGTATTTTTATAAATTTTAATTACCATGTTTATTTATACTTCGTAGGTATTACAATAGTTATGTGGTATCGGTATTTTTATAAATTTTAATTACCATGTTTATTTATACTTCGTAGGTATTACGATAGTTATGTGGTATCGGTATTTTTATAAATTTAAATAATTTTGTTTATTTATATTTTGTAATTATTACGATAGATGCGAGGTATCGGTATTTTTATAAATTTTAATTACCATGTTTATTTATACTTCGTAGGTATTACGATAGTTATGTGGTTTCGGTATTTTTATAAATTTAAATAATTTTGTTTATTTATATTTTGTAATTATTACGATAGATGCGAGGTATCGGTATTTTTATAAATTTAATTAGTAATGTTTATTTATACTTTGTAATTATTACGATAGATGCGCGGTATCGGTATCTTTATAAATTGAATTAGTAATGTTTATTTATACTTTGTAATTATTACGATAGATGCGCGGTATCGGTATCTTTATAAATTGAATTAGTAATGTTTATTTATACTTTGTAATTATTACGATAGATGCGAGGTATCGGTATTTTTATAAATTTTAATTACCATGTTTATTTATACTTCGTAGGTATTACGATAGTTATGTGGTTTCGGTATTTTTATAAATTTAAATGATTTTGTTTATTTATATTTTGTAATTATTACGATAGATGCGAGGTATCGGTATTTTTTAAAATTTAATTAGTAATGTTTATTTATAATTTGTAATTATTTCCATAGGTGCGAGGTATAGGTATTTTTATAAATTTTAATTGCCATGTTTATTTATACTTCGTAGGTATTACGATAGTTATGTGGTTTCGGTATTTCTATAAATTTATATAATTTTGTTTATTTATATTTTGTAATTATTACGATAGATGCGAGGTATCGGTATTTTTAAAAATTTAATTAGTAATGTTTATTTATACTTTGTAATGATTTCCATAGATGCGAGGTATCAGTATTTTTATAAATTTTAATTGCCATGTTTATTTATACTTCGTAGGTATTACGATAGTTATGTGGTTTCGGTATTTCTATAAATTTATATAATTTTGTTTATTTATATTTTGTAATTATTACGATAGATGCGAGGTATCGGTATTTTTTTAAATTTAATTAGTAATGTTTATTTATACTTTGTAATTATTTCCATAGATGCGAGGTATCGGTATTTTTATAAATTTTAATTAACATGTTTATTTATACTTCGTAGGTATTACGATAGTTATGTGGTTTCGGTATTTTTATAAATTTAAATAATTTTGTTTATTTATATTTTGTAATTATTACGATAAATGCGAGGTATCGGTATTTTTTTAAATTTAATTAGTAATGTTTATTTATACTTTGTAACTATTTCCATAGATGCGAGGTATCGATATTTTTATAAATTTAATTAGTAATGTTTATTTATACTTTGTAATTATTACGATAGATGCGAGGTATCGGTAGTTTTTTAAATTTAATTAGTAATGTTTATTTATACTTTGTAATTATTACGATAGATTCGAGGTATCGATATTTTGATAAATTGAAATTGTCTTGTTTATTTTTACTTTGTAGTTATTTGGATGGTTGTGTGGTGTCGGCAATTTTTATAAATATAAATATTTATGTTTATTTACCTTGATATTATTGCGAAAATTACGAGATAACGGTATTTGTTTAAATTTAAATAGTTTTGTTTGTTTACTGTGTTATTATTGCGATAGCTTTGAGATATGGGTATATTTAAAAATTTAAATAGTTTTGTTTATTGGGATTATGATTATTCCCACAACTAAGGGTTTAGGTCATTTATAAATGTAAATAGTCAATTTATTGACATTTTTTTTATTCCGATAATTTATTAGTTATCGGTGTTTTTATAAATAAACATAATCACGTTAATTGCATTCTATTTTTCACGATACTTACGAAGTATCAGTATTTTTATGAATGTAGGTAGTAATATTTAGTTACGACATATTGTTATTTTTATACATTTAAATATTTATGATTATTTACTTTCTTAATATTGCGATAGTTACGACGTATTGCTATTTTTTTAAATTTAAATGTTTATGTTTTTGTTTACTTTATTAATATTGCGATAGTTACCAAGTGTTGTATAAATATTTATGTTTCTTTAATTTGTTAATATTGGGATAGGTAGACGCAGTGCCATTTTTATAAATTCAAATATTCATGTTTATTTACTTTGTTAATATTGCAAGAGTTATTATGTATTTTTATATATTTAAATATTTGTTTTTTATTTTGTTAATAGTGCGATATTTACAACGAATTGCTATCTTTATAAATTTAAATATTGATTTTTTTTACTTCGTTAGTATTGTGATAGTTTTGACGTATTGCTATTTTTATGAATTGAAATAGTTATGTTTTTTTTTTGCTTTGTTCATATTGCGATAGTTAGAACGTATTGTTATTTTTATAAATTTAAATATTAATGTTAATTTTCTTTGTATATATTTTTATTATTTTAAATATTTATATTTATTTACTTTGTTAATATTTCGATAGTTACGATGTATTGTTAGTTTTATATATTTAAATATTTATTTATTTTTTTGTTTTGTTAATTTTACGACATTTACGACGTGTTGTTATTTTTATAAATTTAAATACTTATGTTTATTTACTTTGTTAATATTACGATTGTTACGGGGTATCGATATTTGTTTAAATTGAATTACTCACGTTTATTTATATTGTATTTATTACGATAGTTACGAGGTATGAGGAACATGATTTCTCTCATCATAATTAGGTTGACTATGTGCAGGATCTGTTACATTGTATTCACTTGTAATATAAGTTAGTGAAATTAATTTTATCTATCTTTTTCTAATTCACATTTCCCCCCACAAATTGCTTGTCTTGAATAACTACCATACAGATACCAACATTTACAAAAGCAAGAACTGTTTGGTTTGGTTTATTAAAACAGAAGTGTCTGCAGTTCTTAGCTATTCATGTAGGACTAATATGATACAATTAAAAAAAAAGGTCTTGCTAATTTGATACAGACTTTAAAATGTGTCGTAGACTCAGTTTGAAACGTTTAAAACTGCGACTATAGGAGTACATATTATGCTCTTGAAGGATCAATATTGAACAAAGTTTTAAAAAATCATTATCTGCCTCATAAATGTATTAAAAGGAAAGGCAGTTTTGTTTCTTGAAAAAACTTGAATGTGATACTCGATTACTTTTGTTATTACTCTTGAATAAATAGAGATAGACTAATTTTTAATTTTACTTTTATTCAGAACTAGCCGTACCCGTGCGCTCCGCTGCACCTGTTAGAAATAAATATAAAGTAATTACATAATTAAAATAGGACGTTTGATCCAGGGAACATTCGTGTTTGATAGAAGGATAAATCGTTTAATATGTTACTTAATTTAAATTGTATTTAAATAATTAAAATGCGGTCATTTTGGTCCAGAGAGCAATCATTTGGTGCAATGACAATTCCTTTAACATGTTTCTTAATAATTGTTATTACATGCAACCATAGTTTAATGAAGATTCACATATCATTTAGTTTTAATGTGTATACTTTATATTATTTGCTATATGTTTCAGAAGTTACTGTAATAACATTGTAGAATTATTTCCAATCGTGAAATAATTAAACAATTAATTAGCTTCCAATATTACTTCGTACAAACACAGAAACATTCTCTTAGGCTATGTTTAATAGCTTTCGATTGTTGTTTTCCAAGGCCCCTTATAGACGAAGTCATTTGTTTTTATTTCAGTACAGCGCCTTAGATGGCAGTTATTGTAATTTTAAAACTCATTTATCTCATTAAATATCAATCCTATCAAATCTTCGTATAGAATAAAACTTATCGGAAATTATTTTTAAAGAAGCTTTTGTTATGTAACATTTTTCATAAAAATCAATAATAAGCGAGATATTTCGATTTATTTAATTCAGGCCCCCTTATAACCCCCCTTTTAAATCAAGTATTTTGAATGCCATATAGCCTAAAATGTAAGTTACAACGAACTTAATTTATATTCCAATTTTCATATAAATAGGTTCAGCCATTATCGCGTGAAAAGGTAACAAACAGACAGACAGACAGACAGACATACAAACAAAAATTTCAAAAAAGCGATTTTCGGTTTCAGGATGGTTAATTGTACATGTTAACACCAATTATTTTTGGAAAATCGAAAATTACCAGAAAAATTTTGGCTAGAGATTTATTATTAGTATAGATAGTGCCAGCTTTATTTTTCTGTAAAGAAAAGCTGTGAATGTTGAGCAGGCTAGCAGTGATTAGTGTGTTAATGAGAAGGACCATTATGATACGCTAGAAGGACTGTTATAATGTTACGTTTACAATGAAAGGAATTTGCCAAGTTGATCAATTTTCTAAGATAAAGTAATGTATTACCTCTTGAGGAGTATTTCATAATTTCTCGGATCTTGAAGGATTTTTCAATTGACATGCTGGCATGACACACACAATATAATGTAAGTTAAAAAGATCGCACATATACACTTATTTTTACTTATTTGCCTAACAATTTCAGTCATTCTTTTCACTGCTAAAATTTAACACAATTTTGGAAAATGCAGTCATAATTATATCAAAACGTAATTAAACTTATTTTAGCAATACAAACTCTATCAAAATTTTCTCAATCTATTTCCTTGCACATAAAAAATTATTTGGACATACAGCAATTTCCTAGCATTTGCAGTAGACTAAGTGTTAAAATTTCAGATTTTATAAATTTTTATGAGGAAAAGAGTTCATTACAGAAGTTGCTGAATCTTACAAGGAGACCGCCCATTTTGATATCAAGAGTCAAGTCGGGAAAATTTTGTATAAAAGTATGGCCAAATCCGTAAGACACGTGTCTCGGTTTTTTTTTCCGTAGCCTATAGGCCTGGGTTCAAGAGAAAAAAAAAGATTAAAAGTCAAATTACAAGTAAACATAGAGCACAGGATACAAAGCGCCAATATACTCTGTTTACTATTAATCACTGATATGTAGTAAAGTGAATCATCTGAAGGAATTCTTTGTGTCAATGCAATATAACACGACGCAATATATAATGGAAATTTATTCTTTAAACCAGAGTTTAAGCCACAGTCGCATTTTGCTACTCGATTTCTAAAAATGCAGCAAACCTTGAAAGTAAACGTGCAAAAATATGACAACCACATCGGATTTCAGAAACGGAGATGGTAATGGAGAAAATGAAATCAGAGATGTGTTTGAACTAATCAGAATTTAAATGATATGCTAATAGCATGGGTAATGTTCAAAAAGATATTTAACAATAGATGTTCAGGAATTGATTTCAAAGAATTAGTGCAATTTATGTATATTTTTTTTTATTTTAGTAGGTTATTTTACGACGCTTTATCAAGAGCTTAGGTTATTTAGCGTCTGAATGAGATTAAGGTGATAATGCCAGTAAAATGAGACCGGGGCCCAACACCGAAAGTTACCCAGCAGCAATTCATGTAAGTTAAGTGAACAATTTCTTCTAATTAATTTAGCCTATATAATTCCATCGCATACTGTAAATTGTGAGCGAGGATTTAGTTGCATGAATTTTGTAAAAACTGTAATTAGAAACGCCTTTCAGTAAAAAGAGTTAGCACTCTGCTAACAATAAATCTTGAAGAGCTTAATAGTAAAGAATTTCAATGTTAGAGTAGCCGGTACCCATAAAATAATGTATTTTAATGTGATGTAAATTCAGCAGTAATTGATTGTAAACATACATATGTGTAATGATTTACTTACATAAGTATATCTAGAGTGAGATAAGATGGACTGAAATTGATAAAACTCCAAGAAACAAATTACATAACATTTTGTTTCTGCATACTTGATTAATTTTATCTTCATGCATAATTTATAAGATTGCACAATCATTTCGCGATTTGCAGAAATATGACTTTTCATTTGTACATTTTTGCGACAATCATTTATTTTCTAGCTTAAATCTTAACTTTTAACCATTAATTTTAGCAAACATTGCAAAATGATATAATGGTAGGAACTACGAATATGTATATTAAAAAAAAAATAGTTGACAATGGATTCGAACCTGAACTCCAAACACTGCCTACATTCTAACCCACCGCGCTACCGCCTGAGCCACGCTGCTATACTTTCTCGTTTTTGCAGCAATGGATAGCTACGTATAGTAGTTTGACTCGTAAATTTCCAATTTTTTTTTCTCTTGAACCGTGGCCTATCTGGAAAGAAGCCGAGACACGTGTCTTATGGATTTGACCATACTTTCACCCAAAATTTTCTCGACCCGAAACTGACATCAAATTAGTTAATTTCAATCTCAGCTTTTACAGCCCATCTATTAAACATCTGTGTGTATGAAAATAGCCTTACTTCATTGCTCCGTGTAATAATTTGGCCAGATTTAAACCACTGCATCAGAGTAGCCCTCTAGGCATATCACAGTAGCTCATGGTTTTGTTTTAATTTTATCCATTATTAATAAAATATTTGACTTCAGATCCTTTATATATGCGTAAAGGTTATTTTTTTTCCCCCTACGGAATCATTGCCTTCATATTATGTCTAAGTAGTACATAACTTAATTTTTTTCAATTTTTTATATGCCTTGACAGAATAATTACACGAAAAGATTGATTCCTTGTATTGTAATAGTCATACTTGACTCTACAACAGATGACGAGGGATATAGATTTTTGTTTGATAATTAACTCAACGTTTTCGAAGTTACAAGAAATGTTGCATTACCACTACCTAGTCTAGGTGAAGCGCATTCACTGTTTCTCTTACTGTTATTTATATATTTCCGGTGTTTAATTATCTTCCTATTATTGAAATTAGTTTGGGCTAATGTACAGTATTAATGATGTCCTCCTCGATGTTGCTATGAAGAGAAACCGTGTGGTCGGGGAGAAGGGAAGCGGAGAAAGCGTACCATACGTCTGGATGCAGGAGTTGTCGTCATCCAGACAATTGAATCGTGTTGTTCATGGTAAACAGATTAGGGGAGAAAGTATCGAATTAGGGTACTTGCAATTTTATTTGGCTATTGATTTTTATAGTGGGCTATTCGCGACATTCTGGGCTTGGGAAATATTGCTAGGTTATTTTTTTTCGGGCAATCTTTTTTTAAAGCAATCTAAAAGCCATAAAAAGACAATTTTAAATATTATTTGCTACCACCGCAGCCATCTAGGTGAGCATATGCATTGTTTTAATTTTTTCTTGTTGTCGCTTACAAGAAATACTAAATTCGAACTGAGTTAAAGACTACAACAATTACTGCTTTGCAGAGATCAATTCACACCTGCACCGCATCCCAAAGGAACCACTTGCTCAATTTCGAATCGCTGCCCTATAAGAATTACTCGTCATTTTTAATGTGTAAACGCAGGCAGTCAATGTTCTTCTCAATTCGTTTCCTAAGTTTAAATTTTAATGAAGCTTGCGGAGCTCTAGTCATAGACATAGACCTTTGTGATCAGCTATTATCGCCGAGCTCTCATGGTTAACATTCGGCAGGTCTTTGAGCGGCCTCGTGCATAACATTCGGCAGGTATTTGAAATTTAATATTGTATTATTGTTTTCAATTTCTCATGTCGGCGCCCCAATCTCTCGCGTCAATTTCAATATTGCAACCAATAAGCTGCTTCCATTATTAAATGACACCTACTTGTCAAATCCACGTGGACTAAAACCGAGGTTGCAATGTCTTGTGCTGAGGACGAACATTAAGGTATGTGACTAAAAATTATTATTAAGAGTTAAGGATGTCAACGTACTCGTATATGAAATAATAATAATAATAATAATAATAATAATAATAATAATAATAATAATAATAATAATAATAATAATAATAATAGCTATTTAACAATATAACAAACTAGTGCTTATTCTTTTTTTAACTTCGCTTTGGAATATGCCATTAGGAAAGTTCAGGATAACAGGCAGGGTTTGGAATTGAACGGGTTACATCAGCTTCTTGTCTATGCTGATGACGTGAATATGTTAGGAGAAAATACACAAACGATTAGGGAAAACACGGAAATTCTACTTGAAGCAAGTAAAGCGATCGGTTTGGAAGTAAATCCCGAAAAGACAAAGTAAGTTATATGATTATATCTCGTGACCAGAATATTGTACGAAATGGAAATATAAAAATTGGAGATTTATCCTTCGAAGAGGTGGAAAAATTCAAATATCTTGGAGCAACAGTAACAAATATAAATGACATTCGGGAGGAAATTAAACGCAGAATAAATATGGGTAATGCGTGTTATTATTCGGTTGAGAAGCTTTTATCATCCAGTCTGCTGTAAAAAAATCTGAAAGTTAGAATTTATAAAACAGTTATATTACCGGTTGTTCTGTATGGTTGTGAAACTTGGACTCTCACTTTGAGAGAGGAACATAGGTTAAGGGTGTTTGAGAATAAGGTGCTTAGGAAAATATTTGGGGCTAAGAGGGATGAAGTTACAGGGGAATGGAGAAAGTTACACAACGCAGAACTGCACGCATTGTACTCTTCACCTGACATAATTAGGAACATTAAATCCAGACGTTTGAGATGGGCAGGGCATGTAGCACGTATGGGGAATCCAGAAATGCATATAGAGTGTTAGTTGGGAGACCGGAGGGAAAAGGACCTTTAGGGAGGCTGAGACGTAGATGGGAGGATAATATTAAAATGGATTTGAGGGAGGTGGGATATGATGATAGAGACTGGATTAATCTTGCACAGGATAGGGACTGATGGCGGGCTTATGTGAGGGCGGCAATGAACCTTCGGGTTCCTTAGGAGCCATTTGTAAGTAAGTGCTTATTCTTATCGAGGAAATAGACGTGACAACGTGACGCTTAGAGTGAAACCTACAGAGCAACAATCGGTCGGCAAAATTATGTTTTAAAAGCACACCGCACGTTATTGTATGATGCCGACATGTTAACCACGAGAACTATTTTATTATAATCTAAAAAATTGACTCGAAATTATCGTATTTTGGAGAAGATTTTTAATACCATTATGGTCTACCGTTGTTAAATGAAATTATAGTACAAACAATAATTATCACATGGACCGGCAACTCTGGATGTACCAGCTATAATGTTGCTCTTTGATATGATTTTAAATAGCCCCCCCCCTCCAAACCATATTCCTGGGTGCGCTCCTGGTCCATGTGGACGCAGCAGCAAATGTATTACAGCTTGCTTTAGTTGGGGATCGTGATTGTAGTGTGTCCACGTCCCGATCACAGACCTCTAGCTCTTCTACTTGAAACACTTTATGTATCGCGTGCCATCAGTAGTTCACGGTCAGATACGAATTATTATAATAATTATTAATTGATTGTACTGTTTACGGCGACCATCGCCAGAGACACATCGCCGGTGATTATGATTGCCAGCAAGTGGTTTCTTTATCAGCGTAATCCCTGTCAATTCTCATTTGTTTTGTTTCAACCTCTTCATCTACTACAGATGGTCATCTAAAATAGTTTACATAGGTCAAGGACTTTACAGAAAAATGAATAGGAATAAATCCAAGATACTGAAAATACTATTTCTTCTAGAAGAGGCGGAAGACGACGATATTTGTATCAAGCGTTCCTATTATAAAAGGAAGAAGCTGTACGCTTACCATACGCCTCGTAAAAACGTAACGGTCCCCTTTTTAGGTCTCAGTACCCGTCGTCCCCGTAATTTTTGTCGGGACTCACAAAAATCCTAAAATTTAATCAAACTTTATTTCATATGTAATGTAAAAATCAATCATTTCTCTAACTGAAGTTTACTTCATGAATTAGTATTGAAATTATTGTTTTGATTTGTATAAATGTTTAGAAAGTGCAAGGTACTATAGTCCCGTCGCTCTAATTTCCGGCAACCCTACATTTAAACGTGTGCGTCTTGTGATTCGCTGATTCATTTCTTAAGGCTCATAAATACTTAATATAATCGCCCGCCATTTTAGCTCTTTCGTTGGGGTTCGCAGAAAGCATACGAAGACCTTATTTGCCGCTCAATTATTTGCTGAATTACAGTGCGTTTGATTTATTATCATAGGATCTACGACATGATAATGTTTAACGGTGTGGGAAATAGATTCCTCGTATGGTAGCTCGGCAACGTGAGAACAAAAATGGCGAACGATACTACCTACCTGGATTTATAGAGCCTTCACTTTCTAAGACGTAAGCAAAGAGGCGGGGTCACGCCGGAAATAACAGCGTCGGGACTATACCAATAGACGTAAATATAATTTGCCATGAACAAACATTGTTCTACCTTTGTTAATTTCTTGATAGGCATACATTTTTCAGTAACTTCGAACTTAAATTTCCTTACAAAAAAATAAGCATAAAAGTGTCCAATATTTTCGTGAGACAATTCTGCTACAGACTAAAAAAGTCTTTATTTGTTTTGCTGCCATAACTCGTAGGTGATTGAATATTTTTACATTGTCTTATCTAAATATCGATTATTGAACACGTATGCGGCGATATGCGTTCTGAATTTGCTTCAGAAGCAAATTCCAGCAATCTGCGTCGCGTCCAACGATCTATGTTGGTGATCATCGCTGTAAACAAACCATGCGAATTCATTTCAACTGCTAGGAACTCCAGGCGACAATCGCCAGCCATGTAGCTTTAATCTCGTTTCCAGAACTGGACAATAATAATAATAATAATAATAATAATAATAATAATAATAATAATAATAATGATAATAATGATAATAATGATTTATTTTAGCTGGCAGAGTTAAGGCCGTAAGGCCTTCTCTTCCTCTCAGCCAGCAAAAAGTGTATATACATATGCATGAACTTACAAAGAATCCAACAATTTGATTTAGATGAGAGTTACATGTATACAAAAGTTATTTACAAATTAAACAACAAAATACTATGAACTATTAATTAAACACTGAAATAAACTGTGTAGCAGAATTAAACTAAAATACATAGAATGTTAATATATTTCAAATAATATTAGATAATAGAAAGAGATTATTACGAGACAATTAAAATACAGCACAATCAGGATGATGTCTAAAGAAAAAAGTAACAATGTAGTCAGTGATAGTTTAAATCAGTATGATTGGAGTGAAATGCTAATAAGGTTATCTTTTAAGCTGTTCTTAAAGGTGTTTATTGTCTTGCACCCCCTAATACTTTATGACAAGGAATTCCATTGACGCGAGGTGGATATTGTAAAAGATGATGAATAACAAGATGTTCTATGAAGAGGTATACTTAGCGTGCCACAGATAAGTGATCTGGTATTTACGTCGTGGTTAGAGTATAGATAAGAGAAACGAGACGAAAGGTAATTTGGTGTTGAAGTGTGCATAATTCGAAAGAGTAAAGACAAAGAGTGTAAAGTTCTACGTTCTTTAAGTCGGAGCCACGAGAGACTTGCGAAGGACGGTGATACAATCGCTCTGAGGAACGGTCCAGTGGACGAAAGTAAGGTTTTAGTAGTCTTTGTTTCGTATCACCTTGATATTTTGAAGTTTGGAAGTCGTGATAGTTGCCACTGTGGAATAGGGATATCCTGAATAACCGTAGCACCAATAGATAGCACGCGTGTACTTTGAGGGACGCGCTTTACGTGTGCATTTGTTTTATAATAATTGAGGATTTACGTAATCTATTAGTTATATTAAACATTCTTAAAAACAACTGAAAATGCCAATTTTTTTTTCTGTTCCTGTAGACTATGTAAAAACCAGGGAAAGCGTTTTGTCTTCAATCAGGTGCCGAATGTATGCTTTCAACCTAAAAATATAATTAATTAAATTCAGCCTCAAAAGTCCTAATATTAAACAATAATAACAAATTCAAGTAAGGAATTGCTGGCTACAATTTCATTTTAGAAGAGGGCAATGTATTAAAAATATATGCAACCTCTACAGCAAGCTATGTTAGCTTAGATTATATTCAGTAGCCAACTTGTAGGAGTCTCCGAAGTTTACGCCTGCATTTTACAATGGGATGCAGGGGCGGTCCGCCCATAAGGGGACTTGGGGTAGTGACCCACTTAACATTTAATGTTAATATTTTTTCAGTATTTGAATATCGATGAAGATTAATAAGATATAATCTTTTTAATTATTCCCCATTTCTATAGTGATATGCATACAGTATTTGGATATTTTGCTTCGTTCCTGGAAGTCAAGCAGCACTCCTATACAGTACTTGTTTTTTTGAAAGATGGGACATGACAGGAGCGTTGCGATCGGAAAAACAACTGAATGTCACATAGCGTGGTAGGCCTGTTGCTATCGTAACAACGGTTGAATTGCCAAACTTACATTTCCCCTTGGCGAGTGCTTAATAGCTCGCTTGGTGACATTTATTGTGCACACAATCAGCGTATTCCGAATCTCACCGGTCCGGTGGCATCAATGACGTCGCGTTGCAGCGAAATAAGGAACAAAACTGCTGGAAGGATCGATGCTGTCATGGCGACTGTACAAGTTGTTGTCTGTGCTACGCTAGCAAAATTTTGCGAAATTTTCGTACTCCCATCTCGTTCGAAGAAAAGATAGCGTAAACAATTTATTTCTTGAACCGGTAGTAATAACTGATCCGTTGACATGTTCGCTCATAAGTCATTAACATATTGTTTTACGTTGTGCTCATTACAAACAATACAGCAGAACTAAAGCAGAACACACCGCCATGACACAACAGTGCACGATGTTATTCGTCTGCTAATTCCCGCCCTATACAAGAACCAATCAGATTCACTGATGGCGGCTGATGGAGACTGCCACCACCTCTGCAAGTTGATGGCACCGGTGCGACACCGGTGGAGCATCAATGACGTCATCGGTGAAATTCGGAACACCGTGATGCCATCGGATTGCTCACCGGTGAGATTCGGAATACGCTCAATGTTGGCATTGGTACGTTTCGTCTTTGATTCTCTGTCGACTTTTGTATTGTTTTCTTACCTTCGCGTCAATTGTCGGTGAATGTTTTAACGTCAGCCATCTTCACGACAGTTGCTGGCTTCCATCAGCGTGGTAGTCCATATTGGCAACATGGCACTGTAGTTCCAAATTCGGCCGCTTAACTGTCATGTCCCATCTTTCAAAAAAACAAGTATAGAGCATTGGAGCCTGCCTTCATCCTGGAATGTAGGCTGACCCGTCTTGATGAAAGCGCTTCATATTGGGATCTGGTGGATGGCGGGGTTATGCGAAAATGTTTGGGGCACTCTCTGCAGGACCCCACTATGCCTGCCTCTCTAAACAGAGAAAGAAACCTACCCTTCATCTCTGTCATTTTGAAGAAGGGACGAGTTTCTGACCGTCCATTTACCCACCCTATGTAGCGGTATTTTAACGACATCCAGATTTGTGTCAGGCAGCCATGTCAACCTTCCAGTTCCATTGTGTGTTTAGCTAGAGTAACGAGTGAATTACACCTGTTTTAGTGCTTGAAGTGCGAATGAAAGATTTGTGTGTATATGGGTAATTACAATAGGCTATAATTGTGAACAATGAATAGTGTAAATCAGTGTACCATTTTTTCCAAAGCGATATGAAGAAAAATTATAAATAGAAAGGTTGGGACCCGATAGGGAGACTTAAATATAACTCAGTTAGTGAATAAACGATTGGGTAAACTCACTAATCAGCATTTAAATAAGGAATGGTACACCAAAAATGTTCCTGGTTATGTGGATGTCCAGTAAAAAAAGAATTGTTTTATTTTCCATGCATATTTTTCGGAGGCGAAAGTAGTTGGATAAAAGTAGGGGGATTAGGGTAACCGACATGAAACATTTATCTGAAAGGATTTCTAAGCTCGAATCTTCATATTACCGGTTGTTCTTTATGGTTATGAAATTTGGACTCTCACTTTGAGAGAGGAACATAGGTTAAGGATGTTTGAGAATAAGGTTCTTAGGAAAATATTTGGGGCTAAGAGGGATGAAGTTACAGAAGAATGGAGAAAGTTACACAACGCAGAACTGCACGCATTGTATTCTTCACCTGACATAATTAGGAACATTAAATCCAGACGTTTGAGATGGGCAGGGCATGTAGCACGTATGGGCGAATCCAGAAATGCATATAGAGGGTTAGTTGGGAGGCCGGAGGGAAAAAGACCTTTAGGGAGGCTGAGACGTAGATGGGAAGATAATATTAAAAAGGATTTGAGGGAGTGAGATATGATGATAGAGACTGGATTAATCTTGCTCAGGATAGGAACCAATGGCGGGCTTATGTGAGGGCGGCAATGAACCTCCGGGTTCCTTAAAAGCCAGTAAGTAAGTAAGTAAGTAAGTAAGTACTGTTACTTGGCACTTATAGGCAACGTCAACATAGGTACTCAACTTCACACTGCGTGTTAGCAGTCTGTAAGACTTCACAATCAAGAAGTAGATAACAAGAGGCACATTATTTCGAAAATGATTGACTGCATACAATTTTGTGGTATGTTTGAACTCGCAATGCGTGGACATGACTAATCACAAAATCGCGGTATTTTTCTAGGCTTAGTGAATTTCATTTCGACCACGTAAATAATTCTACAGTATTCAATGTTGACAGTAGAAAAATAATCTTTGCCAGATTCCAGCAAGAAAATTATTGATAGATTTGCGCAACCGAAAACCAGATGAATGAATTTCTTGTACAAATAAGTTGTTAGTGTAATTTAATATAAATAGTGAACTGTAAATGTGAACTGTAAACATATTACCGGTATTAGTTATGTGGACAAGTATTTCATAAATTACAAGATCAAAGAGAGAAGAATACAACGAAAGGAGAAACACATTGAAGGCGAGGCTGTACTTATTGTTTAAAATACATCGTAGCAGACCAGATTTATTTAACATAAATAATTTGTTTATCGTGACACAGTTTATGCATGTATAAATTTGTAATTAAATATATAGGTCTAATTAAATAAATATACATACATTGGGCCTAATTATACAACGATTAATAGTAATAATAATAATAATAATAATAATAATAATAATAATAATAATAATAATAATAATAATTTTGCATGAATATGAACGCAGACCTATTTATATTGCGTAAATAAACGAATTCAAAATAAATTATTGAGGTGCACCACCAAAAAATATATACACGAGCCGCCACTGATAGGATGATAGTAGGCCTATAGTAAACTCTGGATTAATTGGGATGTTTATTATCCAGGATGATCCATAGTGAAAAAAGTATATAGTGCTATGAATAATATAGTCTATGTATAAAATAAGAAAGTAGGGGAACCTTGACTCCAAAAATCCATTTCTTGAATAATGTCTTTATTCATTCATAGTGTGCTGTCTGATAGGTCTTTCACTGCAAACCCAGCATTCTCCAGTCTTTCCTATTTTCTGCCTTCCTCTTAGTTTCCACATAATCCATATATCTCAATATCATCTATTATTTGGTAGGCCTATCTTCTTCTGCCCCGAACTCTTCTCCCGTTCACCATTCCTTCCAGTGCATCCTTCAGTAGGCATTTAGATAGGACACATGAAGACTTTAAGCTACTGCTCTGTTTACCGTGGAAAATATAGCACTACATATTATGCGTGTTCTACTTGATATCTTGAAGGCCAAGAGAATTCCCATGCAATATACTGTAAAGCGTGTAGCTACATAAAAATTGTCTTTTGTTTGTATTAAAGGAGAGGAGAAAAATCTGAGGACCGAAAATCTGTTGGAAGTTATTATAAACAGAAATTCGTATTAACCGAATAAAAATCCAACAAAATAACTGTTTTGAGACGGGACGAGGAAAATTGTTCGTATTAAGGAGGTGTTCGTCTTAACCGAGTTCGTATCGACGAAGGTTTACAGTTAACATATCACGGTATTCAAAAAACACACTCGAGACGAAACAAAAATACAAATTCAAATATACAGAATAAAGAAATATAATTACAAAACAAACAAAGATAAATACAAATAAAATAATACAAGCAATATAAAAAGAAGATACAGTAGTATTAACAAAATTTGAGACCGAATGAGCAGCGCTCGTGCTCGGTCGCAGTTCAGATATAATATTAAAATAAAAAATAATAATAATATAAATAAATGAGTAAAATAAAATAGGAACTAAAATATAATTACAGCGGCAATGGAATTATATAATATAATATTAACACTAGAGAAGAATAATATCGCACGTGAAAAGTAGGACTAATATATATTTCAAAATTATAGAATACAAATATAATATAGGTTGATTAATTCATACACATAGGCTATAAATTTATTTAATCAAATTGAAGATATTAACACGTTTCTAATTTTCATGTTATATGTTAGTGGGTTACATTTAGAAGTTCTGGGTGTAATTTAGTTAAAGCATTGTACAACCGAGGGCCAAAATTTATGCTATGCTTTAGACCAGCAGATGTGAGACATTTAGGTTCTACTAATGTTGAATTAATATTTCGTCTTGTGTCATAAATGTGTGTCTGTAATACAAACTTATTACGATTTTTATGATAAAATTTTAACAGCGTATACTTATAAATTTGTTCAATATTAAGTACATTAAATTCAGAATAAATTAATTTAGTTGGATAATCGAAACGTTTCTTCAAACAAATTTTAATTATTCGTTTTTGTAGTAAATTTAACGGACTAAGATTAATTTTTGTACTTCCACCCCAAACAATTATACCATATTGAATGATAGACTGAATAATGGTCAAATAACCATTTCGTAGAACTCTAATAGGTAAGTAGCATCGAAGATTAACGAATTTATAAATTGTTTTACGAAGCCTCTTACAAAGATAAGTAATGTGATGAGGCCATTTTAAATTCTGATCAATAATGATACCCAGATATTTGACATACGTGGCTTCTTTCAAAGGTGGACATTTACAACTTTTGGGATCTAAACAATTTTCACTGTGTATTATTAGTCTATATTTATCGCTAAATTTTAAATTTTGAACACTGGCAGCTGTTAACGAAAAAGGAACTAAAGTTGATTTAGATATATTTAAAGAAAGGAAGTTGGAATTAAGCCATTTTTTAACAATGTTAGCACCTATATTATAGTCGTCCACAAGCATTTATGGTTGTCAAGGTCACACACTTTCCCTTCTTCTTACTGCAAACTTACTCACCCTCCTGCCACCCTAATGGGCTGGGGACCGGTTCTACTGTAAAAATCTGAACTTCCTACACTGCAAAAACAAAGCCGAAATTCAGTATCCTGTGTAAGCTTGTGCTGTGCTCTTCTGTGTTATGTGTATAGCTCAGAGTTGTCTAAACTAGTGCTGTGATATTCTGTTTTATATATGTAGACACTTTTTCAAGCATTCAATAAACCGTGGCCGAGTGATTAGTCTCTATGCCTTGCACCGTGGCGACCCGAGTTCGATCCCCGTCTGGATGGTGAACGAAGTAGGCGCGAGGGTTTTTTTTATCGGAGTTCTCCCATTTCCCCTCATCATTGTCATTCCACCAATGTTCCATAATCACCGTCACTCTGCGAGATCCTAAGCCAGGTGTCCAGAACAAATAAAAAGAAATCTGAAAGTTGTAATTTGTGTTTAATAAATACTGTTATGCTTTGAGTATGCTTCATAGTCTAAATATGCGTAGCCAGAAAAAAGAAATCATTTTTTATGTTTACAAATATTTTTAATATCTTTCTAGCAGTGAGTCATCCGCTATTTCTTCCATGTACAATAAAACTCAGAGTTATGGCAACAGCTTTTGGTGTTAGTTTAAACATTTTAAGAAATGTTTGTATTGACGCGATTGAGTCCCTACAAAATAATCCATGCCCATCTTTCCGTTCTCCTAACCGTCTCATAATTCATTTTCCGTTTCATAGTCTCGACAATCATCTAATTTTCCTCTTGATCGTCCCTTCAATCAGTTTACTAGGCCTATTATTAATCTCGTCAATCTTTTTTTCTTCCCTTCATTTCACCTATAGTAGTTTCTTCATTAATTTTTCTCTGATCAAATTAATTCAGTCCTGATTGTCCCTTCAGCTATTTCTCTATTAAAATGTTCTCAGCAATCTGTTATTTCATGCCGTCTCGTCAGTCGTTCTACCCTAATAGTCCCGGATTTTATTTTCCTTCCCATTGCCTTAAATCTTTTTTTATCATCTCTTGTCACTTTCGTCCCAATCATTTAATCACTCCTGATCGTTTTATCATTTACTTTCTCCTGATTATCTCGTGTTACTGCAACACTATTTCATAAGCCTTCTTTCACAAATGACGAGACGCTCGCTAGTAAATTATAAACGACCTATAAGCCTAAAAGGAACTGAGACGATCAAGAATGAATTGACGAGATGAGCACAAGGAGACTGACGAGATTACTTTTTGCAGTGTAACTTGCAAAGGGAAAATTTCGTGAGGAGGATGGGTAAGCGACCGAAACTACGTACGACCTTGAACACTTCAGAAGTCTGTGTTCCACTATAGCATTTATACATGCTTCCTGCCAAGAAAAACCACTGAAAATAACTACTGTATCATCCGCATATGAATATATAGATCCATTAAATTTTTCTAAATTTATATTTAGCAGATCATTAACATATATTAGAAATAAAATAGGTCCCAAAATTGTTCCTTGCGGTACACCTATATCAATATATTTGTATTCACTAAATTGATCTTCAATTTTGGTCATTTGCCTTCTGTTACTAAAATATGATTGGAATAATTTTAAAACTATACCTCTAACTCCAATAGTATGTAGTTTGTCCAAAAGTAAATTATGATTGATAGTGTCAAAAGCTTTCCGTAGATCCAAGAAAATACCCAAACATTTGTTTCCGATATCTAGTTCATTGATAATTTTTCCAGTAACATTAATAAGAGCATCATCAGTAGAAATATTATTGCGGAAACCAAACTGATTTTTAGAGAGGATTTTATGTTTTTCTAAATAATTTATTAATCTATTCTTTAAACATTTTTCAAGCAATTTGGAAAATGTTGGAAGTAAAGATATAGGTCTATATCTCCAGATTTGTATATTGGAATTACTATGGCACATTTCAAAACATCTGGGAATATACCTTGCACAAAACATAAGTTAAAAATATGAATCATGGGTTTTAATATATATTTGATAATAATTTAGAAAGTATTATTCTTAATTCCATCTATACCAGGAGCAACATTATTTTTTAACTTCTTAACCAAAATAATAATTTCATCTTCAGTTACAGGGAAAAGAAACATGGAGGAAACTAAATGTTCATCTTGTGTCTCATTTTGTAGAGAAGAGTTAAAATTTGACTTATTAATGTGAGAAGTAACTTTGTGTCCTATCTCTGAAAAATAATTATTAAATTCGTTTGCAATCTCTTTTCTGCAATTTAATATTTCACCCTTATCGTTTTTTAACTCCTTGATTGGCTGTTTATTTTGAACATTCACATCTGTAGCTTCATTTATAACTTGCCAGAATTTTTTAGGTTCATTTTTTATCTATCAAATTTGGATTCATAATATTTAATTTTCGTTTTTCGAATGATAAGAGTTAACATATTTCTATATGCTCTGTAGTAATTTTTTAGTTGTACGTTACTTGGATTCTTTTTAACTTTTAAAGCAAGTTTGTCTCTTGTACGAATAGAATTAATAATGCCGGCCGTGATCCAGGGTTTTATTTTCTTGGATTTATTAGAAATTTTCTGATTACTGTTTATAATAGTATGTTTATTTATATACTTTATGATTAAATTTTAGAAAATTTGAAAACAGGCATTGGCATCATTACAATTATAGACCGATTCCCAGGTTTCTTTTAGAAAATCTGTAATCAAATCAGGATAATTAATTTGTTGCATATTTTGTGATGAGAGAGTAACAGACGGCCTGGAATTGTATTCATTGTTAGACATTTTTAATAAACTAAAAACAATATAATGATCGGTAATAGCACTTGATAGAACGGTATGAAGCTATAATTATTTTGAGTTTTTAGAAATATATGGTCGATGCATGTGCCAGAAATTATTGAAGGCCTAGTGATGGCATTTAAATAATTTACAAAACCATATTCATGGAGAACATTCATATATTTACTGCCTATTAAATCTATACTATTTTCTAATATGTCTATGTTTATGTCTCCAACAATAATATGGTTGCGATAACCTTCTAAATTGGATAAATAATGCTCTAAATTGTCTATGAAATCATTTTTATTGTTTTTAGGGGATCTATAAATGGCGGTGAAAAAAATTTCACTCTTATCAAGCTTAATCTTAAAATGAAGTGAATTACAGTGCTCAATTTCAGCTTCTATTACACTAATATCAATGCTATTTTTAAAGTATATTACTATTCCATCGCATTTATTGTATTTATTAACTTTTACCACTTTATTGTATCCATTAATATCATAGCCAAAATCGTGACATAACCAAGTTTCCGTTAAAATGATAATGTCAGAATCATGAGTGAAGCTTTGTAATAATGCACATAATTCCAGGAAATTTCTGTTTATGCTACGTATGTTTAAATGAATAAATTTGAAATCATGAAACTAGTTACAAATGTAATTGTTGCAAGAGGTGATATCGTTAAAGACAGCTGTTTTTAAATCATTATTGTCACAGTATAAATTAAGTTGTTCTAAATGACCGTTTACTTCCATTATTGCAAGTAATATTACAAAGCATTACTACAATTAGCATGACAGTTTTTTTTTAATTATTTGTGAATTGTAATTATTATTGGGTACTGAATTCACAGTCTTTCTAAGTCAGAGACTGAATTTATTTTACTTACAGAACTGCTTTCATTTTCACGTACAAAGATATTACAATCCTTGGTCCATACAAACTTGTATCCCTTCATCTTGGCGACGTCCCTGGTTTTACGCAGCAGATCTCTGGTAGCCACGGTCAAATGGTCTGCTGCAGTGAATCTCCCTAGTCCCGCATGGTTTGGAAGCAGTTGTAGAGGGATTCCTTCTTCGACTCCACCTTGTAGCACTGAAGCCAGGCATCCCGGCTGCACCTTTTGGAGAATCGGATGACAATAGGTCTGACTTTCCCCGGTGATCCTGATGGTAATCTATGGGCCACGCTGACATCATTGACTAAATTTAAGGCTCCAATTGAATCAGAAATTTGGTTCACTACTTCGTAAATATTTTCAGATCTCGCTTCAGGAATTCCGAATATTACTACATTATCTCTTGAATAACAAGCATAATACTATCGTGTTTCGATCCCGGCCCAGGTCGATGGCATTTAAGTTTGCTTAAATGCGACAGGCTCATGTCAGTAGATTTACTGGCCATGTAAAAGAACTCCTACGCGACAAAATTCTGGCACATACCGGCGACGCTGATATAACCTTGGCAGTTGCGAGCGTAGTTAAATAAAATATAAAAAAAAAACAATAAATAACTGTCTGTTTATCGCTACTGTTTCTAATAACCAATTTTGACAGAACCGTGTGAGTCTAACACTGTCGCGCATACGAACGACCTCACGAAACGTGCTACGCGTAAAGGCTGGTTCACGATAAACTGGGAACAGAAACGACAACGAGAACGGAAATATTTTTAAATACACTTATTTTAACAGTACTTCCGTTCTCGTTCTCATTGTCATTTCCGTTCCCGGTTTATTGTGAACCAGCCTTAAAGACTGTTTATGTATCTGTAGCGAGCGCGATGGAGGGATGAGTGTACTGAGGAAGAGCTGAACAATTATTATTGGAAAAAATCGCAATAAATAAACAAATAAAATTGTGTCCCATCTGATTTATTTTCAGTGTCGTAGTAGTAGAAGTAAACCTGTGTGCACGAGTATGAGGAATTTATTCTTAGAAACATGTAGAGTACCTAAAGCATGTTACTTACGTACTTACTTACTGGCTTTTAAAGAACCCGGAGGTTCATTGCCGCCCTCACATAAGCCCGCCATTGGTCCCTATCCTGAGCAAGATTAATCCATTCTCTATCATCATATCCCACCTCCCTCAAATCAATTTTAATATTATCTTCCCATCTACGTCTCGGCCTCCCTAAAGGTCTTTTCCCTCCGGTCTCCCAACTAACACTCTATATGCATTTATGGATTCGTCCGTACGTGCTACATGCCCTGCCCATCTCAAACGTCTGGATTTAATGTTCCTAATTATGTCAGGTGAAGAATACAATGCGTGCAGTTCTGTGTTGTGTAACTTTCTCCATTCTCCTGTAACTTCATCCCTCTTAGCCCCAAATATTTTCCTAAGCACCTTATTCTCAAACACCCTTAATCTCTGTTCCTCTCTCAAAGTGAGAGTCCAAGTTTCACAACCATACAAAACAACCGGTAATATAACTATTTTATAAATTCTAACTTTCAGATTTTTCTACAGCAGACTGGATGATAAAAGTTTCTCAACCGAATAATAACAGGCATTTCCCATATTTATTCTATGTTTAATTTCCTCCTTAGTATCATTTATATTTGTTACTGTTGCTCCCAGATATTTGAACTTCGAACCTCTTCAAAAGATAAATTTCCAATTTTTATATTTCCATTTCGTACAATATTCTCGTCACGAGACATAATCATATACTTTGTCTTTTCGGGATTTACTTCCAAACCTATCTCTTTACTTGCTTCCAGTAAAATTCCCGTGTTTTCCCTAATCGTTTGTGGATTTTCTCCTAACACATTCACGTCATCCGCATAGACAAGCAGCTGATGTAACCCGTTCAATTCCAAACCCTCTCTGTTATCCTGGACTTTCCTAATGGCATACTCTAGAGCAAAGTTAAAAAGTAGAGGTGATAGTGCATCTCCTTGCTTTAGCCCACATTGAATTGGAAACGCATCTGATAGAAACTGACCTACACGAACTCTGCTGTACGTTTCACTGAGACACATTTTAATTAATCGAACTAGTTTCTTGGGAATACCAAATTCAAAAAGAATATCATATAAAACTTCTCTCTTAACCGAGTCATATGCCTTTTTGAAATCTATGAATAACTGATGCACTGTACCCTTATACTCCCATTTTTTCTCCATTATCTGTCGAATACAAAATATCTGGTCAATAGTTGATTTATTACGCCTAAAACCACACTGGTGATCCCCAATAATTTCATCTACATATGGAGTTAATCTTCTCAAAAGAATATTGGACAAAAGTTTGTACGACGTCAACAAAAGTGATATTCCTCGAAAGTTACTACAGTTAGTCTTGTCCCCCTTCTTAAAGATAGGTACGATTATGGACTCCTTCCATTGTTCTGGTGCAATTTCCTTTTCCCAAATAGCAAGTACAAGCTTATAAATTTCGTTAGATAATGCGCTTCCACCCTCTTGTATTAATTCTGCTGGAATTTGATCAATACCTGGAGACTTATAATTTTTCAAATTTTCTATCGCAATTTCGACTTCAGAAAGTGTGGGTTCGGTTATAAATGGCTCAGCAGTTTGTATTTCAATTTCGTCCCGATCATTTCTATTTGGCCTATGTATATTTAGTAGTTGTTCAAAATAGTTTTTCCATCTGTTCAGGATTGAATGAGCGTCTGCAAGCAAATCACCATTCTCATCCTTGATCACGTTTACCCTTGCCTGATATCCATTCTTGAATTCCTTTATGCCCTTATATAAATCTCTAATGTTTTTATTTTTACTATTTGTTTCTACCTCATTCAGTTTTTCCTTCAAGTAATCTCTCTTTTTATTCCTAAGCGTACAATTTGCTTCCCGTCTTTTATTGAAATAATTATCTCTATTTACCTCAACTGGATCCTGTAAGAATTTAATTTTTTCCTGTTTCCTTCTTTCTACTACCATGCAACAATCTTCATCAAACCACGGTTTCTTTTTCTTAGTTTCATAATAACCTATGCTCTGTTCAGCTGCAATTTTGATATTATCTCGGATATTTTCCCACATGCTATTAACATCTAACTCTTCCTCAACTTCGTCGGAACTTGCTAATACGGCAAACCTATTTGAAATTTCGACCTGATAATGTTGCCTAGTTTCCTCGTCCTTTAATTTCGGAATATTGAATCTTCTAATATTAACTTGTTGCTCTACTCGCTTGGCTACTGATAGTCTTTCTCTTAGTTCTCCAATTACCAAATAATGGTCAGAATTACAGTCTGCCCCCCTGAAGGTTCGAATGTCTACTATACTAGTATGTCTTCTTTTATCTATCGAGATGTGATCTATCCGGTTATGCGTCAATCCATCTGGAGAAGTCCAAGTATATTTATGTATATCCTTATGGGGGAATGTTGTACTTTTAACAATTACATTTTTTGATGTGGCAAAGTTGACTAACCTAACTCCATTGTCACACAGGGCTAGCTGTTTGTAACGATCCCCACAATAGCTTTCACCTGAAGACGAAGAGAGATCCACTCTTCGAAACATTGTTATAATTTTGACAATTAACAATGGAAAAAGCCGAAACAGTTCAACCATTGAGAATATAACAAGACCAATAATTCTTATTCGATCACAGTTAATAGATATTTAATATGGCTTTCACACTGCCTAAGTCTAAATGTACTAAAACAGCAGGATTAAAAATAATAACATTTCGTTCATAAAAACAATTAGTGAACATTTTTCTTTTCGTTTCGATTTTCGCAGGGATCATACTGACTCTAATTTAATGGACACTTAAAACATTAGTACTCCATTACAAAACATTTTCTTTTGTCTCTTCGAACAGTAAAACATCAAGGTCTGTGTGTCTTCAGAACTAATTTCTGCAAGAATGGGCTTTGTTTGTTTCTTAATTTATTTTTGCAGTATTCGGATTAAGATATTTTAATGCTGCAAACAGCAAAACAGCTTTTAATTTTGTATCCTTCACGTCTGCTCTCAGTGTTGGCTTCAATGTAGAGAAGAACTCTTCACAAACATATGTACTAAAAACATGGACAGTACATAGCCTGCAAATTACATAGTGTTGTTTTAAATTATGTTTTCTGCATATCACGTGCTTATTGCATATTATACAGTGGGATTTCCCCATTTTATATTCCTAGAAGGAATGTCACCATCCACTAGGGGTTAAAACGGTTTGGAGATTTACGCTTCTCTCCTTCCTCAGTAGTTTCTCTCTCGTGGAGTGCGGTTAGTATCAGTGGAGCGCGTACGAGCGAATTACGGACTAGACTACTATTGTCGGCCCATTGGATCTGTGCCCCTTCAGCGCTGTCGTCGTTCTTGGAAAAGTTAACGCCTGTACCACAGTCTAATACTTACAGTCGCGCAACTTCAGCACTTTTTTTTGCCAACATTCGCGACACTAGCGCCCAAGCGGCAGGCAAGGCACTGGTCATAGGGTTGGTACAATCTCGTTCAGCCAGCACGTGCTTTAAAGGGATGCGAGATGTTATAAACGTTTTAATCATGCGTCGGAATAAAGGCAATGTGTGCAATGACTAAAATTGCAGTAACAACAAGTTTAAACCTCGAAATTTGTCGTTCTTCAGATTCCCTAAAGACCAAGAGAAAATCATAAATCAGTCATAACCAATAATCCACGTTGTAGGTAGCCTACGTATTGTGTTCTATAGAACATTTATTAGTTATCAGTTACGTATTTGTATGTCAAAGTAAATACCTGTTACAGTATATTATTTTTTTGCAGAGATCATATGTGTAAATGTGTAACCATTCCGATTTTGGATAATGTATCTAGAGTTTCTAATGCAAGTAATTCCATAATTTTTGTATTCGTGTTTATTTCTTTATATTTTTCAGAAGTTGATTGTTGTATTGCATTCAAGTAGGGATGATGGTGTTAATTTTTCAAGAATTCATGGAGTATTGTAATCCTTTTGCGAAATATTCACTTCTTGAATAAATCCGGACTGTGTCGATAAAATTTATGATGTGTTGGTGTAGATTCATGTGGCAGACGTATTAAGTTCTCAAGAAATAAAAGAGCCTTTTTAAATTTAATATAAAAAGCAGTCTTTTCTGTAATAATTTGCATGACTGTTAACTGTTATTAGTGTTGATTTTACATTCCCAGTGATTATTTGAGCCGTTCAGAGCAGAAGTGGTGTAAGTCAAAATTAGGTAATGAGGTTTAAAGTAAAAATTCTATAAAATACAGCGCAAAGTAGCAATTAATATATTCTTCGTGCTATTCACTGACTACTAATAGTTTAAATAAATTCAATATTAACTGCTACTTTGCGCTGTATTTTACAGAATGTTTACTTTAACCCTCATTACCTATTTTTGACTTACACCACTTCTGCTCTGAAAATAAAATTAGGCCTAGATTTTCTGAGTTAATTTTTTCAACAAAATTGTGTGTTCATTTATTTGTTCTCACCTACGTCATATTAACAGTAAGTGCATTAATTACGTATTATATAGGTAGGATAAGTTAAAATTAAGCTTATGTGTGAAAACTGGAAATGCAATGTAAAATGCGGTAAACTTGCCATAAAAATTTACACCATAATATCAGCACTATTTGTGACTCAAAATAATAAAGGAAATACCGGTTCTTAAGAAATGGAAAAATAATGAACTTCATAAATCAATGTCATATTAAGGTTTAAATCCTCCCCTTTTTTATTTTCAAGTTTACCTCAGCAGCCGAGTGTACCCCAATTTGCGGTAAGGAAAATAGTTAATTTCTCAGGAAACAGGGAGAGGAGTTCACCACGCGATGTACCCTACGAGATATGGCCTACAATTTTGAAGCTACTAATTTTGACTCTTCTTACAGTAAATATAGAGTTCCAATGATTCATAAATATATTTAGGAATGAATTGAATTAACCGTCCACGTACGAACAATTATATTATTTCAAAGCATGATACGTGATCAGGGCCAAGATTCAGTTGTAAGGAGCAGAAAGAATTACGTTTATTCCCAGCTTCTGAAACTTGTAGATTAACTGCGTGTGAAATTCTTCTAGGATTCTAAAGTAAAATTAATAAGAACATATACACTTACTGTATAGCATAAAAATATAAAATAAATTACGGAAAACCCGTTTTCTGATGTGTTATATGTCGTGTGCACACTGTTAACTTGCCTGCCGCTAGAGGGCTACTGTCGCGCCAGCTGTCAAATGTTGGAATATTTTATACGTATGAATTGCGTGACTGTAAGTATTAGACTGTGCCTGTACTCACTCCATTCCACCCGCTTTCCTCTCACCACGTTAAACAGCAGGCCACGAACCTTGCCGAATAGGGATGTTGCCAAACTTCCGTCAAACGGTGTCATAAATAACTGGTCCTCCATGCTACAATATTATTTCTTTCAATCAAAATACATCTTGTATTTCTACATTTTTTAAACCTAAATCCCATGTCTCGAATCACTTTCCGTAGTTTTTCTCTCCAACCTCGGAAATTATTACATCTCTCGCAAGCTTCAGTAATTTCTTCAATGTTGAAACTTCTTTCTGAACGGTATAAAATTCTTGTATCTTTCTTCTTAAAATACATCGGTTCATATCATCTACAATAATTAGAAGTTCCCTTGGTCTGTTCTTCTCTGGTGATTCTAGCTTTTCATCTCCTGCACAGACTCCCTCTCTCCTGATTTTCTTTATTAGGAGTTCTGACCTGTCTATATAAATTACATAAAATGTTGTATTATTAGTATTAGTAAGTAAGTAATTTTAATACATAATCAATTGAAATAAAATAAGCCTCACCTCTGATATCAGTTGCTCTTTTCGTTGCCTGATTTATAGGAAACAGATATTGACCTGTTTGTTTCTCTTCATCGCAAAATACTATTACGTACTTGCTTAATAATATTTACTTCGCCACTCCGTGCTACAGTATTCATGTTGAGTTGACAACACTGGATTGCAAGTGCAAATATTGTAAACTGTCCCGCAAGAAGGCCAAAATTGTGAGTAGTGGGGGACAGAAAGGGAGAGGGATAGAAAAGAGAGAGATAGGAATGCAGGGAGAGAAATGAATTACCGAGGCTGAGAAGGAATTAAGAGTTCAGTTCGCATATCTTACGGGGACACAGATCCGATGACCGACTATACCTTAGCTACTACGTTCAACTTGCTCATGCGCGCGCCTATTGCCGTTCCTGATGTAGGTAATATTATATAATGTATTTAGCAAGACACACCAAAAGCCTAAACTAACTTCACCTAACTTCTCACAAATTTCCATACATCAAACTAAGAAAAATGCAAGTTGAAAGTTTCAGTGTCGTGTCCTGTAGAAAAGTCCGTGTACGTCTGCATGCCGTGCCACAGTAGCCCAACACAGTGTAGTCGGAGACACCGATTTTGGCAGATGACCTCAATGACATTTCCAGTAGGCGAACCAATGTTTTGTGAGAACTGCAAGAATGAATTGCGATAAGGCTGTCTGTTGTTGTTTATATGTTCACACTCGCCTCTTGTATCGTCATTATTAGACTAATTAATAAACACACCACAGTACAGTCCGATTCATGGGAGTGCCGTAAATGACTTTCGTTCGCCTCCTGCATTTTCTAAATTAAGAGGAAAAGAGCATTGCATAACCAGAACCAAGAAATTATTGCAATGTTCATTACTACATGAAGCGACAGGCGAAAAATAGATATGAGTTGTGTGGAATTGTCTTCATTACAAATAGTAATAACAACAAACATTCATGAAGTACGAGAATAAGTTGCGGAAGCAACAGGAATCGACACGTTGGATAAATAACCGAAAGAATAGGTGTGCTGAAATAAGGAAATACGTAATTCGATAATCTACGAGATTCGATCCTATACTTTGGATTGAGTCTCGGCGTAGCTCAGTGGTTAGAGATCCTAGTGCGTGTAACTGGGAGTCAAGAGATAGATACCCGGCCCCGGAGCGAATTTTTCTCAATTAATAACCTGTGGTAATTCGATAAACCAAGCAAGAAACCTCATGTTCCAAAAGTCTTAATGGAAGCAGATGAATAGGAGAGCTTAATTTAATGATTTAAGTCACGCGTAGCATGTGTTTACAAGGAATGATAATAGGTCACGAGAAAAGCTGTCGATTCGTTTCTTGTGTTTTTTAGTCTTAACCTGATAGTTGTCGAGCTTGATGGATGAATTTTTTGTACAGTAATAATTCGTAGACCTGTCGCATCCGCCGTTCACCGATTTAAATCTTTATTTATTAAGACGCTCCCATTATCAACTACGTAACGCAGATTACTGCAGTTGTATAAAAGTGGTTATATGTGCATTGTTTTTGGAGGTGACTGTCCATCCGAGTCCACTAGGATAGTCAGGAATGTATGTTTACTCTTATGTCTCACCCATCCCAGCTGCAGATAACAACCGACTTTGCATCTAAGAGTAACTCGCTCTGGAGTTCTGATTAATAAAATCCATCTGCCTAAATCGATGGCGTCAAATATACCAGCCGTGGGACTGAAGCCGGATGGTCTATTGCGAGTCCTTGGCATCAACACCTTTGATTTGATTACCCCCTTTGATTTGATTACCTGGTTGGGTTTTTCCGAGGTTTCCCCCACCGAAAAGGCAAATGCCGGGTAATATTTTGGCGAATCCTCGGACCTCATTTCATCTCACTACATCTCGCCAAAATGTAAAAAAAAATTGTACAACATTGTACAAATTGTAGAAAATTACTAAATTGTAAAACTATAAAAATTTGTAAAAATTGTAATTGTAATATTGTAAAATGTTGACATGTTCCACATCTTAAAGCTTCATTGCTCATGTAAGATCTATGGAATAAAATAAATGAATGAATGAATGAATGAATGGAGTGCTTCACGTGGAGTTATGGGGGGCATTGGGGGCACTGTCCTCCCAAACTTGACCGAAACTTTTCTCTCCGCCTTTGCGTGGACCCAGGCCTGTGACTGTAACTGGTGGAGTTCTGCATCATAGTTAACAATGCTGTATTGCATTGTCTGGCCAGAATATAACTTCTTTGTAGTATTGGAATATTTGCCACAACCGGCTAGTGCACCGGATTTGTCTTGTTACCCCTTAGGTAGAACAGCAGAATCAACTGGTGTACCGCCTGGACGGTGCTTTCTACAGCACGCAACAGCGAAGACTTTTTTGACGAAAATATGGAAACTGTCTCCCTGCTCACCCGATTCCAATCCCATTGAAAATATACGGCCACAGGTGAAGAAAGAAATGATGACGAAGTGGCCTGCAAATCAATGCAGGAGAAAGGACGCCTTGTTGGTCAAATTCAAGAAGGCTGGCATACAGTATCGACGTTTGATTTCATCCATGCCTCGAAGGTTCAGGCAAGTAATTCGACCTGGCAGGTCACATACTCTCTATTAGAAGAATGTTTTCTTGTTGTTTTTCATAAAAGACTAATTATTTTTGTTGGGATTTGTTCCTTCATTATTTATTTTCATTAACATTAGATGGAAAAAAAAAGCTTATCTTTCGTTTTTGTGTATGCACATTAGGGTGTATCGAAAAAATTAAATTACGAAATTATAAAAGATTTAGTGCGGAAAAGTTGTCATTATATCTAACAATTGTGCACAAAAAATTAGAGCTCTAGATTGAATTTTCACTGAGGCGCAGAGCCTTCCAAGTGTTACAGTACTCACCAAAAACTAGAAAAAATTACCTTCTGTAATACTGAATATTAAGGACGTTCAGATGTTATACATGTTTGTATATAGATAACAGAATAGACACTTCCAAACTGGCAACGCAATATACTTCAAATCAAGGTGCGTATTGTGTACAGGGAGGGAGCGGGTAAAAATAAGGGGTGGTTATAATTTCTGCTTTCTGTCACAATTTCCCTGCTTTCTGTTCGTCAGCTTCTCTTGAGCCTTTACTTGTAGTGCATTGTATGTGTGTTTTGAGTGTTGCGTATTATTTCTAATGGCGAAATCTTCACCAGTAAAAACAAGAAAGAAGAATCTGTCAGAGCGGAGGATAATTTTGGTGCCCCAAAATAATTGGATAACAAAACACTCCCGACTTAGCGAGATGTAATAAGGTATTATCTCTTAACGCGCATAGAATTAAAAGGTGAAGGAAGTAAAGAATCTGCAGTGAGTGTAATTGCAGAAAAAGTTGCAGATAAAGTAGTGAGTACATGGAAACACGCTTCGATCCCTGTTATTCATTTCCACGAAAACAATAACAGATGTGATATTATCATAATAATGAAGAATTTATTAAAAACAAGAAGAAGCAGGAAATCTAATGAATCTAAACTGGATTGTATTAGACGTAACAGCCTAAGACTATTTGATATTGCAACATGCAAATGCCTTGACTTTGCGAACTGGAAATGTGAAAAATACCAGAAGAAAAAAGAAAGAAATTTCTTGGTCAAACAGATATGTGGGCGGGTTGGCTGCCAAGTGGTGTATGTCCAAACTTCTATGTTTTCAGGAGAGCAAATTTAAAGTTTGCAATTCACTGTAAATTCAGAATTGTATATGTCTTGAGTAAATAATGGCTTGGCAATATGTGGAACATACATACTTTCAATTATTAGAAGTTATAAATCTATCTTGCAACTGTTTTAACTACCTCAAGAGTGAACTTTTCAAAGTTATGATCTTGAAAAAAAAAATAGCGTTCTCCTAATTGAAACAAAAATAAATTAGGAAAGGAAATGAGATTGAATAAAAGTTGAAAGCCTATTCAAAAACAGAACTGTTGTTTATTGTTAAGAAACACAAACAAAAATGAACATTAAAAAGAACAAAATGAAAATTCATACGATGTCATCTGATATCATGATTTCATCAACTTATTCATCATCATGGGAAACAGTTCAAGGATCAGATTTTAAGCCAAGAAAAAAAGAATGATGACAAGGGGGGGGGGTATAAACTGCAATAGATCACTTATATAGGGGAGAGTCGGGTAGTATCGGACATTGGGTAGTATCGGACAGTGCGTTTCTTTCATCTACCACCATATGGTAGTACCCGAATGACATGGTTACGTTTCTCTATGCGACATCACAGAAACGTAACCATTTCAATCAGGTACTATCATCGTGTGGTAGAAGAAAGAAACTCACTATCCGATATTACTCGATGTCCGATACTACCCGACTCTCCCCTATATATATTTTGCTTTTGTGACGAATGTTCCATCAGGGTAAGTCGTTTGAAGTTGATGCCGAGTCTGGCACATTGACAGTCGCTCAGTTCTGTCACGACCTTTTCTCAAGTCAAGCTCTTCGAACTCAACTATTTCGTTCAGATTTTCTTCATAATGGATAAAGGTTCCATGCGCGTTACTATACTTGATATGACGCATTTTCAGCCAGTTGCTTTCATTTCCAGCCAGATTTTGTTTTCTCTTCGTGACACTGTTGAAGACCTTTGATTGTCAGAAAATCTGGACGTTGCATCTCATGAACCACAAACTTATTGGTTCTTCGTATTTTCTCCATCACGTTGTAACAATCTTTTGGTACATAAATGGTTCTATTTCTACTGGCAGTTTCAACACACCAATAATCACCATCATTGGAAAGGTATGAATGTCTCGAAACCAAAAATTTTTGTTCAAAGGTTTCGATGTCATTGTCACTGGACAGAACATTACGCAGAAGTGTGAGGGCTACATTCAAATTTCGATTCTGTCCAGTACAAGAATCGGACTAAATCATAATATGCTTTATAGCTGGATTAGAAGACAACATTTCTTGAAGTGAATAAGCAAGGATGAGGCAATCTCCAGGGAGCCCCGATCTGCAGTAGCTTCATCCCAACAATAGAAATATCTTGTTTTACTTTTCTTGTCATTAATGCCAAAATTATAGACGTATAGGTTTCTTTTGTAGTAAGCATGACTGACTGTCAGTATTGGGAATGAAAGAGCCTTCTGTAGATCCATGGATATCACGTACATTTCAGTATTAGGATTGGAAGAATCACGCTTCATATATTCACGGGCTCTCTCAGCTTTCCTTAAATGTAGTTCATGGGTTGTCTCCAATGTTTCTTTTTCTTCCACTGTGAGATATAAATCCATTTTATTGATTTTGTAAGAGTCACAATTTTTACAAGTATATTTTCTCAGTTTTTGTAAGTGTAAGTTGAATTGTGTATTAAAAATGTGACGATAGTAACTTTCTTTTATAAACTCCCTATTACCCTTAAGGCATGCTTCTTTGTACAAATCATACATCTTTCGAATGTTCAGAAAAAGACTGAAGTACTTCCTGTTTACATTATCATTTCGGGTATAGTGCGATTCACTAACAGGAAAACTGTTTATATGCTCTTCAATGAAAACTATTTTGTCTGGGTTTATCTTACGTGGATTAAGCTTGCGCCCTCTCAAGTCCTCACCAGAAGGTTTGCCTTCTCTGTAGTTTTTCAAAGCTCGCGACAGTCTCCTATCACTCACTTGTTTCACATACAGACTACGTTATTTACAGACGTGAGCAACTTGCACTTAATATGAATGGTTCATACACAGGCTACGTTATTTTATTCTCGAACAACACTTGCCTAATAATAAGAATTTTTGGAACACAACAGAGTAAACAATGTCTACAGGCGGTGACCGCATAGAATCTGTGTGCTGATAACACTGGCAGGAGCACTTGGACGTACACCACTTGACTGCCAAGGCGCTCAGCAATTTCGTTCAGTGTAATAACATTCTGCGCTATTTTGTGAGTGAACTATTGAACTTGGACACACACTACTTGTCAGATACAAAGAACTGGATGTCTAATATCTATAAGTGGTGTTAGTCCATTTTTCAATTTTTGTGACACACCACTTGGCAACCAACCCGCTCAGGTAGAAAAATGACGATTGGCAGTCTGGACAATGTAGTAACAAAAAAAAAAAAAAAAACCAAAAACAAGAGGAAAAAAAGATGTAAAGAAAAGAAGAGCTGCCATCTATTTCTCCAGAATGTGCCGTACAACAGAACAGCTCATAGGGAGAAATTAATTCTTCGGATTTCGGATTTCACTATCAAGAAATCCAAATTGAAAATGCACTTTGGAGTTGAGAATTCCTCTGCCAGAAGTTTTTAAAATTACCGATAAAACAGGTTACCAGTAAGAAAAGTAGTGGCAATTGCCTCTGCAATGTTAGAAGATCTTAAACTAGTATCTAAAGAGGACGAAAGCAAATTAATACATAAAAGGAAAATTCAACGAGAGGTAAAGAAAAATTGTAGTGCTGTCCTTAGGATCAAAATAGAAGAAACAAAATTTCCCCAGGGTATTTATTTCTACGGAAAGAAAGAAGTCGATAGCAGCCACTTCCCCGTGGTGAGTTACTGGTTGTTACAGTCTGTAAATATTGTTAAGAGTTCTGTTCAGTTATGTGGGTACTTAAGTAAAAAGTATATATTAATATTACAGTCTGTAGCAACCAAAGAACTGCGAAGTTATTTAAATATAGATTAAGATAAAATTCTTAAATTTTAAAGCTAAAGCGCCCTGGCTAGAAATTTTCGTATGAGCACAAAATTTGGTAGAGACAATAATTAACCCATAAGACAACTTTTTAGACCCTCAATTTTTTAATTTCTTAAAAAAAATTTTAACCATCAATTTCCATACATCCTAGTGCACATCAATGCCACAACTTCAATGATTTAAATGTTAAAAAATACAATAACCAGCATGCTAAAGGTGTTTTGTTAAACAAAAAATAGAAGTAAGATGGGCACACCAAAAGCCTAAACTAACCTCACCTAACTTCTCACAAATTTCCATACATCAGAACTAACAAAAATGCAAGTTGGAAGTTTCAGTGTCATGTCCTGAAAGGTCCGTGTACGTCAGAATGCCGTGCCACAGATGCCCAACACTGTACCAGTGCATCACATGGACCTATAGACGGAGTTATGTGGGGGCATGGAGGGCACTGTGCTCCCAAACTTGTCCGAAACTGTTCTCTCCCCACCTATGAGTGGACTCAAGCCTGTGGCTGTAACTGGTGGATTTCTGCATCATAGCTAACAATGCTGTGAGTATTGCATTGTCTGACCGGAATTTGTAGTATTGGAATATTTGTCATAACCAGCCAATGCACCGGATTTGCTTTGTTATACCTTAGGTAGAACAGCATAATCAACTGGTGTACCGCCTGGATGGTGCTTTGTATAGCAACAGTGAAGCCTTTTTTGTCGAAAATGTGGAAACCGTCTCCCTGCTCACCCGATTCCAATCCCATTGAAAATGTACGGCCAGAGGTGAAAAAGAAATGATGTCGAAGTGGTCTATAAATCAACACAGGACAAAGGACGCCTTGTGGCTCAAATTGAAGAAGCCTGGGATACAGTATCGACATTTGATTTCATCCATGCCTCGAAGATTCAGGCAAGTAATTCGACCTGGCAGGTCACATACTCACTATTAGGAGATTGTTTTTCGTTGTTTTTTTCATATAAGACTGTTTACTTTTGTTGGAATTTGTTCATTCATTATTTAGTTTTATTATTAATAGATGGAAAAAAAGCTTATCTTTCCTTTTTGTGTGTGCACATCAATACCAAAACTTCAATGACTTAAATGTAAAAAAAAAAAATACAATAACCAGCATGCTAAATATGTTTTGTTAAATACAAATAGAAGTAAGATGGACACACCAAAAGTCTAAATTAATCTCACCTAACTTCTCACACATTTCCATACATCATAACTAAGAAAAATGCAAGTTGGAAGTTTCAGTATCGTGTCCTGTAGAAAAGTCCACGTATGTCAGCAAGACGTGCAACAGATGCTCAACACTGTAACAGTGCATCACGTGGACCCATTGGCGGAGTCATGAGGGGAATGGGGGGGCACTGTGCTCCCAAACTTGGCCAAAACGGTTCTCTCTCTGCCTATGCGTGGACCCTGGCCTGTGGCTGTAACTGGTGGAGTTCTGCATCGTAGCTAACAATGCTGTGAGTATTGCATTGTCTGACTGGAATTTGTAGTATTGGAATATTTGTCATAACTGGCCAATGCACCGGATTGGCTTTGTTACACCTTAGGTAGAACAGCATAATCAACTGGTGTACTGTACTGCCTGGACTGTGCTTTCTATAGCAACAGCGAAGCCTTTTTTGTCGAAAATGTGGAAACTGTCTCTCTGCTCACCCGATTCCAATCCCATTGAAAATGTATGGCCAGAGATGAAAAAAGAAATGATGTCGAAGTGGTCTATAAATCAACGCAGGACAAAGGACGCCTTGTGGCTCATCTTCAAGAAGCCTGGGATACAGTATCGACATTTGATTTCATCCATGCCTCGAAGATTCAGGCAAGTAATTCGACCTGGCAGGTCACATGCTCACTATTAGGAGATTGTTTTTCGTTGTTTTTTATATAAGACTATTTACTTTTGTTGGAATTTGTTCCTTCATTATTTACTTTCATTATTAATAGAAGGAAAAAAAGCTTAGATTTCGTTTTTGTGTGTGCACATCAATACCAAAACTTCAATGACTTAAATGTTAAAAAAAAAAAAAAAAAAAATACAATAACCAGCATGCTAAATATGTTTTGTTAAATACAAATAGACGTAAGATGGACACACCAAAAGTCTAAACTAATCTCACCTAACTTCTCACACATTTCCATTCATCATAACTAAGAAAAATGCAAGTTGGAAGTTTCAGTGTCGTGTCCTGTAGAAACGTCCGTGTATGTCAGCATGATGTGCAACAGATCCTCAACCCTGTAACAGTGAGTGGACCCATTGACGGAGTCATGAGGGGCATGGGGGGGGGGGGGCACTGGGCACTGTGCTCCCAAACTTGGCCGAAACGGTTCTCTCTCTGCCTATGCGTGGACCCTGGCCTGTGGCTGTAACTGGTGGAGTTCTGCATCATAGCTAACAATGCTGTGAGTATTGCATTGTGTGACCAGAATTTGTAGTGTTGGAATATTTGTCATAACCGGCCAAAGCACAAGATTTGTTTTGTTATACCTTAGGTACAACAGCATAATCAACTGGTGTACCGCCTAGACTGTGCTTTCTATAGCAACAGCGAAGCCTTTTTTTTCGAAAATGTGGAAACTGTCTCCCTGCTCACCCAATTCAAATCTCACTGAAAATGTACGGCCGAGGTGAAAAAGAAATGATGTCGAAGTGGCCTATAAATCAATTCAGGACAAAGAATGCCTTGTGGCTCAAATTCAAGAAGCCTGGGATACAGTATCGACATTTGATTTCATCCATGCTTCGAAGATTCAGGCAAGTACTTCGACCTGGCAGGTCACATGCTCACTATTAGAAGAATGTTTTTCGTTGTTTTTTCATATAAGACTATTTTACTTTTGTTGAAATAATTTGTTCCTTCATTATTTACTTTCATTAGTAATAGATGGAAAAAAAATATCTTTTCTTTTTGTGTGTGCACATCAATACCAAAACTTCAATGATTTAAATGTTAAAAAGATATAATAACCGGCATGCTAAATGTGTTTTGTTAAATAAAAATACAAGTAAGATGGACACACCAAAAGTCTAAACTAACCTCACCTAACTTCTCACATATTTCCATACATCATAACTAAGAAAAATGCAAGTTGGAAGTTTCAGTGTCGTGTCCTATAGAAAAGTCCGTGTACGTCAGCATGACGTGCCACAAATGCTCAACATTGTACCAGTGCATCTCGTGGACCCATGGGTGAAGTCATGAGGGACATGGGGGTAGCACTGTGCTCCCAAACTTGGCCGAAACGGTTCTCTCTCTCTCCGCCTATGCGTGGACACAGGCCTGTGGCTGTAACTGGTAGAGTTCTCCATCATAGCTAACAATGCTGTGAGTATTGCATTGTGATACCGGAATTTGTAGTGTTGGAATATTTGTCATAACCGACCAAAGCACTGGATTTATTTTGTTATCCCTTAGGTAGAACAGCAGAATCAACTGGTGTACCGCCTGGAGAATGCATTCTATAGCACGCAACAGCAAAGCTTTTTTTGACGAAAATGTGGAAACTGTCTCCCTGCTCACCCGATTCCAATCCCATTGAAAATGTACGGCCACAGGTGAAGAAAGGAATGATGTCGAAGTGGCCTGCAAGTCAACACAGGACGAAGGACGCCTTCTGGCTCAAATTTAAGAAGCCTGGGATACAGTATCGACATTTGACTTCATCCGTGCCTCGAAGATTCAGGCAAGTAATTCGACTTGGTAGATCACATACTTTCTATTAGGAGAATGTTTTTTTTTTTTTTTCATACAAGACTATTTATTTTTGTTGGGATTTGTTCCTTCATTATTTATTTACATTAGTAATCAATGGAAAAAAAAATATTGTCTTTCGTTTTTGTGTGTGCACATCAATGCCACTACTTCAATGATTTAAACGTTAAGAATATACAATAACCAGCATTCTAAAGGTGTTTTGTTAAATAAAAATATAAATAAGATGAAAACACCAAAATCCTAAACTAACCTCGCCTAACTTCTCACAAATTTCTATACATCGGAACTAAGAAAAATGCAAGTTGGAAGTTTCAGTGTCGTGTCCTGTAGAAACGTCCATGTACGTCTGCATGCTGTGCCACAGATGCCCAACACTGTAACAGTGCATCACGTGGACCCATAGGCGGAGTTATACGTGGACCCAGGGCTGTGGCTGTAACTGATGGAGTTCTGGATCATAGCTAACAATGCTGTGAGTATTGCATTGGCTCATCAGAATATTACTTCTTTGTAGTATTGGGATATTTGTCATAACAGACCAATGCACCGGATTTATTTTGTTACCCCTTAGGTAGAGCAACAGATTCTAACTGGTGTAGCGCTTGGATGGTGCTTTCTATAGCACGCAACAGCGAAGCTTTTTTTGACGAAAATGTGGAAGCTATCTCCCTGCTCACCTGATTCCAATCACATTCAAAATGTACGGTTACGGGTGAAGAAAGGAATGATGTCGAAATGGCCTGGAAATCAACGCAGGACAAAGGACGCCTTGTGGCTCAAATTCAAGAAGCCTTGGATACAGTATCGACATTTGATTTCATCCATGCCTCAAAGATTCAGGCAAGTAATTCGACCTGGTAGGTCACATAATCTCTATTAGAAGATTTTTTTGTTGTTATTTTCATATAAGACTATTTATTTTTGTTGGGATTTGTCCCTTCATTATTAATTTTCATTAGTATTACATGGAAAAAGGAAAAAGCTTACCTTTCGTTTTTGTGTTTACATCAATGCCAAAATTTCAGTGATTTAAATTTAAAAGAAATACAATAACCTGCAAGCTAAAATAGAAGTAAGATGGACACATCAAAAGCCTAAACTAACCTCACCTAACTTCTCACAAATTTCCATACATCAGAACTAAGGAAAATGCAAGTTGGAAGTTTCAGTGTCATGTCCTGTAGAAAAGTCCGTGTACATCAGCATGCCGTGCCACAGATGCCCAACACTGTACCAGTGCATCACATGGACCTATAGGCGGAGTCATGTGGGGGCTTGGGGCACACAACCCTCCCAAACTTGACCGAAATGGTTCTCTCTCCGCCTATGCTTGGACCCAGGCCTGTGGCTGTAACTGGTGGACTTCTGCATCATAGCTACCAATGCTGTGAGTATTGCATTGTGTGACCAGAATTTGTAGTGTTGGAATTTTTGTCATAACCGGCCAATGGACAGGATTTGTTTTTTTACTCCTTAGGTAGAACAATAGAATCAACGGGTGTACCGCCTGGATGGTGCTTTCTATAGCACGCAACAGCAAAGCCTTTTTTGACGAAAGTGTCGAAACTGTGTCCCTGCTCACCCGCTTCCAATCCCATTGAAAATTTACGGCCAGAGGTGAAGAAAGGATTGATGTCGAAGTGGCCTGCAAATCAACACAGGACAAAGGACGGCTTGTGGTTTAAATTCAAGAAGCCTGGGATACAGCATCGATATTTGATTTGATCCATGCCTCGAAATTTCTGGCTATTAATTCGTCCTGGCAGGTCACATACTCTCTATTAGAATATTTTTTTTTTTCCATAAAGACCCTTTATTTTTGTTGGGATTTGTTACTTCATGAGGCCTATTTATTTTCATTAGTATTAGATGAAAAAAATTTAAAAAGCTTATCTTTCGTTTTTGTGTGTGCACATCAATGCCACAACTTAAAAAAAAAAATGGAAGTAAGTTGGAGGCAGGATTCGACCCTACGACCTTATAATTAGTACACTAGCACTTCAGGACTTTAAACCGCCCATCCATGGGAAGACTAGGTCGAGTGTTTTTATAGATATATTACACGTGCTCTTTGTGCATGGGGGAGACCACAAAGGATTGAAGGAAAACATAAAACTTCCTAATACGAGTGCAGCTTTATACGAGTGCTTCCAAAGCCTGCTGATTGCTCATTAGTTTCTCGAGCCATAGCATATTCTTTATTTTACGGTGTGCTATGGAAATTAGAAAATTTCAAGTTGGAATTTCAGTGTCACGTGCTATAGATCAGAAAATAGGTAATAACTGGAAAAAATTGATCGGTGTACAGAAGCTAAACGTGATTATTTTATACGTGAAATAAAGAAGTAGAACTCTTTAACATTAACATGAAACGCGCATTTCACTTCACTTAGTATATACAAGACATATCAAAAGCCTAAACTGACCTAACATAATCTGTCACAGATTCGTATATGAAAGACTTCTCAAAAAGCATAGGTAAACATAATGGCTCGGTGAGAGAAGTCTATGTATGGTATGTATGGTATGTATGGTATGTTATGGTATGTTGTGGTGTGGTGTGGTGTGGTGTGATGTGATGTGATGTGATGTGTGGTGTGGTGTGATGTGTGGTGTGGTGTGGTGTGGTGTGATGTGTGGTGCGGTGTGGTGTTATGTGATGTGTGGTGTGGTGTGGTGTGGTGTGGTGTGATGTGTGGTGTGGTATGGTATGGTATGGTGTGGTATGCATGTATGCCTATGTGTTTATTCACATTGCAAATGAGTAAATGCCTGATGGCAGTGGTGACTAATTTTACTCAATAATGACAATTAATAATAATAGTAGGAACGATCATGATTTTAAAATCAAATGTAGGAAACAAAGAACGAATTTCGTCTTATCGATGATTATTAACACGTAAAGTACATATAATTTGGTCGGGACTTAGAAAATTCGAACTGACGTAAGTAAATTCGATATCTAGAAGCAAAATTTTGATTCCAATATCTTGAATTCTATAGTGCCTGAGATGAACAAATATTCGTTTTGATGATAGTAGTTTAGTCTTCAGTACTGATATGTCTTGCTGAATGATAAGTACTGTGCTGTGTTCTGTGGATGAAGGGTTCCAATTACTGGTGGGCTACTTCGCAAAGAGGCAGAAGAATTTGCCAGAGAATTCGGTTACTAAACTTTTCAGAAAGTTATGCCCGGAGAAGGTGCTGCAGTGTCGGAGGTGAAGAGGATGAAGAGGAGCTAACCACCCCCACCCTGATCTCCGGAGAAGATGCTGCAGTGTCGGAGGTGAAGAGGATGAAGAGGAGCTAACCACCCCCACCCTGATCTCCGGAGAAGATGCTGCAGTGTCGGAGGTGAAGAGGATGAAGAGGAGCTAACCACCCCACCCTGATCTCCGGAGAAGGTGCTGCAGTGTCGGAGGTGAAGAGGATGAAGAGGAGCTAACTACCCCCACCCTGATCTCCGGAGAAGGTGCTGCAGTGTCGGAGGTGAAGAGGATGAAGAGGAACTAACCACCCCCACCCTGATGTCCGGGGAAGATGCTGCAGTGTCGGAGGTGAAGAGGATGAAGAGGAGCTAACTACCCCCACCCTGATCTCCGGAGAAGGTGCTGCAGTGTCCGAGGTGAAGAGGATGAAGAGGAGCTAACTACCCCCACCCTGATCTCCGGAGAAGATGCTGCAGTGTCGGAGGTGAAGAGGATGAAGAGGAGCTAACCACCCCCACCCTGATCTCCGGAGAAGGTGCTGCAGTGTCGGAGATGAAGAGGATGAAGAGGAACTAACCACCCCCACCCTGATCTCCGGAGAAGGTGCTGCAGTGTCGGAGGTGAAGAGGATGAAGAGGAGCTAACCACCCCCACCCTGATGTCCGGGGAAGATGCTGCAGTGTCGGAGGTGAAGAGGATGAAGAGGAGCTAACCACCCCCACCCTGATCTCCGGAGAAGATGCTGCAGTGTCGGAGGTGAAGAGGATGAAGAGAATGAAGAGGAGCTAACCACCCCCACCCTGATCTCCGGGGGAGATGCTGCAGTGTTGGAGGTGAAGAAGATGAAGAAGAACTAACCACCCCCAATGGTTGCACCTGGTAGAGGGGCAGAGAAGGCCTGACGGCCTTATCTTTACCAGGTTAAATAAATAAATACTACTAATACCAGCAGATTGCCAGTACAGTACTTATCTTGTAAAACATAATCCTGTATGTATAGGTAATCTTTGAAGGACATACAGTAGGCTATTTTGTAATTTTCGAATGAAATTTCAATGACTCAAAATTTCTGTAAGTCAAGCTATTTTTTTTGATCCCATTGCGATTGGAGAAATCGAGGTCAGACTGTTTATTATATAAGAGTAATAATGACACAAAAAAAATTATTATAGAAAATTAAACGAGTTAAAATTTGTTAAAAATTGGATGGCTGCAAAAAAATTACGTTTCAAAGATTTTATAAGAGTATTCATGAATATGTTCTATTAGAACATAGTATAATATTAATAAATATACCGTAATATGTAAGTATGTATGTATTTAATGCTCAATCAGATTGATTCAATACCATTTGGTTTCTGGCAGACCTGGTCAGACTCCCCATAGAAGATGTAAAATTTACAAGTTTTTTTACAAACATTTAAATGTTCCCAATTCATAACAGAATTTTTCTCATTACAAATGACACACTGAGGTGATGGTAAAATACCCAGTTTATATAAATATTCCGCCAGGCAGTCGTATCCTATCGAACCCGTGACCTTCCGGCTTTGTAGCATTATGCCCTAACCGCGACACTACCACGCGCCCCTCATTAACAATGTGTGTGTCATATATGCAGGTTGTAATGGAAAATTAGGTTATTTAACTGTCATTATTGATTATAATAAAGTTACTACTGCCAGTCGGTATTTGGTAATATGCAGTGTAAATAAATACATGCAAACTTAAAGCCTAAAGTAACCTCTCACAAATGCAAGTTGGAAGTTTCAGTAACAAGTGCTATAGAAAAGTCCCTGAACATCAGCCTGCTGTGCCCCAGATGCTCCATACAAGAATTTGACTGCCTTGCCCAACGCTGTGCAGATGCGTCACATTGACCCAGAGCTGTGGTTGTAATTGATGAAGTGCTGCATCGTAACTAACAAAGCTGTGAGTATTGCAGTGTCTTACCAGAATTTACTTCTGTGTACTACTGAAATTCTTGATGTAACTTGTCAACTACATTGCACCCGTTTTGTTTTGTTGTCTCTAAGGAATAACTGCAAAATCAACTGGTATACTATCTGGACGTCAGGCTGCCGTGCCCCAGACGCTCTGCAGAAGAATATCTGCGCAGAAGAATATCTCCGCAGAAGAATACCTCCGCAGAAGAAAGAAAAATACCTGCGCAGAAGAAAGAAGAATACCTCTGCAGAAGAAAAAAGAATATCTCTGGAGAAGAATATCTGCGCAGAAGAATGCCTCCGCAGAAGAAAGAAGAATATCTCCGCAGAAGAAAGAAGAATATCTCCGCAGAAGAAAGAAGAATATCTCCGCAGAAGAAAGAAGAATACCTCCAGAGAAGAATATCTCCGCAGAAGAATACCTGCGCAGGAGAATGCCTCTGCAGAAGAATGCCTCTGCAGAAGAATACCTCTGCAGAAGAATACCTCCGCAGAAGAAAGAATTATATCTCCGCAGAAGAAAGAAGAATATCTCCGCAGAAGAAAGAAGAATACCTCCAGAGAAGAATATCTCCGCAGAAGAATACCTGCGCAGGAGAATGCCTCTGCAGAGAATGCCTCCGCAGAAGAATACCTCCACAGAAGAAAGAAGAATATCTGCGCAGAAGAAAGAAGAATATCTTCGCAGAAGAAAGAAGAATATCTCCTCAGAAGAAAGAAGAATATCTCCGCAGAAGAAAGAAGAATACCTCCGGAGAAGAATATCTCCGCAGAAGAATACCTGCGCAGAAGAATGCCTCCACAGAAGAATGCCTCTGCAGAAGAATACCTCCGCAGAAGAAAGAAGAATACCTCCGCAGAAGAAAGAAGAATACCTCCGCAGAAGAAAGAAGAATATCTCCGCAGAAGAAAGAAGAATAACTCTGGAGAAGAATATCTCCACAGAAGAATACCTACCCAACGCTGTGCAGATGTGTCACGTCGACACACTGTTGAGTTCTGCATCATAACTAACAAAGCTGTGAGTATTGCAGTGTCTTACCAGAATGTTACTTCTGTGTACTACTGAAGTCCTTGTTGTAACTGTTCAACTACATTTCACCTGTTTTGTTTTGTTGCCTCTAAGGAAGAACTGCAGTCAATTGGTGTACCACCTGGACGTCAGGCTGCTGTGCCCCAGGTGGTCCACGGAAGAATATCTCCGCAGAAGAAAGAAGAATATCTCCGCAGAAGAAAGAAGAATGTCTCCGCAGAAGAAAGAAGAATATCACCGCAGAAAGAGTTCTGCATCATAACTAACAAAGCTGTGAGTATTGCAGTGTCTTACCAGAATGTTACTTCTGTGTACCACTGAAGTCCTTGTTGTAACTGTTCAACTACATTTTACCTGTTTTGTTTTGTTGCTTCTAAGGAAGAACTGCAGTCAATTGGTGTACCACCTGGACGTCAGGCTGCTGTGCCCCAGGTGGTCCACGGAAGAATATCTCCGCAGAAGAAAGAAGAATATCTCCGCAGAAGAAAGAAGAATGTCTCCGCAGAAGAAAGAAGAATATCACCGCAGAAAGAGTTCTGCATCATAACTAACAAAGCTGTGAGTATTGCAGTGTCTTACCAGAATGTTACTTCTGTGTACTACTGAAGTCCTTGTTGTAACTGTTCAACTACATTTCACCTGTTTTGTTTTGTTGCCTCCAAGGAAGAACTGCAGAGTCAACTGGTGTACCACCTGGACGTCAGGCTGCCATGCCCCAGGTGGTCCACAGAAGAATATCGCTGCAGAAGAAAGAAGAATATCTCCACAGAAGAAAGAAGATCTCCGCAGAAGAAAGAAGATCTCTGCAGAAGAAAGAAGAATACCTCTGCAAAAGAATATCTCTGCAGAAGAGTACCTGCATCGTAGCGCACAATTCTGTGAGTATTATAGTGTCTTACCAGAATGTTACTTCTGTGTACTCTTGGTATATTTGTAATATCTGACCAACTACAGTTCACCTGTTTTGTTTTGTTTTGTTGTAGAACCTCTGGTAGAATTGTAGAATCAGCTGATATACAATCCTGAACATCAGCCGAGTCCTAAATGCTCTTCACAAATACCTGGTGAATGCAGAACAATGCCTGTAACCGATGGACTTCTGCATCAGAGAGGACAGTGCTGTGAGTAGTACAGTGTCTTGCAAGAATGTTACCTCTGTGTACTATTGGAATATTTGTTATAGCTGTTCAAATATAACTCATCCGTGTTGTTTCGTTACCTCTCAGGTAGAATCGCAGAAAAACTTGTTGTACAACCTGGACATCAGCTTGCCGTGTCCCATATGGTCCGTAAAAGCATAACACTGCCTGCTCAACGCTGTGCAAAGTGCGCTACGTGGACTCAGAGCTGTGGCTGTGGCTGTGGCTGTGACTGTGACTGGTGGAACTTGCATCACAGCTCACATGACTGTGAGTATTACGATGTCTTACTAAAATGTTACCTCTGTGTACTATTAGAATATTTGTTATAGCTGTACAAATATAACACATCCGTGTTATTTCGTTCTCTCAGGTAGAATCGCAGAAAAACTTGTACAACCTGGACATCAGCTTGCCGTGTCCCATATGGTCAGTACAAGAATTAGACTGCCTGCTCAATGCTGTGCAAAGTGCGCTATGTGGACCCAAAGCTGTGGCTGTGGCTGCAACTGGTGGAATTTGGATCACAGGACATACGACAGTGAGTATTACGATGTCTTACTAAAATGTTACTTCTGTGTACTATTGGAATATTTGTTGTAACTGACTAAACCTCTATGAAACACCTGCGAGCTACATAGTTTTGGGACATGGGTATATTCCTGGGGAAAGAGATTTGAGAATATTCCGGATGTTTTTGGGAATATTCCCAAACTGAGATTTTTTTTCACTATTAATAATTCTTTACTCTGGCAAATGTTGTATGTTAACCAAAGGGCAGCTACATTGTAACAGTAATAACAGTAAGCATTCGATAATTCCCGCATTTCATCAGGAAAGTTTTGAACCTGTTCGCTTGTTAAGGAATGAATGAATCAATTATCTGGAAGAAGCGAATTTACAGACTGACACATTTGAAAACACAATGCAACAGTTGGGTTTATATTTACAGTAGCGTGCAAATTAATCCGAACAACGTAATTACTTATGCAAAAACACTCAAACGGGATAAAAAAAAGGATCTAAGACATACCTCAGTAATCTATGTGGCCTCTCTTGTTCCTAATAACAGCTCTGAGACGATTTGGCATGGATTCCACTAATTTCCCACAAATATTCTTCATTTATTCATCGCGAAACCATACACCAATGAGGGCAGAAATCATCTTCTCCTTTGCAGAACAATCCATTTTTTGCATTCTTCTTTTGCAAATTGACCACAAGTTCTCAATGGGGTTGATGTCGGATGAGTTGCCTGGCCAGGGGAGTACCTGAATATTCTTCTTGTTGAAGAATTCTGTAGTTTTTCGAGACGTATGGCATGTTGCCAGGTCTTGTTGGAACACACCTCTGCCATCCGGAAATGATTTTTGCAGCTGAGGTACGATTCTGGTTTCCAATAAGTGAATATATTTGTCAGAATTCATCATTCCCTTGATAGGTATTAATGCTCCAGGCCCTTCATGTGTAAAACAACCCCAAAAGATTACTTTAGGGGGGTATTTGGGTGCTTGTTGGAGATGAGCTGCTGTTACTTTTTCGGATCCCTTCCGTACATAAGAAACACGGTGGCCGTGGACCTCGAAATGAGACTCATCGGAAAAAAGTACATTCTTCCAGTCATTCACTGTCCAGTGTTGATGTAATTTTGCCCACATTAAGCGTTTTTTGCACATAACAGGGGTTAGCAGTTGCTTCTTAATAGGCTTACGAGCCCTTCGTCCAGCTTCCAAAAGCCTACACCGCACTGTTGTGACGTGAATATTCGCCCCAGTGGTAGCCATTAACTCGCTGGTTAAGTCGACAGCAGTTAGTCTAGGATTTAATTTACTTTTCCTGTCAATTAAACATCATCTGCAGGTGAAGGCTTCCTTTTCCGGCCACAATTTCCTTTTTTCTGGGGTGTGATGGATCCAGTCTCCCTGTATCGTTTTATGATCGAATTAACAGTAGCCAAACCGATGTGACATTCTGCAGCAATTTGCCTCTGTGTCATAGAAGAATGCTCTGCTAATGTTATAATTTTAGACCATTTTCGTGTAGTTGTATCCATTTGTGAAGACGACAGAATGTACACAGGAATGGAGTATTAAGTCTTCAACACAACTGAAATGCTTATAAGTACAAAACGACAGGCAAAATGTCACATATTATAAAAAAAAAAATAATAACGACAGACCTTCAACAATGGAATTACACGTACTACAGATGTCAATTAAAGTGGTATGAGTAGCTGTGAGGCCAACAATGACAGAAAATGTAAAAATATGTTGTTCGGATTAATTTGCACGCTACTGTATTTAAAATAATGCTTCTGAAAGCAAAATATCTATCCCTTTTTTTTTTATTTGCTGCCAAGATAGTAGCTATGTTTGCATTTGGGAACAATTTTTTAAATTAAAATTGTGAAATAATAATAATAATAATAATAATAATAATAATAATAATAATAATAATAATATCATAATAATGATGATGAAGATGATGACGATGATAATAATAATATTGATGATCCTTTAAAAAGACGAAAACTTACTTGGTAATGGATTAATATTAGCCGATTATTATAATTTCACTATATGTTTTCGACTGGAACTATAAAAGTTGGAGATTTATCCTTCGAAGAGGTGGAAAAATTCAAATATCTTGGAGCAACAGTAACAAATGTAAATGACACTCGGGAGGAAATTAAACGCAGAATAAATATGGGAAATGCCAGTTATTATTCGGTTGAGAAGCTTTTGTCATCTAGTCTGCTGTCAAAAAATCTGAAAGTTAGAATTTATAAAACAGTTATATTACCTGTTCTTCTGTATGATTGTGAAACTTGGACTCTCACTTTGAGAGAGGAACAGAGATTAAGGGTGTTTGAGAATAAGGTTGTTAGGAAAATATTTGGGGCTAAGAGAGATGAAGTTACAGGAGAATGGAGAAAGTTACACAATGCAGAACTGCACGCATTGTATTCTTCACCTGACATAATTAGGAACATTAAATCCAGACGTTTGAGATGGGCAGGGCACGTAGCACGTATGGGCGAATCCAGAAATGCATATTACAGAGTGTTAGTTGGGAGACCGGAGGGAAAAAGACCTTTGGGGAGGCCGAAACGTAGATGGGAGGATAATATTAAGATGGATTTGAGGGAGGTGGAATATGATGATAGAGACTGGATTAATCTTGCTCAGGATAGGGACTGATGGCAAGCTTATGTGAGGGTGGCAGTGAACCTCCGGGTTCCTTAAAAGCCATTTGTATGTATGTATATATGCAACAATCCCCAATACTGTGTGTATATAAAGTAATAAGCACCATAAAGCATTCAGGCTATTTCTACATTATATTTATATATATTTGTACTGTGGGAGATCTCTGGATGTATATGGCATGGGATGATTATAACCTATTTCTTATTTTTGTAACGAGGTAGCTCCTAGTGGTGTGTGTGTGTATGTGTGACGTATCTGTTGCTAGTATAGTCACTTAAAATCAGGGTAATTACTTTAGAATAGGTCATTAAAAAGAGTTTGTCAATGCCTCAAATTGAATACAGTTTGCTGGAGTTCATTACAACCAAGCGGGTTATCTTTCTTGGTAAGATCATTTAAATATATGAGGTAACAAAGTAAGGAGTGTATGAGAATAGTATCCGAATAAACCAAGAAAAAATTGGAACTGCAGGGTTCCTTGTCTTGGATTACAATGCGTGTTAGAACTGAGTCTGAAGGAGAGGACTCCAAAATTTTCTGATCATTTATCGTCTATGTCAAAACTTCAAATTTGCACAATGGGCACATCCATATCAGTGGCCAAAGTGGATGTAGTTTGGTCCATATTCCACAGTCACACCTTGACAGGATATGAAGTGCTGTGGATATTAGGAGTCAACTTGACAAAGAGTGTTGAAACGTGTATTTTGCGTGTAGATCCCTAATATTTGCAGTGTCTCGTATCTCCTCCATGTTCTCTTTTGTAGTATCAGTCCCTTATTGTTTGTATCTTTTAACATGTCTGTGACTTTTTATTGTTGAGTGTGGTGTTGTAATAATACATTGTTCTGACTCTGGTGTAATGGGAAATGTTTATTTTTTTGCAGGGAGAAGCTGTTGCCAACTGGACTGGATTTGGTAAAGTGTTACTCTTTGAAATATTAGTATCATTGTATTATATTGTTTTGTACCGGTATTTATATACATTCAGCGACATTCATACATAGCTTCACAGATATGATTGGATAGGAACATGTCAACAAATCGTAATAGTACCGTACTACAAAGTCGTAATTCGTAGTCGCAGTCTAGTTGAAATATACTCACTCGTTAGAAATCGGTTCTATAGGTCGCATTAGGAATCAGTTCTATAGGTGATATTCAGCATAAAATGTCATATGAACATGGGTTAGATTATTTTGAAAATTAATTGTAAAAATCCGAACGTAATAATGTGAATCAGGCTTTGGAGTTTCATCATAATAGAAACATTCGAAAGTAAACTAAATGGAGGGTTGCGCATTGACGTGAAGTACGGAGGAAAAGGGGAAGATAGGTCAGGTGATTTTCAGCTGTGCTTTTCAGGTACAACCGTACCAAGGTACGGAATGCTACATGCACGCCATCCAATGCGTGGAGCCAACTGCATCGAAATGGAAGGAGAAACATCCAAATTGAGGTATATTTATTTTGTGTTCCAAACTGTGGTATGTTTATTTTGTGCTCTGAACTGAGATATGTTTATTTTGTGATTGCTGTAGTACAGTAGTTTGAATTAATATTTCTGTGTATTTTAAGTGCATAATTCTTAGTTCTACTCAAGGCTACTGCTACATTCGTAGGATTAGTGGGTTATTTTACGATGCTGTATCAACTTCTTAGGTTATTTAGCGTCTGAATGAAGTGAAGGTGATGGTGCCGGTGAAATGAGTTCAGGGTCCATCATCCATTCGTAGGATTCAATCAGCTGTAACTTCTTAACTGCCGATGATATAGGAAACATGTTCATATGACATTTATGCCAAAATGGTCTGCAGAACCGATTCCTAAAGCGCGGGTCATTAGATGTGAATCACCCGGTATAGGCTACAGAAGTTTTAAGTTTGATTTTTATAGGGAAGCTATTAAACATTGTTACTGCCATATAACTCACTCCTTTTTGATAGTACAATAGACTTGCTGATAAAGTAATTTTTTGACGAGTATCTATACTATGAACAGTTGAATTAATTACAAGTGATACACGTGACTGTTATTTAAAAGCAAATTGCTTTCAATTTTTCTTTATAGAAAGAACAGAAAAAGAGAAGGTATTGTTGTGCTGCCAAACAACTATTTCTAGATTTTCACAGAAACACACAATTAAGCTTCTTTAATGCCACCTATTTGTGTGCAGCAGTTTTTCCTACAAAAGTCACTTGCAGGTTATGGAAAACAATATTATTCTAAAATGACAAATGTAGGACCATTACAAAGACAACAAGGACATTATAAAGATCACGACAAAGAGAAGGACCACAAAAACAACGACTCCACAACAAGGAACATGATACAGACCACGAGAAGCACGACAATAAGGACTATGACAGAGGCCATGATCAAAATAAGGGAAATATACCTAGAGTTACCTTATATGGTAAGGACATAGTTTTAAATAAATAAGTTAAATATCTAGGAGTAATCTTTGATGCCCAACATGATTTGGAAAAGTCGTGTGGAATATCATATAAGGAAGTATACGTGCAATGGAGGTTTTGTCATCACTTCGCATTTTGATGGATTGCTCGGGTCTAAGCCTAAGCAGGCATTGTTATCTTGGGAAACGTACATTGTCCCCTGAGGAATTTCAGGAAATTAAACCCAGATGTATCACAAAGCCTGTTGTCGCATTGCGGTCTTTTGGGTTGATTTAAACCTTATGAGATGGAGAATGAGCCATTTATATCCAAGTGCTATAATCGAAATACACGCCTTTAAATTAAAAGAAGAAGAAGGAAAAGAAAAAGAACAAATAGCCTAACCAAAATAAAGACAATGACAAATAGGTTTACTACAAGAACTATGTTAAAGAAAACATAAGCACAATGACAAGGTCAACAAGCATTAAAATAATCACGACATAGAACAGGATAATCACAAAAAATAAAATGATAAGAATGACGACAAGAACTACAGTAATAATAATATAAATTGCTGACTTCATGTCAGTTGGCCCTACTTTCATTTTAAGTTTTACATGATAAATGACATGACGCTAGTACTTAAACAGATGTATTACCAACTGAACCATTGCACGTTGTTAAAATTTTTTAAAGTTCGTACTAAGATTAATTACATTCGCATGCTTCGTGTGCTCTTGCTTTTTTAATAAAAGTTGACGGCTTGATACCAGTGGTGCAGATGTAAGCAAAATTGTAACAGGGCGTCTCGCGAAGTGTCCATACTTTCAATTAATACAAAGTTTAATAAGGTGCCAGTAAGATAATTATTATTTTAAAAAGCAAAAATTAAGAAGTAGGGTGCTACCAGGTTACACAAAAAAGTACCAGGGAGGCACCCCGGCTTGCTCTGGCATGACTGCATCCATGCTTGATCTTGATACTTAGACAGCTGCTTAGTATAAATATTTTCCAAATCGCATGCAAGATATATTACTTTCTCATGTTCGCATAGGTGTAGTGGTGATGAATAATCTTTGGCTACTTCATAGGCTACTGACACATGGACAGCTGCAATAGGGACTCTTAGTCCTGCATTATGGTTGCTAAATTCATGCGAGGACTTATACAACACTGACAGATATTTTAATTAGTGATTTTCCAAAATGGATTACTTTATATATAGATCAGGAATGTTGTATGGAATGTAGTATAAATATTTTTGAAATTCCATTCAAGATTTGTTACATTCTCATGTTTGTGTAGGTATAGTGCTATTGAATATTCTTTGACGACTTCATACTGAGACAGCTGTAGTATGGACTCAAATCCTAGATAGTGGTTGCTAAATTGATGCCAATACTTACACAACATTGACAGTGTTTTGTTTGCTGATTTTACATAAAAAAGAACCCAATCTACAACTCATAAAGCTGTATTACCGACTGAGCTCTTGCATAAATATCTACAGTAGGAAAGCATTTATCATTTTTATTTTTCTATATACACTTTTAAAACTTATATATCACTGATTAAATTTCCAACTTCTTTACTGTGTTAATATTCAGGATTTACCTTAGCTGACTAGTTTTGAAGTTTTGTGCTTCATTGTCCAAAGACTAGTGGCGATCCCATGCTATTTTCTTAGATAGTGTGGAATCTCCACTAAGCTTTGAACAATGAAGCACAAGAGTTCGAAACTAGTCAGCTAAGGTAAATCCTAAATATTAACACAGTAAAGGAGTTGGAAATTTAATCAATAACTTTATTTATAATTGTATGTCTCCTATTATTATTATTTTTTTTTTTGTATTGTTGCTTTGAAAAGTTATTCACAACTTCATACTCGTATTTGGATAGGAGCAGAAAGGACTCTAGTGTTGCAAAAATTAGGGCAGAGTCTATACAACACAGGCAGTGTTTTTTTAATAGTTTTACTTGGGAAATTACTTTCCAGCCATTCCTATAGGGCAGGAAGAGTTGCAATTGGATCGGTTGGATAATAATTGCTAAATACATGCCAGAGCTTAATACAACACTGACTTTGATTTAGGTTAGTGATTTTTCATAATAACTTACTTTAAATTCATGCTAACAGGGCAGGAATGACTACTTAAATGTAGCATAAATATTTTCCAAATTCCATGAAAGATTTATTACATTCTCATGTTTGCATATGTGAAGTGTTGGTGAATAATCTTTGACGACTTCATAGTGATACATGGACAGCTGCAATAGGGATTCTAGTCTTGAATAGGGATTGCTAAATTCAAGGCAGGACTTATACAACACCGACAGAGCATTTGTTTCCAGATTTTAAATAAAAATGACAATCTACAACTCAAAGCTGCATTACCGACTGAGCTCAATTTCTACAATAGGAAAGAATGTGGAATTGTATGTTTCCCATGCTTCTTTTTCTTTTTTGGTGTTGTTTCTTTCATTAGTAATTCACGACTTCATACTCACACTTAGACAGCTGCAATGTGGATTACAGTGTTGCATAATTTAAGCCATGCTTTTAGAAGACTGACAGTGATTTTTAAGTAATTTTTTTAATAATAACGTTCATGTAATGAGTGGTTGTTCATTATTTCCTGCAGTTTATTGTTAGTGTTATTACATTGAAGTAGGATGTGTTCTATTGGTCAGGAATGACAAGTGTAGTGTAGAATGAATTTTTTTTCCAAATTCATAGCAAGACTTATTGGAATCCAATCTTTGCTCGAGTTTGCCGGTGTTCAATAGTGCTTCACGACTTCCTACAGATAATTGAAGACTTGCAATAGGGTCTCTTGCCTTGCATAATAATTGCTAAATATATGGCAGGACTTATAAACCATTGACAGTCATATTGCTTAGTGACTTTTCACAATACCGGTACCAAAACTTATTTTACGCTCATACTTACTGGGCAGGAATGACGTTTTTAGTGTAGTATAAATATGATTCAAATTCCATGCCAGATTTAATACATTTTCATGTTTGTATATGTATTTTTTTCTTGAATAATCTTGACGACTTCATACTGACACATGGACAGCTGCAATAAGAACTCTAGTCTTATATAGTGGTTGCTAAATTCATCCCAGGTCTTATACAAACTGGCAGTGGTTTTGATTGCTGATTTCACATTAAAAGTGTCTTAATGTAGAAGACATAAAGCTGCAATACCAAAAGAGGTCATGCATAAATATTTACAAATAGAAAAATTAGGAATTGTAGGCCTCCCGTCCTTTTTTTTTTTTTTTTGTGTTGTTTCTTTGAGAAGTAATTCACGACTTCATACTCATACTTGGACGAAGGCAGTAAGGAATGTGGTGTTGCGCAAATTTTGCAAGAATTAAGTCAGTGTTTATACAACACTGATAGCAAGGCAACCGAACAGTTAGATCAAATTTTTCCAAATTCATTGCTATATTTATTACTTACCTGTGCTCAGTTAAGTGTACTGGTATTCATTAATGTTTGACGACAGATAATTGAAGAGTTGCAATAGGGGCTCTTGTCTTGCATAATAATTATGCCAAATTCGTGCCAGGACTTGCTGAACACCGACAGTTATTTAGCATAGTGATTTACTTGATAATCATACTTGCAGGCAGGAATGAAGACTTAAATATAGTACAAATATATTCCAAAATGCATGAAATATTTATCTCTCTCTCAAGTTTGTATAGGTGTAGTGGTGTTGAATAATCTTTGACGATTTCATACTGACATATGAGCAGCTGGAATAGGGACTCTAATCCTGCATTGTGGTTGCTAATTTCATGCAGGTCTAGTAGAGCACTGAGTGTTCTCCCCCCCCCGATCTTACATGAAAGTGGCTTAGTCTAAAACTCAAAGCTGCATTACTGACTGAGCTCATGCATAAATATTTAGATTTTGAAAATCTAGAATTGTTGGCCTGCCATGTTCTTTATGTTGTTGCTTTGAAAAGAAATTCATGACCTGATAGGTACTCATACTTGAACAGCTGAAATAAGGACTCTAGTGTTGCATAAATTTGCAAAATTTAAGTCAGGTTCTATACAAGACTGAGAGTAATTTTTTAAAATAATTTTACCAGAGAAATTACTTTACACTCAATCCTATAGAGCAGGAAAGAGATGTGAAGTGTATAATACATTTTTTCCCAAATTCATAGCAAGATTTATTGGATTTCAATGTTTGCTTAAGTGTACTGGTGTTGAATAGTATTTCTCGACATGATACTGATAATTGGACTGTTGCAATAGGGTTTCTAGTCTTGCATAATGATTGCTAAATTCATGACATGACTTACACAACACTGACAGTATTTTGTTTGTTTATTTGACATAAGTAATAAAATGTCTTAATATACAACTTTTAAAGCTGCATTACCGACAGAGCTAGTGTATAAATTTCTACAGTAGGAAAGAATTTAGAATTGTATGTCTCACATGCTTTTCTTTGTGTTGTTAGTGTGAAACGTAATTCACCACTTCATACTCATACATGGTCAGGTGAGCAAAGAATTCCAATTTGCAAAATTTAAGCCAGAGTGTATACACACTGCCAGTGATTCTTGAAGTACCTAGTTTTACATGAGCACTGACTTTACACTAAATCCTTTAGGGCAGGAATGCCAACTGAAGTGGAGAATATTTTTTTTCAAACTCATAGCATGGTTTAGTATATTTCAATTGTTGTTTAGGTGTACTGGTGTTGAATAATGTTTCACGACTTCATACAGATAAATTATTTTAATGTACCGAAGTACATATGATATTTCATGCAGATATTCTGCGTCATCATACGATGAAAGAGTAATGGAACGGAGAAAAATTCTCTCCGGCGCCGGGACTTGAACCCGGGTTTTCAGCTCTACGTGCTGATGCTTTATCCACTAAGCCACACCGGATACAACTCCGACGCCGATTAGAATCGTCTCAGACTAAGCTACAACTCTTGGGTTCCCTCTAGTGGCCGCCCTCTGCACTACGTCATAGATGTCTATGAACGCAGGACCGAAGTCCACACATGTGTTGAGGTGCACTCGAGTGCACTCGAGTGTGTGGACTTCGGTCCTGCGTTCATAGACATCTATGACGTAGTGCAGAGGGCGGCCACTAGAGGGAACCCAAGATTTGGAGCTTAATCTGAGACGATTCTAATCGGCGTCGGAGTTGTATCCGGTGTGGCTTAGTGGATAAAGCATCAGCACGTAGAGCTGAAAACCTGGGTTCAAGTCCCGGCGCAGGAGAGAATTTTTCTCCGTTCCATTACTCTTTCATCGTATTCATACAGATAGTTGAAGAGCTGCAACAGGGAATTTTTTTCTTGTGTATTCATTTCTAAATTAAGGTGAGGAGTTGTACGAGACTGACAGTGCTTAGAATAATAGTTTTTCATGATAAATTATTTTATACCCCTAGTGATAGAATAGAAAATGCTACTGAAATATTGTACAAAATTTCTTTGAAGTTCTTTGTAAGAATTATTATATTTCCATGCTTCTTTAAATTTACTGGTGTGGAATAATATTTGGCGACTTCATATAGATAATTGAACAGCTGAAATAGGGACGACTCTATCCTTGTACGATAATTGCTAAATTCATGTCAGGTCTCATGCATGACTGACAGTACTTTTGCACATGGTTTTTCATAATAAATTACTTTTCAATCATACTTAGAGGGGAGGAATGACAACTGAAAACTAGTATAAGTTTTTGCAAATTCGAAGTAAGAATTTTGACATTGCAATGCTTCCTAGGTTAAGTGGGTTGAGCAATGTTTGACGACTTCAAACTGACACTTGGTAAACTGCAATAGGATGTCTAGTTTTGCACAATGATTGTTAAATTCATGAAAGGGTTTATAGAAAACTGACAGTGCATTTGCTAATGATTTTCCTTAATAAATTACTTTACATTTATACTTAAAGTGCAGGTATGACAATTGGAAATATGAGATAGTTTTTATTTTTTAATTCATTGCAGAATTTTTAGATTCCCAAGCTTGCTTACGTTTACTGCTGTACAATAATTTTGACGACTTTAAACATGTCACTGGGCAACTGCTATAGAAACTGTAGTCTTGCATAATGTTTTCTAAATTTATTTCAGAATTTATACTACACTCAAAGTGCTTCGGTTACTGATATTACATAAAAGTCTGGCTTAATTTACAACTCATTAAGCTGCATTACCAACGGAGCTGATCCATAAATATTTACAAGTAGAAAAATTTAGAATTGTAGCCCTTCCATGCTTTTTTTTGGTGTTGTTGCTTTGAAAAGTAATTCACGACTTCATGCTCGTAGATTCCATTATATAATGGACATTTAAATTCCCCCATTCTAAATTATGAAGGTCTTTTTCATTAGTAACTTTTATTTTATTTCCATTTAAAATTACAAAATTTTTATCTTCTATGCAGATTTCACCCATAAAAGGACCATGACGCTGCAATGAGGAGTCTAGTGTTGCACAAATTTGCAAAGATTAAGGCAGATTTTATGCAATACTGACAGTGCTTTTTTTAAATAGTTTGACTTGGGAAATTACTTTACACTGATTCCTACAGATAAAGAATGGCTACTGAATTGTAGAATATTTTTCTTTTCCAAATTTATAGATTCCAATGGTTACTTATGTGTACCATGACCATTAAAGTTGGCGACTGTTAACAGATAATAGAAGAGGTGCATTAGGATCTTGTATTGCATAATGATAGCTAAATTCATAACAGGACGTATACAGCACTGCCAGTCATTTAGGTTAATGATTTTTCATAATTTTTTACTTTACGCTACTACTTACAGGGCAGGAATGATGTCTTAGTGTAGTGTAATTTTTTTCAAAATTCCATGCAAGATTAAGTACATTCTCATATTTGAATAGGTGTAGTGGTGTTGAATAATCTTCCACAACTTGATAGTGATACATGGGCAGACGCAATAGGGATTCTAGCCATGCATAGTTGTTGCTAAATTCATGCCGTATTTATACAACACTGATAGTGCTTTTGTTTGCTGCTTTCACATAAAAATTGACTGAATCTACAAGCTGTAAAGTTGTATCATCAACCAAGCTCATGCATAAATATTTATGAGTAGAAAAATTTAGAATTGTAGGCCTCACGTGCATTCTTTGGCGTTGTTGCTTTGAAAAGTAATTCACAACTTCATACTCGTGCTTGGACATCTGCAATAAGGACTCTAGTGTTGCATAATGTGGAAAATTTAAGTTAGGATTTAGCTTATATAAGATTGACAATTATATTTTAAGTAATTTTACATGAGAAATGACTTTATACTCAATCATACAGTGCAGGAATGACAATGTAAGTGTAGAATAAACTTTTTTCCTGAATTCATATCCAGATTTATTAGATTCTAATATTTGCTTAAGTGTATTAGTGTTGAACAGTGGTTCACAACTTCCTACAGATAACACTGCGTATCAAATTTTAATTTTTTTTTTTTGCGCTGGGCATGTGATACATGTTTTCTATATAATTTGAGCCTCCTGAATACGAATATGACAATAAAAACTGTTGTCGGTTTTCGAGAGATTTTCGAATTTATATCTATTAAAAATACTGCTTTATATAATGACATTAAGGTTAAATATTCACTGTTCAGAAGATTACAGCTTTCATTTTCTGCATTTTTTTTCATACTGGGCATCAGGTAATTCACGTGATAAAGTTCAGCAATAGTCTGCTAGCATATTGGTACTCCACTGTCCTTGGTATCTTTTTTCCATAGTTGAAATTTCTTGATGAAAACTCTAACCATGCTCATTAGTGAAATCGTCATAATTTTCGAGCAAAAGACAAGATGGAAGTGAAGGAAGTGAATTTTCAGGCACATGTTACAACCCATAGTTTCATACGCCAACAGACGATCAAGTCATATGTGCAGAATCAGAAAATCAATTACAAATAGCCACACTACTGCTCAATAAAACTATGGAAAATTATAATCTCAAGATTTCAACAACAAAAAACAAAAACAATGGACTTTCGAGGGAAATACGCAGTCAGATCCAAAATAGTTTTAAACGATGAAATTATCGAACAAGTACAAAGTTTTAAATATTTAGGATGTCACATATCTTTATTTTTATTGTATTTAAGAGAATTTTTTCTTTATTGGTTCTATATTAATATTTTGTAATGGATTATCCTATTATTTGCTGGTAATTCGATTTTTTATTAATATAAGATATATATATATATATATATTAATTAATTATTTAAATAAAATAACATATCTTATAATTGGGAAAATGATATAAAGGAAAAAAATTACAAATTTCAAAGCATGTGTGGGACGATTAAAAGAACATTACAAACAAAAACAACAAAAGAAACAAAACTAAAGCTTTATAAAGTAATGGCAGTTCCCATTGTGACATATGGATCAGAAAATTGGGCCATGAATAGATCAGATAGAAGATTATTAGAAACATCAGAGATGAAGTTCCTCAGATACATTGCAGGATGTACTCTAAAAAACCATATTCCTGGTGAAACAATAAGACAAGAACTAAAAATGTTTAATTTAAATGAAAAATACGAAATTACAAACAAAAATGGTACGAACATATTATAAGAATGGATTCTTCTAAGTTAATTAAACAAGCACTATTATACCAGCCACAAGGTCACAGAGATGTGGGATGTCCTAGAAGACGATGGGAAGATGAATTTTGAGAGGGGAACGGGCCGAGGCCTACCATGATGATGATGATGATGAACAGTAAATTTTTCACTGATTCTTCATAGTTCTCACTTCTACAGTTACCCAGAAAATTCAATACAACCTCCTTGAATGCAATCCAGGTGGCTTTCTCTTTTACTTCCAACAAAGATTCGAAGTGATTGTCCTTCATTATTTCTCTAATTTGTGGTCCATTGAAAACTCCCTCTTTTATTTTCGAGTCACCAATAGCGGGAAATTTTTCCTGGATATGTTTAAATGCTTCAGTTTTATGATTCATCCCTTTAACAAAATTCTTTATTAACCCTAACTTAATGTGTGAAGGGAGAAAAATTACTTTACTTTGAGGTTGATGTATAATACTTTTCTTCCCTGGCTCTAGTGATTCTCGTTTTATTCAATAATGGTTATCTCAAGCACAATTTTTCCATTTGCACAGAAAGCAGCAACATTTTGTGTACCCTAATTTCATTCCAAGAAGCAATGCTACTACCTTCAAATCCGCACATATAAACCATACGTAATTTGAATATCATCATTAAAGCACACTTTAAAGAAATACACGTCTTGCACAGAATACTAACACCACGGAAATCTCCTGGTAAACTGAAGAGATTTCATATAGCGAATCTGTTTCTCCCCCTCCAAATGGAACCGAAGAAGGCAATAAAACAATTTCTGGTTCTAGAATTCGTTTTGACAAAGTGGTCTATTGCAAAATATAAACTACAGTAATGTCATTAAAGCTTACAGTGAAAGAAATGCACATCTCAAGTAAAATCAGGTAAACTCAAGAGAATTCATATTACAAACCTGTTTTCCCCCTCCAAATAGACAATAGGGCAATAAAGTAATTTCCGTTTCTACAAGACAGTGCTTCTAACATGGTGACCTACTTATCCTAATAAGTTTTCACATAATGGGTCGTCACATTTGTAAAACAAAGTAGTTACACACGAAATAGGGTGATTTTTAAATAGAATGCATATAAAATGAATTATATTGTGCATCTCGAAAACTCGAACTGATGGAAAATTTTTATTGTTATTTTTTTAATTCAGGAGGTCGAAATTAGTAAAAATTTGTTAGTTTTATGTCTGACGCAAAATGGCTGTTTACCAGTGTAATTGAAGAGCTGCAATAGACGTTATAGTCTTGTGTAAAGATTGCTAAATTCACGCCAGACTAATACTCACTGACAGAGAGTTTGATTCGTGATTTTCCATAATGAATTACTTTATGCTCATACTTATAGAGCAGGAATGATATATGGAGTGTAATATAAATATTTTACAAATTTCATATCAGATTTCTTACATTCTCATGTTTGTATGGTGTAGTGATGTGGAATAATTTTTGACGACTTCATACAGACATACAGAGTGCTGCAGTAAGAACTCTAGTCCTGCATAGTGATTGGTAAATTCTTACTAGAAATATAAAACACTGAGTGTATTTGTTTGCTGGTTTCATATAGAAAGTGATTTATTCCTCAAGTCTCCAAGCGTCCTTACCAACTGAGCTCATGCATAAATATCTACAAGTAGGAAAGTTTAAATTGTATTCTCCTGTGATTTTTTTTTATTTATTTATTTTTTCTAATTGAAAAGTAATTCACAACTTCATACTCATTCTTTGACAGCTGAAATAAGGACTGTAGTGGCGCATAAAGTTTCAAAATTTAAGCCAGGGTTTATACAAACTGACAGTAATTTTTTAAGTGATTTTATCAGAGAAATGACTTTATACTCAATCTTATAGAGCAGGAATGGCAACTGAAGTTCAGAATAAATTTTTTACGAAATTCATAGCAAGATTTATTAGATTCCAGTATTTGCTTATGTGTACTGGTGTTCAATAGTGTTTCACTACTTCATACAGATAATTTGATAGTTGCAATAGGGATTCTTAGTCTCGCATAATGATTGGTAAATTGATGCCAGGATTTATACAACACTGACAGATAGTTTGATTAGTGATTTTCCATTATGAATTACATTTTGCTCATAGGAATAGAGCAGGAATGATGTATGGAATGTAGTATAAATATTTTTCAAATTCCGTGCAAGATTTGTTACATTCTCATATTTGTGTAGATGTAGTGGTACTGAATAATCTTTGATGACTTCATATTGAGACATTAGAGGCTGCAATAAGGACCCTAGTCATACATTGTGATTGCTAAATACATGACAATACTTACACAACACTGACACTGTTTTCTTTGCTGATTAAAAAAAAAAACTTAATCCACCACTCACAAAGTTGCATTACTGACTGAGCTCAGGCATAAATTTCTGGAATATGTCCCGATGGTTTTTTATTCTGTTGTTGCCTGGAGTAATTCACTACTTTATACTCATACTTGGTGTTCTGCACTAAGGGTCTAGTGTTGCATTAATTTGCCAAATTTAAGCCAGTTAATTGCTATACAACACTGCCAGAGACTTTTTAAGTAAATTTACATGAGAATTGATTTGCACTCAATCCTATAAGGCAGCTATGATAACTGAAGTGTAGAATAAATCATTTATTAGATTCCAATATTTGCTTAAGTGTACTGGTGTTCAATAGTGTTTAACAATTGTATGCAGATAATTGGGTATAACTGCAATATGGATTATAGTCTTGCATAATGATTGCTAAATTCATGCCAGGACATTTACAACACTGACAGAGATTTTGATCAATGATTTTCCATAATTAATTACCTTATGCTCATACTTACAGAGCAGGAATGATGTAGCCTATGGAATGTAGTAAAAATATTTTTCAAAATCTATGCAAGATATCTTATATTGCCATGTTTATATAGGTGTAGTGGTTAAATAATCTTTTGTGACTTCATACTAACATATGGGCAGCTCCAATAGGGAGTTTAGGTCTGCAGAGTGGTTGCTAAATTCATGACAGGATTTATACTAAACTGACAGAGCTTTTGTTTGGATATTTAACATAAGAAGTGACTTGATCTACAACTCATGAAGATGCATTACCGACTGAGGTGATGCACGAATATTTACAAGTATAAAAATTTAGAATTGTTGTTGCCTTGGAAATTTAATTCACGACTTCATACTCATACTCGGATAGTCACATTGAGTTTCATATAAATTTTGAAAAAAAATTTAGCCAAATTTTATACATGGCTGGCATTAATTATTTAAGTAATTTTAAATGATGATTGATTTACACTCGGTTGTATAGGGCAGGAATGAGGTTTAGAGTGTAGAAGAAATTTTTTCCCAAATTGATAGCAAGATTTATTAGATTCCAATGTTTGCTTAAGTGTGCCGGTGTTCAATATTACTTCATAACCTCCTACAGATAATTGAAGAGTTGAATAGTGTTTCTTGTCTTGCATAATAATTGCTACATTCATGCCAGGAACTATACAACACTGACAGTTGCCGATTTCACATAAGAAGTGACTTATTCATGAAGTCTCAAAGCTGCTTCACCACATGAGCTCTTGCATAAATCTTTACAAGCAGAAAATTTTAGAATTGTAGACCTGTGCTTATTTTAGTGTTGTTGCCTTGAAAAGTCATTCACGACTTCTTGCTCATAGTTTTACAGAGTCTAAAAGGACTCTAGTATTGCATAAATTTGCAACATTTAAGCAAAGGTTTATACAAGACTGAGAGTGATTTTTTAAAGCAATTTTACCATAGAAATGGGTTTACACTCAATCCTAAAGATCAGGAATGACAACTGAATTGTAGGATAAATTTTTTCCCAAATTCATAGCAAGCTTCTTAGATTCGAATTTTTGCTTAAGTATATTGGGGTGCAATAATACTTCACGACTTCATATAGATAATTTTACAGCTGCCATAGAGTTTCTAATCATGCATAATAATTACTAAATTTATGCGAGGACTTATACCAGACTGACAGACTTCGTGATTACTGATTTTCCATAAAGGATTACCTTATGCTTATACTTTAGAGTATGAATGATGTATGAAGCGTAGTATAAATACTTTTCGAAATTCCATTCAAGATTTGTTACAATATTATGGTTTTGGAGGTGTAGTGGTGTTGAATGATCTTTGACGAGTTCCTACCGGCAAATGGAGGGCTGTAAAAAGTACTCAAGTCTTGTGTAATGGTTACTAAATTCATTAAAGGACTTATATAACACTAAGAATATTTTGTTTGTTGATTTTACATTAAAAATAACTTAATCTACAACTCATAAAGCTGCATTACCGACAGAGCTCAAGCATAAATTTGTATAATAGGGAAAAATGTAGAATTGTATGTGTCCCATGTTATTTTTAAGTTGTTACTTAGAAACTCGTTTCACTGCTTCATACTCATAGTTGGTCGTGTGCACAAAGGGCTCTAGTGTTGCGTAAATTTGCAAAATTTAAGCTGGGTTTTATACAAAATTGCCAATATGTTTTAAGTTCCTAGTTTTACATGAGCAACGATTTAATATTAATTCTTAGGACAGGAATGGTGAATGAAAGGTAGAATATATATATATATATATATATATATATATATATATATATTTTCGAAATTCATATCACCGTTTATTGGATTCTAATTGTTGCTTAGGCGTACTGGTGTTGAATAATTTTCCACGACTTCATACAGATAATTGGACAGCTGCAACAGGGAATCTTTCCTTATATATTGATTTCTAAATTAATGCCATGATTTTTATGAGAATTACAATGCTTTGGTTAATGGATGGTTTTTCATTACTTATTACTTTATACTCATACTGATAGAACAGAAAATACAACTGACGTATAGGACAAGGTTTCTTGCAAATTCTTTGCAAGATTTATTACTTTCCCATGCTTGTTTAAGTGTACTGGTTCGGAACAGTATTTGATGACATCATACAGAGAATTGGATAGGTGGAACTGGGTTTCTATTTTTGTATATTGATTTCAAAATTAATACGAGGATGTATGCAAGATTGATAGTGCTCTGCTTAGTAGACTTTCATAATAAATTTATTGTACTCGTACATAGAAGGCAGGAAAAAGAGATGTAGTGTAGGATGAAATTATTGTCCAAATTCTTTTTACAGAATTTATTAGATTTCCAAGCTTGCTTAAGTGTACTGGTGTTGAATAATGTTTGACAACTTCATATAGATAGTCCTAATTGGAAAACTGCAATAGGAATTGTGGACTTCCATATGAATTGTATAATTGTTGCCAGGTCTGATAAAAGAATGACATTGCTTTTGCTAATTGTTTTTCATAATAAATTGTATTACAGTTCTTGTTATGGGGTAGGAATTGCACGTGAGGAATAGGATAATTTTCTCCAAATTGAAGTAGAGGTAATCACATTGCAGTGCTTGATAGGTTAAGTGGTGTTGGACACTGTTTGATGACTTGATAGTGGCACCTGGTAAACTGCAATATGGGTCTAGTCTTGCATAATGGTTGATAAATTAATGCCAAGACTTATACAACAATGAGGGTTATTCAGTTTAGTGATTTATCACAATAACTTCATTTACGATCATCGTTACAGGGCAGGAATGATGACTTGAGTTTACTATAAATAATTTCTAAATTCCATGCAAGATTTATTTCATTCTTGTGTACTTGGTGGTGTCGTGGTGTTGAAAAATCTATAACGACATCATAGTGACACATGGACAGTTACAAGAGGAACTCCAGTCTTTTATAGTGATAGCAAAATTTTTGCCAGGACTTATACAATCCAGACAGTACTTTTGTTTCGTGATTTTACATACAAAATAAAAAAAAATGTACAATTTCTGAAGGTACATTACCGAGTTAGATTGTAGTTTAGGTGTTTTTGCTTGAAAAAGTTTTTGATGACTTTATTCCCATGGCAGTCGTGGACAGCCGATAAGGGGTGGTCCTCCAGCTTGGGGGTTGGGCGAAGGGCTAACAACCCATCACCGTAAAAAACAGCTTGTTACGTATCCCTATAATAAGCCTCGGAATAGGACTGATTCTCTGGCACGACCACAGCAAAGGAATAAGGATTTGAGATTTGGCACTTGGAACGTAACTAGTCTTTATAGAACAGGAGGGGTAACATTAGTAGCAAAAGAACTAGCTAGATATAGAATAGACTTCGTAGGAGTACAAGAGGTTAGGTTAGATGGGAATGGCATATCACAAATAGGAGATTACTTGTTGTATTATGGGGAAGGAAACAATAATCACCAATTAGGAACAGGATTCTTTGTTCATAAAAGAATAAAATCAGCAGTAAAAAAGGTCGAATTTATCAGTGACAGGTTATCATATTTAGTACTTAAGGGTAGATGGTGCGACATCATAGTTATAAATGCTCACGCCCATACAGAAGAGAAAGACGACCATATAAAGAATAGCTTCTATGAGGAATTGGAACATACTTTTGATCAGTTCCCTAGATATCACATGAAAATTTTATTGGGGGATTTCAATGCTAAAGTAGGACGGGAGGATATTTTTAGACCAACTATTGGAAAAGAGAGCCTACACGCAATTAGTAGTGACAATGGAGTTAGATTAGTCAACTTTGCCACATCGAAAAATTTAATTGTCAAAAGTACAACATTCTCCCATAAGGATATACATAAATATACTTGGACTTCTCCAGATGGATTCACACACAACCAAATAGATCACATCTTGATAGATAAACGGAGGTTTGGAAGTAAATCCCGAAAAGACAAAGTATATGATTATGTCTCGTGACCAGAATATTGTACGAAATGGAAATATAAAAATTGGAGATTTATCCTTCGAAGAGGTGGAAAAATTCAAATATCTTGGAGCAACAGTAACAAATATAAATGACACTCGGGAGGAAATTAAACGCAGAATAAATATGGGTAATGCGTGTTATTATTCGGTTGAGAAGCTCTTATCATCCAGTCTGCTGTCCAAAAATCTGAAAGTTAGAATTTATAAAACAGTTATATTACCGGTTCTTCTGTATGGTTGTGAAACTTGGACTCTCACTCTGAGAGAGGAACATAGGTTCAGGGTGTTTGAGAATAAGGTGCTAAGGAAAATATTTGGGGCTAAGCGGGATGAAGTTACAGGAGAATGGAGAAAGTTACACAACACAGAACTGCACGCATTGTATTCTTCACCTGACATAATTAGGAACATAAAATCGAGACGTTTGAGATGGGCAGGGCATGTAGCACGTATGGGCGAATCCAGAAATGCATATAGAGTGTTAGTTGGGAGACCGGAGGGAAAAAGACCTTTAGGGAGGCCGAGACGTAGATGGGCGGATAATATTAAAATGGATTTGAGGGAGGTGGGGTATGATGATAGAGACTGGATTAATCTTGCACAGGATAGGGACCGCTGGCGGGCTTATGTGAGGGCGGCAATGAACCTTCGGGTTCCTTAAAAGCCATTTGTAAGTAAGTAAGTAAGTAAGTAAGTAAGTAAGTAAGTAAGTAAGTAAGTTGGACACCTGCAATAAGTGCTCTGGTGTTGGAAAATTTTCAGAATTTAAGCCAAGGTTTAGACAACACTGACAGTGCTTTTTTAAATTACAGTCATACTGACAGTGCTGAAATGACAACTGAAGTGTAGACTAATTTTTTTTTTTTTTTAATTCATAGAAAGATCTATTAGATTCCCATTCTTGCTTACATTTACTGGTGTTGAATAATGTTTAGGAACTTCAGGAAGAGACTTGGACAGCTGGAAGAGGGATTCTATTTGAGTTAAATGATTTCTAGCTTAATACTATGATGCATACAAAACTGATAGTGCTTTGCTAAGAAACGTTTCATAATGAATTACATATACTGATATTTAAAGGGCAGGAAAATCACTTGAAACGATGGAGAAAATTGTTTTCCAAATTAGTTACAAGATTTATTAGATTCTCATGCTTGCTTAAGTGCACTGGTGTTCAATAGTAATAAGGATTCTAGACTTTCCTATGAATTGCTACATTCATGCCAGGTCTGATACAAGAATGAGAATACTTTTGCTAATTGTTTTTCATATTAAATTACATTACAGTTCTTGTTATAGGATAGGGATTAAGTTACATCTGACGAGTAGGAAAAATTTTTTCCGATTTGAAAGTAGACCTAATCACATTGCAATGCTTGATAGGTTAAGTGGTGTTTAGCAATGTTTGACGACTTTATACTGACACTTGGTTAACTGAGAAAGGAGTCTAGTCTTTCATAAGAAATGCTAAATTCAAGCCAGGACATCCACAACACTGACAGTTATTATGGTAGTTGGTTTTTCATAAAAAAAACTCATTAGGCTCATATTTACAGGGCAGAAATAACAACTTCAGGGTAGTATAATATTATTCAAATTGCATCAAGAATTATTATATTCTCATGTGTGTATAGGTGTAGTGGTGTTGAAAAATCTTTGACGACATCATAGTTACACAGTAACAGATGCAATAGGGATTCTAGTCCTGAATAGAGATGGCTAATTTCTTGCCAGGACTTATGCAACATTGACAGTTGTTTTGATTGCTGATTTTACATAAAATATGACTCAATATAGAACCCATAAAACTGCTTTACCAACTGAGCTATTTCATAAATGTTTACAATTGTATTTAAAAATAGGCTTAAGGACTTTACTAATAGATGGTGATATATTAGACACACTATTTAAGGGTGTAATTAGTGTTCAGTTATTTGAAGTATTGTATCAATGAAGAAGTGTGTTGTGTCAGTGAAGTGTGATGTGTGTTTTATCAGTGAAGTGAGTTGTATTTTAGTAAAGTGTGTTTGTGTTGGTGAAGTTTAAGGGTGCTATGCATAGACATTTCGCTAGCCCACACTACGGGAGTGCTAAACTAGCTCTGGCTATAGACTGATTACTTGTACAGGATTCATATAAAATCATATTGCTAACACTGGTTTATGAATACAAAGAACGTTAGTTCACTGATCATCCACTGAAAGCCCGCACTAAGAATGTCTATGAATATGCCCCTTATAGTTTATAGTGGTAGTGCAAAGTATTTGAACAGTGAAATGTGTTTGAAGTGTTAGTGAAATCAGGATAGTATCACTGAAATGTGTCGTATTTCCAGTGCAGTGAGTGAGTTAGCAGCGAAATTAGTGTAGTGCTGAAAGCTACTTGTGCATGTATGAACATATACTCGAGTGTTTTATTTTGAACTTAGGGTTAAGATACAAATTAGATTTATTTTAAATGTTATTTTAACTGATCGTGCTTCATTAATTTAGGATGCTCATTATTATTATTATTATTATTATTATTATTATTATTATTATTATTATTATTATTATTATTGCTATTAATTATTATTAGTATTTTTATTATTATTAGTATTATTATTAATTGTAAATTATTTTTATTAATTGTGCTTATTACTAATAGTGATTAACGAGTGTAATTACATACCACTGCCATCGGATGTTTACCCATTTGCACTGTGAATAAATACAAGCATACATACATAAAATTGTGAAAAACATAGAATTGTATGTCCGAAAATGTGCTCGGTTAGGTGTTTTTGTTTTGGAGAGTAATTGACGACTTTATTCTCAGAGTTGGATACCTACAATAAAGACTGTAGTGTTGCATTAATATGGAAAAAAATAAGCCGGACTTAATACAACAATGACAGTACTTACTTAAGGAGTTACATCATAAATGTATTTAAACCTTTCCTATAGGGCAGGAATTACAATGTATTGTAGAATAATTTTTTCCAGGTTCATAGTAAAATGTAGTAGATTCCCATGCATGCTTACATTGACTGGTGTTCAAAAATGTTTGACGATTTGATACTGACACTTGATAAACTGCAATAAGTATTTAGGATCTTGTCTTGGATAATGCTTCCAAAATTCATTGCAAGACTTGTACAGCACTGTCAGTTTTTGGCCTGTTGATTTTTTATAATAACTAAGTTTTCGCTCCAACATACTGAGCAGGAGTGACGACTTGTGTGTGGTACAAATATTCTTCAAATTTGATTCAAGAATTATTACATTGTCCTGTGTACATAGGTGTAATTATGTTGAAAAATATTTAACGACATCATAGTGGCATATGGACAGATGAAATAGGAATTCCAGTTCTGCATAATGATTGCTAATTTATTGCCAGGATTTATACAACATTAACTGTGCTTTTGTTTTCTCATTTTACAAACAAAATGACAAAATCCACAATTCATGAATCTGCATTACCGACTTAAATTTTTCATAAACATTTACAATTAGAAAGAATTTAGGATTGTACTTTTTCATGCCTTTTTTTTAGGTGTTTTTGCCTTGAAAAGTAATTAATGACTTTATTCTCACAGTTGGACAGATGCATTAAGGATTTTAGTGATGGAAAAATTTCAAAATTTAAGCCAGGGTTTATACAGCACTGACAGTGCTTTTTTAAATAGCTTTACATAAGAAATGACTCTACAGTCATACGAAGCATTGCAATGACAACCAAAATGTAAATTAATTTTTTTGAAATTCATAGAAAGAGCTAATAGATTCCAATGTTTGCGTACATTGGCTGGTGTTGAATAATGTTTAGGGGCCTTCATGGAGAGATTTGCCCAGCTGTAGAATAATTTCTTAGATTTATACCATGATGCATACAAGACCGATAATGCTTTGTTAAGTTATGTTTCTTAATGAATTACTTATATTCATAGTTAGAGGGCAGGAAAATCGCATGAACTGATAGTGAATATATGTTTTCCAAGTTCGTTACAAAATTTATTAGATTCCCATGCTTGCTGAAGTGTACTGGTGTTCAATAAAAATAGGGATTCTAGACTTTCATCTGAATTGCTAAATCCATGTAGGTCTGATACAAGAGTGACAGTGCTCCTGCAATTTTTTTTTTCATATTAAATTACATTACAGTTCTTATAGGATAGGGATTACATCTGACGAGTGGGAAAATTTTCTCTGAATTGAAAATAAAGGTAATCACATTGCAGTGCTTGATAGATTAAGTGGTGTTCAGCAATGTTTGATGAATTCATAGCGACAATTCGCACACAGCAAAAGAGTCTAGTCTTTCATGAGGATTACTAAATTCATGCCGGGACACCCACAACACTGACGGTTATTTAGGGAATTGGTTTTCATAAGAACCTTATTAGGCTCATGTTTACAGGGCAGGAATGACAAATTGGTTCTAGTATAAATATTTTCCAATTTGCATTCAATATTTATTACAGTCTCATGTGTGTGTAGATGTACAGGTGTTGAAAAATCTTTGACGACATCCTAGTGACACATGGACAGATGGAATACGGATTCTAGTCTGCAATAGTGATTGCTAATTTATTGGCCCGACTTTTGCGACACTAACAGTTATTTTGTTTGCTGATTTTACATAAAATATGACTTAATGTAGAACCCATTAAACTGCTTTACCAACTAAGCTTTTTCATAAATTTTTTACAATTGTGAAAAACATAGAATTGTAGATCTGAAAAGCTTAGTTAGGTTTTTTTTGCTTTGGGAAGTAATTGAGGACTTTATTCTCATAGATGGGCACCTGCAAAAAGGACTCTAGTGTTGTATTGAAGTGGAGATAGATATGGTCTTTTTACGGAATTTAATTCATTATAAATGGCATCTCATTATGTAACGAATATTAAAATGTGGTAAAATAACAACAAACACAAAATGAAACATTAATAAAGTACAGATCATCAAATTTGAATATAAAACTTAAGAATTCAAGTGAAAAATTAATTCGTTTTCTGCTGGCGATCCAGTAAAGAGGTGATAAATTTCCTGGTTTTTGCTGGGCTGGGTCGAGTCCTGTACAATGAAGGTGGTCTGAGTCCATTACTGATTCAGACTGCTTACAGATGGTGTACTTTTTTTATCTCATGTATTTTTCTTTTTGCAAGATGTGCAGCTAGGCATTCGTGTCCCATGGCTAGTAAAACAGCTGCCACTGCTTCCTTCCTTGGTTTATTTTTATTTTTTTCCATAGTTCTGTTATTTTCTCCCACTTCTTCTCATTTCCAAATTCACAGGATTCTTGTTCTAACTTCTTGATGTTTTCGCTTGTGATGAATTTTCTGAGCTGATCGCCGGAGTTCATTTCCTATGCAAACTTTAGTGCCTCGTTTAGCTAACTAATCTGCCTTCTCATTGCCTTCAATGCCGACATTGTCAGTATCCACTGGAATACATTAATTTTCTTCAAATTTCCAGTTGTTGTAAATTATGTTCAATATCCTTAATTCTAGTAGAGTGGGGTTTAATGTTTGAGGATATTGCTTCAATGGCAGCTTTCGAGTCTACAAGTATAACTGCTTTTTCGAATTCCATTGATCTTCGGGATATTTTTCATTCAGGATGTTGAAAGTATAGAATTTTAACATTGTTAAATTTGATTCAGTCCTTTTAAGATTGTGTGGAATAGTCAGATTGACATCGATTGGGATGAATTGTAGTGTGTTTGAATGTTTAGCAATACTTTCATTTCATTTTGAACATTTTGTGTTATCAAGATATTACTGATTGTAGTTATTGGTGTTATTTGAGTTTTCAACCATACATTAAAACATACTGAAGGTATCCCACTTGTTCTTTGTGACACTTCCATCTTGATCAGCTTCACTGCAGCTTATTTTTTAATTTCTTTTGGAAAGTAATTGACAACATTATTCTCACTCTTGCACATCACTGACAGATTTCTGATAATAACTTACTTTACGCTCCTACTTACAGGGCAGGAATGACGACTTGAGTGTAGTATAAATATTTTCCAAATTTGATGGAAGACTTATTGCATTCTCATGCCTGTATAGGTGAATTGGTGTTGAAAAATCTTTGACGACATGTTAGTGAACATGGACAGCTGCAATAGTCATTGTAGTTCTGTATAGTGATTGCTAAATTCTTGCTAGGACTTACACAATACTAACAGTGCCTTTTTCTGCTGATTTTACATAAAAAAAACTTTATCTCCAACTTATAAACCTTCATTACCGACTGAGATCATACATAGAATTTTGCAATTAAAAAAAATAGGCTTTTAGGTGAGAAGTGCTTTGCTAGGTGTTTTTGCTTTTTGGAAAATAATTGACGACTTTATACTGACATTTGCACAGCTGCAATAAGGACTTTACTGATGCATTAAAGTGGAAAAAACAGAGTGAGGGTTTATACAATATTAACATTGCCTTTCTAATGAGCGTTACCTGAGAAATGAGTTTCCATTCCTTCCTATAGCGCGAGAATGACAATTATTAAAATGTAGAATTTTTTTTTTCCAATTTCATAGCAAAATCTATTACATTTGCATGCATTCTTATGCTTACTTGTGTTCAATAAAGTTTGACGAATTCATATAGAGAATAAGAACAGAGGAACTTGGTTCCTGTTTTATGTAATGATTTCTAAATTAATACCAGGATGTATACAAGTTTGATAGTGCTCTGCTTAGTGGTCATTCATAATAAATTTGATACATAGTAGGCAGGAAAAAGACAGTGTAGGATAAAATTAATATCCAAAATTTTTAAAAAGATTTATTAGATTCCCATGCTTGCTTAAGTGTACTTGTGTTGAATAATATTCGACGATTTCATATAGATAATTGGACAGCTGCTATAGGAATTCTAGACTTCTATATGAATCGCTAAATTCATGCCAGGTCTAATTAAAGAATGACAGTGTTTTTACTGCTTGTTTGTCAGAATAAATTACGTTACAGTTCTTCTTATAGGGTAGGAATTACATCTGCGGAGCAGGATAATTTTCTCTAAAATTGTAAGTAAAGCTAATCACATTGCAGTGCTTGATAAGTTAGGTTGTGCTGAGAAATTCTGAAGACTACTCACATTTGATAAAATGCAATAGGTGTCTGTCTAGTCTCGCAGTAACATTGCTAAATTGATGCGAGGGCATGCACAACAATGATAGTCATTAAGCTTATTGGCTCTTCATAATAAGTTATTTTATGCTGACATTTACAGGGCAGGAATGGCAACTTGAGTGTAGTATAAATTTTCTCCAAATTCCATGCAAGATTTATTACATTCTCATGTATATGTGTAGTGATGTTGAAAAATGTTTGAGGACATAATAGTGACACATGAACAGATGCAATAGGGATTACAGTTCTGTATAGTGATTACTAATTTTTTTGACAAGACTTATACAACACCGACGGTGCTTCTGTTTGCTGATTTTAAACAAAATATGACTTATACTAAAACCCATAAAACTTCTTTATCGACTGAGCTATTTGATAAATGTTTACAAGTGTAAAAACATAGAACAGTAGGTCTGAAATGCTTAGTTAGGTATTTTTGCTTTGGAAAGTAATTGATGGATTTATTCTCATAGTTGGAAAAGTGCAATAAGGACTCCCGTGTTGCATTAAAGTTGGAAAAAACTAAGCCAGACTTTATAAAACATTGACAGTGCTTTTCGAAAGAGTTTTACATGAGAAATGAATATACACTCCTTCCTATAGGGCAGCAATTATAATGAAATGTAGAATAATTTTTTCCTAGATCATGTAAAATGTAGTAGATTCCCATATTTGCCAACATTGACTGGTGTTCAAGAATGATTGACAATTTGATACTGATACTTGATAAACTGCAATAGATACTTAGGATCTTGTCTTGTATAATGATTGCAAAATTCATGCCAGGACTAGTACCTGTACAGGACTGACAGTTTTTAGCTTGTTGATTTTTGATAATAACTAAGTTTTCGCTCCAACATACTTGGCAACAATGACGACTTGTGTGTGGTATAAAAATTTTTCAAATTTGATTCAAGAATTATTACATTGTTATACCTACATAGGTGTAGTTGTGTTGAAAAATATTTAACGACATCATAGTGGCACATGGACAGATGAAATAGGAATTCTAGTTCTACATAATGACTGCTGATTTCTTGCCAGGACTTATACAACATTAACAGTGCTTTGTTTGAACATTTTACATACAAAATGACAAAGTGTAGAATTCATGAAGCTGCATTACCGACTTAGATCTTTCATACTTGTTCACAATTAGAAACAATTTAGAATTGTACTTCTTTCATGCCTCTTTTAGGTGTTTTTCCCTTGAAAAGTAATTGATGACATTATTCTCTTAGTTGGACAGATGCATTAATGACTTTAGTGATGGAAAAATTTTCAAAATTTAAGCCAGGGTTTATAAAGAATTGACAGTGCTTTTTTAAATAGTTTTACATAAGAAATGAATCTACAGTCATACTGAAGCATTGCAATGACAACCAAAGTGTAGATTAATTCTTTTGAAATTCATAGAGACATCTAAGAGATTCCCATGCTTGTGTACATGTACTGATGTTGAATAATGTTTAGGGACTTGATGCAGAGACTTGGCCAGCTGGAACAGGGTTTCCATTTCTGTACAGTGATTTCTTAGATTAATACCATGATGAATACAAGACCGATAATGCTTTGCTAAGTGATGTTTTTTAATGAATTACTTATATTCATAGTTAGAGGGTAGGAAAATCGCATGAACTGGTGGTGAAAATATGTTTTCCAAATTCGTTACAAAATTTTTTGGATTCCCATGATTGGTCAAGTGTACTGGTATTCAAAAATAAAAGGGATTCTAGACTTTCATATGAATTGCTAAATTCATGTAGGTCTGATACAAGAGTGACAGTGTTCCTGCAATTTTTTTTTCCATATTAAATTACATTACAGTTCTTATAGGATAGGGATTACATCTGACGAGTAGGAAAATTTTTTCCGATTTGAAAGTAGAGCCAATCACATTGCAATGCTGGATAGGTTAAGTGGTGTTCAGCAGTGCTTGACGACTTCTTACTGACACTTGGTTAACTTCAAAAGGAGTCTAGCCTTTCATAAGGATTGCTAAATTCATGCCAGGACATCCACAACACTGACAGTTATTTAGATAGTTGGTTTTTCAAAAAAACTTACATGAGACTCATGTTTACAGGGCAGGAATGACAACTTGAGTGTAGTATAAATATTTTCCAATTGACTTGCAAGATTTATTACAGTCTCATGTACGTGTAGATGTACTGGAGTTGAAAAATCTTTGACGACATCTTAGTGATACATGGACAGATGGAATAGGGATTCTAGTCCTTAATAGTGATTGCTAATTTCTTGGCATGACTTATACGACACTGATAGTTATTTTGTTTGCTGATTTTACATAAAATATGACTTCATGTAGAACCCATTAAACTGCTTTACCAACTAAGCTATTTCATAAATGTTTATACAATTATACTGTGAAAAACATAGAATTGTAGATCTGAAAAGCTTAGTTAGGTGTTTTTGCTTTGGAAAGTAATTGACAACTTACTGTCACAGTTGGACAGCTGCAATAGGCCTCTAGTGTTGCATTAAAGTGGAAAAACTAAGTCAGGCTTTACACAACATTCACACTGCATTTCCAAAGAGATATGCATGAAAAAATAAATTTACACTCATTCCTATAGGGCAGGAATAACAAATGAAATGTAAAATAATTTTTTACATTTTCATAGAGAAATATATTAGATTGCCACGCTTGATTTTCTTGACTAATGTTTAATGATGTTTGAAGACTTCATACTGATACTTGGTAAACTGCAATAGTTAGGTTCTTGTATTGCTTAATGATTGACAAATTCGTGCCAGGACTTGTACAGCACTGACAGTTTTTATTTATTGATTTTTTATAATAAATTTCTTTACTCTCCTGCTTACAGGGCAAGAATAACGACTTGAGTGTAGTATAAATATTCTCCAAATTTGATACAACACTTATTGCAATCTCATGTCTATATAGGTGGAATGGTGTTGAGAAATCTTTCACTGCATATTAGTGACACATGGACAGCTGCAATAGAGATTGTTTGTTCTGTATAGTGATTGCTAAATTTATTCTTGCCAGGACTTATATAATGCTGCCAGGCCTTTTTCTGCTGATTTTACATAAAAATGACTTGATCTACAATTCATGAAGCTGCATTACCGATTGAGCTCGTTCATAATAATAATTAAATAGAAAAAATTAAAATTGTAAGTCAGAATTGCTTTGTTAGGTGTGTTTGCTTTGGAAAATTGTTGTTATTGTTTTAACATAGGTATGGCTCTTTATATGGAATTTTAATTCAATATAATGAACATTAAAATATGGTAAAATAACAACAGACACAAAATGAACCATTAATAAGGTACAGATCATCAAATTGGAATATAAACCTTGAGAATTCAAGTGAAAAATTAATTCGTTTTGCTGCTGGCAGTCCACTAAAAAGCTGATAAATTTCCTGGGTTTTGTTCAGCTGAGTCAAGTCCTGTGCAATAAAGGTGGTCCGAGTCCATTAATGATGCAGAGTGCTTACAGATGGTGCACTTTTCTATCTCATATATTTTTATTTTAGCTAGATGTGCAGCTAGGCAGTCGTATCCCATAGCTAGTTTAAAGGCTGCCACTGCTTCCTTCCTTGGTTTATTTTTATTTTTTTCCCCTAGTTCTGTTATTTTCTCCCACTTCTTCTCTTTTGCAATTTGAGAGGATTCCTTTTCCCCATGTTTCGAGGTTTTCGCTTGTGATGAATTTTCTGAGTTGATGGTCGGGGTTCATTTCTATGCAAACTTTAGTGTCTCACTTAGCTAACTAATCTGCCTTCTCATTGCCTTCAATCCTGACTTTGGCAGGAATCCACTGGAATACAATCATTTTCTTTAATTTTTCTAGTTGTTGTAAATTGTATCCAATATCCTTAATTCTAGTAGAGTGGGGTTTACTGTTTGAGGATATTGCTTCAATGGTAGCCTTCGAGTCTACAAGTATAAATTCTTTTTCGAATTTATGTGATTTGTAACTGAAGTTTTGAAGAGCTATATAAATGGCATCTATTTTTCCATCACAATTGCTACGGTATCTACCCACTCAAGTGTAATGTGAGAAAAGTCTGCAAAATATTCCAGTGCCTACACCCATGTCTGGTATTTTAGATCTGTCAGTGAATACTCTTATCCATTGATCTTCCGGATATTTTGTCATTCAGCATGCTAAGAGTATAGCATTTTAAAACTGTTAAATTTGAGTCAGTCTTTTTAACATTGTGTGGAATAGTTAGATTGACATCGATTGGGATGAATTGTAGTGGGTTTGAAGGTTTAGTAATACTTTAATTTCATTTTGAACATTTTGTGTTTTCAAGACGTTACTGATTGTAGTTATTGGTGTTATTTGAGTTTTCAACCATACATTAAAACATACTGGGGTTATCCAGCTTCTTCTTTGTGAGGCTACCATCTTGACCAGGTTCACCGCAGCTTGTTTTTTAATATCTTTTGGAAAGTAATTGACGACATTATTCTAACACTTACACAGCACTGACAGATTTTATCTTACTGATTTCTGATAATATCTTACTATACACTCCTACTTACAGGACAGGAATGACGACTTGAGTGTAGTATAAATATTTTCCAAATTTGATGGAAGACTTATTGCATTTTCATGCCTGTATATAGGTGAAGTGCTGTTGAAAAATCTCTGACGACATGTTAGTGAACATGGACAGCTGCAATAGGGATTGTAGTTCTGTATAGTGATAGCTCAATTTTGGCAGGACTTATACAACACTGACAGTGCCTTTTTCTGCTGATTTTACACAAAAATTATCTTTATCTCCTACTCATAAAGCTTCATTACCGACTGAGTTCATGCATAGAATTTTGCCATTAAAAAAATAGAATTGTAGTTGAGAAGTGCTTTCTGAGGTGTTTTTGCTTTTTGGAAAATAATTGACGACTTTATTCTGACATTTGCACAGGTGCATTAAAGTAGAAATACTGGGTCAGGCTTTATACAACATTATCAGTACTTTTCTAAAGAGCGTTACATGTGAAATGAAATTCCACTCCTTCCAATAAGACAGGAATGACAACTGATATGTAGAATATTTTATTTTTCCAATTTCATAGCATGCTTGTGCGTACTGGTGTTATAAAGTCGGACGACTTCATACAGAGAATCAGGAAAGCTGTAACTTGGTTCCTGTTTTTATTTAATGTTTTCTGATTTAATACCAGGATATATAAAAGTATGATAGTGCTCTGTTTATTGGTCTTTCATAATAAATTTTTTTGTGCTGATACATAGTAGGCATGAAAAAGACATTTAGTGTAGAATAAATTTAATATCCAATTTTTTTTTCTTTTTTTATAAAGATTTATTAGATTCCCATGCTTGCTTAAGTGTACTTGCATTGAATAATATTCGACGATTCCATATAGATAATTGGACAGCTATTATAGGAATTCTAGACTTCCATATGAATTGTTAAATTCATGCCTGGTCTAATTAAAGAATGACATTGCTTTTACTGCTTGTTTGTCATAATAAATTAGTTACAGTTCTTCTTGTAGTGTAGGAATTACATCTGAGGAGTAGGATAATTTTCTCCAAATTGAAAGTAAAGCTAATCATATTCCAATGCGCGTTAGGTTAGGTGGTGCTGACTTTTTACTGACACTTGTTAAACTTCAATAGGTGTCTAGTCTTGCATCATGATTTCTAAATGCATGCGAGTGCATATATAACAATGTCAGTCATTAAGCTTATTGGTTCTTCATAATAACTTGTTTTAGGCTGACATTTACAGGGCGGGAATGGCAACTTGAGTGTAGTATAAACTTTCTCCAAATTCCATGCAAGATTTATTACATTCTCATGTATAGGTGTAGTGGTGTTGAAAAATGTTTGAGGACATAATAGTGACACATGAACAGATGCAATAGGGATTTCAGTTCTGTATAGTGATTACTAATTTTTTTGCCAGGACTTATACAACACCGACAGTGCTTCTGTTTGCTGATTTTCACAAAATATGACTTATACTAGAACCCATAAAACTGCTATTTCATAAATGTTTACAATTGTAAAAACATAGAACAGTAGGTCTGAAATGCTTAGTTAGGTATTTTTGCTTTGGAAAGTAATTGATGGATTTATTCTCATAGTTGGACAACTGCAATAAGGACTACCGTGTTGCATTAAAGTAGAAAAAACTAAGCCCGACATTATACAGCATTGACAGTGCTTTTTCAAAGAGCTTTACATGAGAAATGAATACACACTCCTTCCTATAGGACAGCAATTATAATGAAATGTAGAATAATTTTTTCCAAGTTCATGCAAAATGTAGTAGATTCCCATGTTTGCCTACATTGACTGGTGTTCAAGAATGATTGACGATTTGATACTGACACTTGATAAACTGCAATAGATACTTAGGATCTTCTCTTGTATAATGATTGCAAAATTCATTCCAGGACTAGTACAGGACTGACAGTTTTTAGCTTGTTGATTTTTGATAATAACTAAGTTTTCACACCAACATACTTGGCAGGAATGACGACTTGTGTGTGGTATAAAAATTTTTCAAATTTGATTCAAGAATTATTACATTGTCACTGTCATTCGTAAATAAAAACTGATATTAGTCTTAACAGTGTCACGCACTGGACTTTAAAATAAGTCGTATAGGAAAATTAATATTAATATTAACGATGAATGCTAAATTTTTGCCAAGACTTATACAACACTAACTGTGCTTTTGTTCCCACATTTTACATACAAAATGTACAATTCATGAAGCTGCATTACTGACTTAGATCTTTCATAAATGTTTACAATTGGAAAGAATTTAGAATTGTACTTCTTTCATGCCTTTTTTAAGGTGTTTTTGCCTTGAAAAGTAATTGATGACTTTGTTCTCATAGTTGGACAGATGCATTAAGGACTTTAGTGATGGAAAAATTTTCAAAATTTAAGCCAGGGTTTATACAGAATTGACAGTGCTTTTTTAAATAGTTTTACATAAGAAATGAATCTACAGTCATACTGAAGCATTGCAATGACAACCGAAGTGTAGATCAATTCTTTTGAAATTCATAGAGACATCTAAGAGATTCCCATGCTTGTGTACATGTACTGATGTTGAATAATGTTTAGGGACTTGATGCAGAGACTTGGCCAGCTGAAACAGGGTTTCTATTTCTGTAGAATGATTTCTTAGATTAATATCATGATGATGCATACAAGAACGATAATGCTTTGCTAGGTGATGTTTCTTAATGAATTACTTGTATTCTTAGTTGGAGTTTAGGAAAATCGCATGAAGTGGTGGTGAAAATATGTTTTCCAAATTCGTTACAAAATTTATTGGATTCCCATGCTTGCTTAAGTGTACTGGTCTTCAAAAATAATAGGGATTCTAGACTTTCATATGAATTGCTAAATTCGTGTAGGTCTGATACAAGAGTGGCAGTGCTCCTGCAAATTGTTTTTCATATTAAATTACATTACAGTCCTTCTTATAGGGTAGGGATTACATCTGACGCCAAGAAAAATTTTTTTCCGATTTGAAAGTAGAGCCAATCACATTGCAATGCTGGATAGATTAAGTGGTGTTCAGCAGTGCTTGACGACTTCTTACTGACACTTGGTTAACTGCAAAAGGAGTCTAGTCTTTCATAAGGATTGCTAAATTCATGCCAGGACATCCACAACACTGACAGTTATTTAGATAGTTGGTTTTTCATAAAAAACTTACATTAGACTCATGTTTACAGGGCAGGAATGACAACTTGAGTGTAGTATAAATAGTTTCCAATTGACTTGCAAGATTTATTACAGTCTCATGTGTGTGTAGATGTACTGGTGTTGAAAAATCTTTGACGACATCCTAGTGACACACGGACAGATGGAATAGGGATTCTAGTCCTTAATAGTGATTGCTAATTTCTTGGCATGACTTATACGACACTGCCAGTTATTTTGTTTGCTGATTTTACATAAAATATGACTGAATGTAGAACCCATTAAACTGCTTTACCAATTAAGCTATTTCATAAATTTTTATACAGTTGTGAAAAACATAGAATTGTAGATCTGAAAAGCTTAGTTAGGTGTTTTTACTTTGGAAAGTAATTGACGACTTACTGTCACAGTTGGACAGCTGCAATAGGACTCTAGTGTTGCATTAAAGTGGAAAAAAACAAAGTCAGGCTTTATACAACATTCACATTGCATTTCCAAAGAGATATACATGAAAAAATGAATTTACACTCATTCCTATAGAGCAGGGATGAGAACTGAAATGCAGAAAAATTGTTTCCTGTTTCATTGCAAAATTTTTTTATATTCCCATGCTTGAGTTCTTGTACTGGTGTTCAATAATGTTTGAAAACTTCATACTAATAGGCCTACTCGGTAGTTAGGATCTTGTCTTGCATAATGATTGACAAATTCGTGCCAGGACTTGTACAGCACTGACAGTTTTTAGGCCTATTTATTGATTTTTTATAATAAATCACTTTACTCTCCTCGTTACAGGGAAGGAATGAAGACTTGAATGTAGTGTAAATAAATATTATCCAAATTTGATACAACACTTATTGCAATCTCATGTCTATATAGGTGAGATGGTGTTGGCAATTCATTGACTCCATATTAGTGACACATGGACAGCTGCAATAGGGATTGTAGTGATAACTATATTCCTGCCAGTATTTATATAACGCTACCAGTGTCTTTTTCTGCTGATTTTACATAAAAATGACTTGATCTACAATTCATGAAGCTGCATTACCGACTGAGCTCGTTTATAAAAATTTGCAATTGGAAAAATTAGAATTCTGTGTCAGAAATGCTTTGCTTAGTGTGGCTGCTTTGGAAAATTGTTAATATTTTTGTATGTATATATGGAATTAATAAATTCATTATAAATGGCATCTCATTACATAATGAAAATTAAAATATGGTAAAATAAACACAGACACAAAATGAAACATTAATAAGATACAGATCATCAAATTGGAATATAAATCTTAAGAATTCAAGTGAAAAATTAATTCGTTTTGCTGCTGGCAGTCCAGTAAAGAAGTGATAAATTTCCTGGGTTTTGTTGGGCTGGGACAAGTCCTGTACAATGAAGGTGGTCTGAGTCCATTACCGATCCAGAGTGCTTACAATTGGTGCACTTTTCTATCTCATATATTTTTATTTTAGCTAGATATGCAGCTAGGCAGTCGTGTCCCATAGCTAGTTTAAAGGCTGCCACTACTTCCTTCCTTCCTGGGTTTATTTTTATTTTTTTCCATAGTTCTGTTATTATCCCCCACTTCTTTTCATATCCAAATTGACAGGATTCTTGTTCCCATGTTTTGATGTTTTTGCTTGTGATGAATTTTCTGAGTTGATTTGAACACTGTTAAATTTGAGTTAGGCTTTTTAAGATTGTCTGAAATAGTTAGATTGACATCGATTGGGATGAAATTAGTGGGTTTGAATATTTAGCAATACTTTCATTTTATTTTGAACATTTTGTATTTCCAAGATATCACTAATTGTAGTTGTTGGTGCTATTTGAGTTTTCAACAGTTCATTAGAACGTACTGAGGCTACCATGTTGACCAGGTTCACCGCAGCTTGTTTTTTAATTTCTTTTGAAAAGTAATTGACAACGTTATTCTCAGTCTTGCACATCACTCACAGATTTCTGATAACTTACATTATGCTCCTAATTACAGGGCAGGAATGACTACTTGAGTGTAGTATAAATATTTTCCAAATTAGATGGAAGACTTATTGCATTCTCATGTCTGTATAGGTGAAGTGGTGTTGAGAAATCTTTGACGATATGTTAGTGAACATGGAGAGTTCAATATGGATTGTAGTTCTGTATAGTGATTGCTGAATTCTTGCCAGGACTTATACAAAACTGACAGTGCCTTTTTCTGCCGATTTTACATAAAAATGACTTTATCTGCAACTCATAAACCTTCATTACCGACTGAGTTCATACATAGAATTTTGCAATTAAAAAAATAGAATTGTAGGTGAGAGGTGCTTTGTTGCGTGTGTTTGCTTTGGAAAATAATTGACGACTTTATTCTCACATTTGCACATGATAAAAGAATGACAGTGCTTTTGCTAATTGTTTTTCATAATACATTATATTACAGTTCTTGCTATGGGGTAGGTATTACATTGAGGAATAGGATAATTTTCTCCAAATTGAAAGTAGAAGTAATCACATTGCAGTGCAAGGTCTGTGGACGGTCGGTCACTATCACTCTCACAGGTCCCTTCATGACGGCCTTTAAAGAGAAAGTGAAGGCGCTGTAAATCTGTGATGTCACCACGGGAACACACTCCACTCTGATCTCCTTGGCTTGCACTGCCTTTATTAGTAATTCCTGGAATTTAGAAAACGTGGAGTGTGTTTGTGATTTTGGTATAGACTTTGCTAGTGTGCTGTTTAGAATAGGCCTATATTGTTACTATTATAGCGTGAAAAATGCATAATTGTGCTGTGAGCGAGTGTCAGAAATATAGCAGGAAAACTAAAGGCTCGAGTGTTACTCGTATTTATCATAGGTTTCCCTCTGATCCAAAGCTGCGAAAAATTTGGGAGATTGAGTTTTACCAAAAGGATAAATTTAATCTTCAAACTGCGCATAGTTGTTCCGAACATTTCACATCTGATTCCTATGAGTGTGATTTGAATGCTGAGCTTTTGAACATACCAGCAAAGAAAAAAATGAAATTATACGCCCAACCATCGCTGAATTTACGGGTGTGCAATGTGAAAAACAGTGAGATAAACAGTGCTAGAAGTAAACGCGTAGAAGAGAGAGCTTGCAGAAAAAGGTTTTGTCTGAGGTACATGTAAGTGAACAATTAGATGCAAAGACAACAGTGTGTCAGGACGATCCAATGGATGTGTTATATTTCGTCTATATATTAGAAAATGAGGGGCTAGATCTTTTAAAAAAAAAAAAAAAAAAAAAGAACTAAATAAAGAAAATGAAAAACTTAAATTAGACATTGAAAAGTTACAGTCTAAATTAGAAACATAATATATTTTAGGGCCAACCAAAATTCACAATGAAAAAGGAAATGAAAATTAAAAACACATTTATTAGCTAAAGTGCTCACTCAAGGGCAAATAAAAATGCTTATTAGCGGTAAAAGGAAGCAAAGATGGGAGGAACAAGACATAATTCCGACATTAGCTATACAATCATTCGAGATCACAGGTGGGAATTCCTCTACCAAGTGTTGCTACTCTGCAGCATTGGACAAAATAATTGACCTTTTCTCCTGGTATTCTTACAGCGGTATTGAAAATTTTAAAAGAACAGAGGTTGTCTTTGAGTGAAATAGATAAGTTATCAATGATACTAATGGATGAAATGAATGTCAATGGTGTCATTTGTTACGATCGTGAGGATGATTCGATATTGGCCCCTCACAGAAATGCTCGAATTGTAATGATCCGAGGATTGAGAAGTGAGTGGAAGCAGCCCATCTATTATGATTTCGATGAAACAATGAACAGAGAGCTACTTTTCGAAATTATATCAGAAATTGAAGCGACAGGTTTCAGAGCAGTTGCAATTGTTTCTGATCTGAGTGGCGCCAATGGAAGAATGCAGAATGAGTTACAAATAAATGTAAATCAAACCTGCTTTTCAAATCCTGCTTGAGACAAAAATATTTGGGTTTTTGCAGATTTGTCACACTTGATTAAGTTATTAAGGAACCATTTTATTAACAGTGTGTTTCAATTGAATGGCAAATGGCAATGTTGTAGAGAAAAATGTAATTGAACGGATTATTAAATCCAATTCTTCAGAGTTGCAACTATTCCTGAAATTACATTGGGGTCACATTACTGTGCAAGAGGATGCAGAGTTGCACTAGCCATGGAACTTTTTCACATCACATTGCTGCTCTGATTAAATATTTGATACACGAAAGTGAAGAAGTTTATTAATTTTTTCAACTCATAAATGACTTCACAGATGTAATGAACTCGGGAATTCCGAAAGATCCTACACGCACTAAACTGAAATGTGTCTTCGGGATTAACCACAAGCAACAACTAGAGATATTAGATAGAATGGAGGAAACAATAGAAGAACTGAGAGTCAGAAGCAAAAATGCTCTTCTACCTTTTCAGAATGGCTTCCTTACCTCTAGTAAGAGCTTGAAAAGGTTGTAGGCCTATAGCGATTTAAAAGAAAAAGGAATTGCAGGAAACTCAATCAGGATGCCCTGGAAAACCTATTTTCCCAAATTCGTGGGATGGGACATTTTTATAATAATCCTCTGCCCGTCGAAGTGAAAAATCACTTGCGCCTATTAATATTAGGATGTCGCCTGCCCCACCCTAGAAGTGTCTCAGTAGAAGATTCAGGTGGAGTAATAATGACTAAGCAAGTTTTTCGGGATCTCGTAGACGTTTCTCATGAAAGCGTGAACGAAATCCCTGAGGAAATATACCCATTAGAGGTAAATATTGATGATGGGATTGACATTACAGATCTAATGAAAAGGAAAGAAATAGAAGCGCTCAGATATGTTGCTGTTATATAGCTAGAAAATGTAATAACAAAAGTGCTGTTTCGGATGCTAATTCCAGTCAACAAACTCCCGCTTCTCAGTGAATGGCAACAATTTTATAGAAGAGTGTAAAGTTATATTTAGAAAATTTCATAAATAAATCAGTCAACATAAAAAACAATGTAATAGGCCATTTATTTACATTTTTGAGAAAAAAGATTCCAAATGAAGATCCGGAATTCTTAAAGTTATTTAGTAGTGCACGGACATTTTTTTAGAATTCGTTACCTAAATAGACAGAAACAGGACATCGCGTTCTTCACAAAACTAGGTGAGTCAGTTCAAATTTTGTGAAATATTCTTAAAATAAATTGTTCTATTTGTAAAATCAGTGTTACAATTGGGATATTTTCACTCCCCGCTGGTATTGAAATCCCTCCTCAACCGCTTCACTAAAATAGGTTAATTTACAAAATATTCATTTAACAATCCTGTATAAAATTAATTATTAATTCGTTTTAGTGCACACTCTACTCCAATGTTATTAAGGGAAATTTAATACATTTTGCATGCGTAATGTATTCACATGTGTAGTTTTTATTTATTGAATACCGGTACTACTTTAATATAGGCCTAATTAATATTTTGAGGCTTGGAAACAGAAATTGAAGTGAAAATAAACTAAATATATTGTACAATGCGTATTCGTTAATAACTTTCTTTAAAATTGGACTGAAATATTCTACAAAGGTTAGAGATACAAAAGCAAGTAGGCACAATGAAGCATTCATAATAGTTTTTATATTGCTATAAGAATTTGGAAAGTAAACGATTACTGAATTTAAAAAATGGGATATTGTAGTGGGAGTTCTACCTCTAAGCCTTTACTCCTCCAGGGTATATGTGGCCCTAACAAATATATAAAAATATTGTTGTTTAAATCGGTTGGCTATCGCTAGAAAGTGCAAGCTGAGGATTGACAATGAGTACAGTGCCCCCCGTGGTGACGTCACAGATTTACGACCTTCTTGACTCTCCCTTTAAACAGTGTTATGAGAGCGACAGTGGCCGACCGTCGACGGACCTTGATTACAGTGCTTGATAGGTTAAGTGGTGTTGGACACTGTTTGATGACTTGATAGTGACACCTGGTAAACTGCAACAGGGGTCTAGTCTTGCATAATGGTTGATAAATTAATGCCAAGACTAATACAACAATGAGAGTTATTCAGTTTAGTGATTTATCACAATAACTTGATTTACGATCATCGTTACAGGGCAGGAATGACGACTTGTTTAGTATAAATAATTTCTAAATTCCATGCAAGATTTATTTCATTCTTGTGTCCTTGGTGTTGTAGCGGTGTTGAAAAATTTATAACGACATCATAGTGACACGTGGACAGTTACAAGAGGACCTCCAGTCTTGTATAGTGATAGCTAAATTCTTGCCAGGATTTATATAACCCGTACAGTACATTTGTTTCGTGATTTTACACACAAAATCAAAAAATGTACAATTTCTGAAGGTGCATTACCGACTTAGCTCTTGTATAAATGTTTATAATTGAAAAGAATTTAGAACTGTAGTTTAGGTGTTTTTGCCTGGACACGACTTTAATGACTTTATTCCCATAGTTGTACACCTGCAATAAGGGCTCTAGTGTTGGAAAAATTTTCAGAATTTTAGCAAAGGTTTAGACAACACTGACGGTGCTTTTTTAAATAGTTTTACATTACAGTCATACCGACAGCACTGGAATGACAACTGAAGTGTAGAAATTTTTTTTTCCCAAATTCATAGCAAGATTTATTAGAATCCAATCTTTGCTTAAGTGTACTGGTGTTCAATAGTGATTCACGACATTGTACAGATAATAATTGGACAGCTACAATAAGGTTTCTAGTCTTGTATAATGATTGCTAAATTCATGCCAGGACTTACACAACACCGAGAGTTATTTAGGTTAGCGATTTGCCACAGTAACTTGATTTACGATTATCCTTACAAGCCAGGAATGACGACTTGAATTTAGTATAAATAAGCTCCGAATTTCATGCAAGATTTTATTTCATTCTCATGTCCCTAGGGGTATAGTGGTATTGAAAAAATCTATGACTACATTATAGTGACACACAGACAGCTGCAATAGGAACTCCAGTTGTGTATAGTGATTGCTAAATTCTTGCACAGTGCCCATCACTAAATATTTGTAAGTGCCCATTACTAGTTCAATGATGTAAAACTGATGGCCATTGGTAACTAGTCCTTCATGTTTAGTCTATTAGTAATCGTAGGTTACAGCCGAAGTCGAACTCTATAGTTCTATTTTTATTTCAATCTCAAAACGCACAATATTGGAAACAATAATTAAAATTAAAGATCAGTTGATGTCATCTGTTGCACCAGTTCAGGATGTTCACAGGATTGAAACTTCTGCTGAGAAGTTTGTGCTACCAAGATAAATATTGTAAAGGTATATTAAGGGGCAGGACAAATCTATAATTTTGCTACCTCCTTCTAAAAATAATACTTGGAAAAAAAAAAGTTATAAGCTTTCCTCCGAAGTAATGCTATTATTTCAGAGCAAATAGTACAAGGTTGACGAAGGCAAATTCAAATGTGAATGAAGACAATCTAAGAAACGTTTTCTAGAAACTGAATCAATCATAAAGGAGGAAAACCCTCACAAAGAAAGAATTTTCCACCAATACTAAATGAAATTCTAAAGTCTTCCGTAAAATCTTACATACTGAAAAATGGAATCTTAGCAACCGATCTTTTATGCTGGATTTCCACCAACATTGGCTTTACAAAATGTTTAGAAAAAGAGTGCAATGGACTTGAAAATTCACAGATAGAAGACTGGCAAAGAGTTGCTGAAGATAAGCCTAAAATTAAAAATATCTAGAACGAAATGAAACCTCCATAGAAACAGAAGAAATAATGATTTATAGCATGAATGTAGTGGCAAAGGAATGAAAAAGATCAGCCATAAGAGATTGAAGAAGTAGTTGAAAGAAACTTATGCAGTAAAAATAATACAAAGCAAGTAACGAACATTACCAGAGAGAAGGGCGGTTGCTAATATCAGCATTCAACAAGATAATTTACTAAAAAGACGCCAGAAAAAATATCAACAGTCAATAAAAGGATACATTCAGATGACCATAAGTCCGTACATTGGAGAATTGCTTGGTATGGCCAGAAACTGCAAAAGCAAGATAAATTATAAAACTGAAAGATGCAATTCTAACTTCATTGAAATAGAGAACTCTTTTCAAGATTAGAAAGGAAAAAAGAAGGCAGAAGAACAAAGAAAAAAGAGAGAGAAAACGAAAAAGGGAGATGAATAATGGAGGGAAAAAAGTTAAGCGTGAAAGAAGTGCTTAATAGACAAAACAAGTAACAGGTTTAGAAAAAGTTACTAAACTATCATTATTAAACTCTCGAGAAAGGTCACAATGCATTAGTTTACTTGTGACCCTTTTATGTGACCAAACTTTTGAAGCAACTACTATACTCCATGTCAGACCAGCAAGTTACTGTGCATTTCGAATAGGGAACTATGTTGCTCATTTAACAATAGCTCTTGGAAGATATATTTAAAGGACCTTTGTATATTGGAACTCACCAGGTACAGAATTGTAAGCTTTAAACCACTACTCCGTGTTGATTGACAGTTACCGCTTGTCGCTGGGTTCGTGCAAACTTATTACTATCCTGTTTGAAAGTGTCGATTGCCAATCTATCTGCTATTGTAGTTTGTGTAAATATTGCGTGTTTTTTTTTTTTTTGTATACAATTAGTTTTTAATTTGGTTTAGTTCATCTTCAAATCGCTGTGTAAGAATAAGTCAATGTAGTGCCTTCAGTTAATTTACTATTTCTATAAATGTATCCGCTGTTGTAGTTTTGTGAAAATATTGCGTGTCTTTTTTTTTGTAGACAGTTAATTTTAGTTTAGTTTGTTCATCTTCATATCGCTGTGTAAGAAGAAGTCAGTGTAGTGTCTTCAATTAGTTTGGTCTTTCTTGTCGTACTGAAACAATGGAAAAGTCGCCAGAAAGCTTCAAAAAATTGCTAACCCGGAAAAGAATATTGAGTTCCGACGAAAGAACTATGGTGTTAAACGTGTATTTGTACTTTCGTACTGCATTTTTATTCAGTGTAACTGAAGCTGCTAAACATATGGCATCAGCCACAAAATTTTCTTACAAACTTTTGCTTACAATAAGAAAGGAATTTGAACTGAATGGGAAACTTTCAACACCCGTGAAAAAGAAAAGCCCAGGCATTTAAAAGACGACAATGCAGATATATGACTCAGTGACTCAGCCTGCAATAAGCTAAGTGCATAATAGATGAAATGGCTCGATCACATGGACATGAAGTATTGCGACTTCTACCTTACCATTGTGAACTAAATCCAATTGAAGAGGTGTTGAGTCAAGTCAAGAGGAAGATTGCGCAAGAAACCACCACCTTCAACATAAATAAAGTGCGATAGCTGCTGGAATCAGGAATCAAAGAAATAACGCAACAGCAATGACTGATTACGTGAGGCATTTACAAGATGCGGAATAGCATATGTGGGACATGGATGGCCTCCTGGATTTAATCCACGACGATGTAATCATCAATCTTGGCGAATCATCTGAAGAAAGTGACAGCGAGGATGGATATTTAGGAGTCGCTCCTCTTCCTGATTAGTGTTGAGTTACACTAATTTTATTCTTTAATTCACTTAGTTAAATTGTGTGAGTGATGTAAAAGAAAACATTTTTATAATAAATAGTATACACAAGGAGCCAGTATGCTCTGCCATACTTGCCTTCCCCATACCCCTGGACAATTACTGTTACTGATTGTTTGGCTGTGGCTGTGGTGTGAGGGTTTGTTGTCCCATAAAGCCTGCAGTAACTTGCAGGTCTGACACGGAGTGTAGTGCTGTTACTGGTACAATCATATTAGAGAAGAAAAGACACTTCACCTAGGTCAGAAGAGTCCAATAAACTGTTTTAATCAGGACTCTGTTAGAATGCGGCCAGTGTTTAAATAATAAGTGACATGGTATTCCCTGATAAAAATGTCTTAAAGTGTTCCACAAGGAGTGTGTTGAAGAAAACGTCAGGTGATAATAATTCACAAGAAGAGAATGTATGCTTTTACAAGAAAAGTGTAAGAAAATTTTATTAGGAAAAAAGTGCAAATGAATAGGGTTCTAGATTGCCGTAAAAAAGTTTGGATTGTAATTACAGCATTAATAGAGTGAGGAGTATCCTAGATGTTGGAAACATAAATTAACCTCAATTTAGAAGTAATTGTCTGAGTTTTATATTATAATATTGATGTGCCCATCACTATATATCAAAGTGCCGAAGTTAGATGCTTGACTGCCCATCACTATGATTTTCTTCCAATTGAATATTCATGTAATTTCGAAAGGATCAGACATATTATTGTCACTTATTTCTTGTGACAAACAATAATAAATATATTTAGGAGTTTATTAAAAAAAATTGAGAACGATATCTCAAAAAATTGTATGTTTTCTAAGTAATATTTGTTTTAATGCACCTTAAAGTGCCCCTCACTATAGCCTTTACCCTACAAAATCACAAAATCTACAATATATGAAGCTCCATTACCGAGATACTTATTTATAAATGGAAAGAATTTAGAATCTTAATTCTGTCATGCCTTTTTTTAGGTGTTTTTGCATTGAAATTTTTTTGACGACATTAGTCTCATAGTTGGACCTCTAAATTGAAAGTAGAGCTATTAACATTGCAGTGCTCGTTAGATTAAGTGTCGTTGAGCAATTTTTGATGACTTGATACTGACACTTGGTAAACTGCAGTAGGGGTCTAGTCTTTCATAAGGATTTCTAAATTCATGTCAGGAAGTAGACAACACTGACAGTTATTTAGATGACTGGTCTTCTATAATAACTTATTTTAGGCTCATATTTATAGGGCAGGAATGACAACTTGTGTGTAGTATAAATATTCTCCAAATTTCATCAAGATTTATTACATTCTCATGTGTGTATAGATGTAGTGGTGTTGTGTTGAAAAATCTTTGATGATATCATAGTGACACATGGACAGAATGATGCGATAGAGATTCTTGTTCTGAATAGTGATTGCTAATTTCTTGCCAGGACTTATACAACACTGACAGTGTTTCTTTTTGGTGACTTGAAATAAAATATTACTTAATCTGCAAACCATAAAACTGCTTTACCAACTGGGTTATTTTATAAATGTTTAGAATTGGGAACAAAAATTTGAACTGTAGGTCTGAAATGTTTTGTTAGTTGCTTTTGTTCCAGAAAGTAATTGATGACTTTATTCTCACATTTGCACAGTTGTAGCAAGGACTCTAGTGTTGCATTAAAGTAGAAAAAATTTAGCGGGGTTTTATACAACATTGACATTGCTTTTTTAAGGTGCTATATATGACAAATGAATATAGAATAATTTTTTTTCCAATTTCATAGCAAAATCTATTAAATTCCCAGTACTTGGTAAACTGCAATAGTTAGGAACTTGTCTTGTATAATAATTGACAAATTCGTGCCAGGACTTGTAGAGCACTGACAGTTTTTAATTTATTGATTTTTGATAATAACTGACTTCCTGCTCCTACTTACAGGGCATGAATGACGACTTGGGTGTAGTATAAATATTCTCCGAATTTGATGCAAGACTTATTGCAATCTCAGGTATTTATAGGTGAAATGATGTTTAAAAATCTTTGACTAAATGTTAGTGACAAACGGACAGCTGCAATAGGAATTTTATTTCTGTATAGTGATTGCTAAATTCTTGCCAGGACTTATATAACTGTGACAGTGCCTTTTTCTGCTAATTTTACACAAAAATACCTTGATCTACAACTCATAACTTGACATGACAACTTGAGTGTAGTATAAATATTCTTCAAATTCCATGCAAGATTTATTATTCTCATGTGTTTATAAGTGCAGTGGCATTCAAAAATCTTTGACGATGTCATAGTGATGCAATAGGGATTCTGGTTCTTAATAGTGATTGCTAATTTCTTACCAGAACATATATATATATATATAACATAGACAGTGCTTGTATTTGCTGGTTTACATACCTAAGATACCGGTATGACGTAATCTGCAACCCATAAAGCTGCTTTATCGACTGAGCTCTTTGATAAATGTTTACATTGATGAAAAACATAGAATAGTAGGTCTGAAATGCTTTGTTAGGTGTTTTTGCTTTGTAAAGTAATTGGCGACTTCATTCTCATAGTTGGACAGCTGCAATAAGGACTCTAGTGTAGCATTAAAGTAGAAAAAAACTAAGCCGGGCTTTGTAGAACATTGGCAGTGCTCTTTTAAAGAGTTATACATGAGAAATGAATTTACATTCCTTGCTATAAGGCAGGAATGACAAGTGAAATGTAGAATATTTTTATTCAATTACATAACAAAATCTATTAGATTAACTTGCTTGCTTACCTTGACTGGTGTTCAATAGTATTTAAAGGAGGACTTCCACAGCACTGACAGTCCTTCTTAAGTTATAGATTTTTGATAATAACTTACTTTACTCTGCTACTTACAGGACAGGAATGTCGACTTGAGTGTTGTATAAATATTTTCCAAATTTGATACAAGACTTACTGCATTGTCATTTTTGTATAGGTGAAGTGATGTGGTAAAATTTTTGGCGTCATGTTAGTGACATATGGACAGCTGCATTAGGGATTGTAGTTCTGTATAGTGATTGCTAAATTCTTGCCAGGACTTATACAACATGGACTGTGCCTTTTCTGATGATTTTACATAAAAAATAACTTGATCTACAACTCCTAAAGCTGCATTACTGACAAAGTTCATTCATAAAAGTTTACAATTAAAAAAAAAAACTAGAATTCTAGGTAAGAAATGCTTTGTTAGTTGTTTTTGCTTTGGAAAGTATTTGACGACTTTATTTTCACACCTGCACAGCTGCAATAAGGGCTATAGTGTTGCGTTAATTTGGAATAAATTAAGCAAGGCTTTATGCAGCATTAACAGTTCTCTTATATATAGCTCCACATGAGAAATGAATTTCCACTCCTTGCTATATGGCAGGAGAGACAACTGAAATGTGGAATATATTTTTCTAATTTCATAGCAAGATCTATTAGATTTGCATGCTTGTTTATGCTTACTGGGGTTCAATAATGTTTGACGATATCATACAGAGAGTTGGACATCTGGAAGTAGGTTCGTGTTTTTACATAATGATTTCTAAATTAATACCAGGATGTATACGAGACTTATAGTGCTCTGCTTAGTGGTCTTTCATAGTAAATTTGTTGTACTCATACATAGAAGGCAGGAAAAAGACTTGTAGTGTAGGATAAAATTATTATCCAAATCTTTTTACAAGTTTTATTAGATTCTCAGGCTTGCTTAAGTGTACTGGTGTTGAATAATATTTGAAGACTTCATATAGATAATTGGACAACTGCATTCGGGATTCTAAACTTGCAATATGAAGTGCTAAATTGATGCTAGGTCTGATAGAGGGATGACAGTGCTTTTGCTAATTGTTTGTCATGCCGTAATAAATTACATTAGAATTCTTCCTATATGGTAGGAATTACATCTGGCTAGTAGCATAATTTTCTGCAAATTGAAATTAGAGCTAATCACATTGCAATGCTTGTTGGGTTAAGTGACGTTGAGCAATATTTCATGACTTGATAGAGGCAGCTGGTAAACTGCAATAGGGGAGCTCTGGTCTTGCATAATGGTTGCTAAATTCATGCCAGAACTTATACAACACCGAGAGTTATTTAGGTTAGTGATTTATCACAATAACTTGATTTACAATCATCCTTACAGGGCAGCAATGACGACTTGAATTTAGTATAAATAAGCCCGAATTCCATGCAACATTTATTTGATTTTCATGTCCCTAGACGTGTAGTTGTATTGAAAAATCTATGACGACATGATAGTGGCACACAGACAGCTGCAATAGGAACACCAGTCCTGTATAGTGATTGTTAAATTCTTGCCAGAACTTGTACAACATGGATGGTGCTTTGCAGAATATACACCAGGGTTTAGACAGCACTGATAGTACTTTTTAAAATAGTTTTACATAAGAAATGACTCTACACTCATACTGACAGAGCTGGAATGACAACTGAAATGTAGATTAATTTTTTTGAAATTCATTGAAAGATCTACTTGATTCCCATGCTTTCTTACATTTACAGGTGTAGAATAATATTTAGGAACTTGATACAGTGACTTGGACAGCTGGAACAGGGATTATATTTCTGTAGAATGATTTCTAGATTGATACTATGATGCATACAAGACTGATGGTGTTTCATAATGAGTTACTTATAATCAGGGAACGGATTTATATGGACTAAAAATATATGAAATATGTAAATATATATGTAGTTATTTTTACCAAAATATGGAATTAAATATGGATTTTTACCAAAATATGGAATTAAATATGGACTTAAAATTATAAAAAAATGACTATGTACGTTAAATATTGGTACATTTTAATCAAACTAAACAAAAAATATAATGGACGTACCTTATCTTCCAATGTAGTTTCAACAAAACACAATTTTTATTGTCTGTTACCATAACAATAGGTTACAAACATTTCTTTCAAGTGCTGAAAAGTGAATCTTCTTCTATTGTCTCTGAGGATAGATTTATACTGACTAAAAGAGCGTTCGACGTCACAAGAAGTAACTGGTACATAATTCAATTTCACAATGTCTGCTGGGGATAAGTCCAAGTTAATCTTCACTGTTGATTCACCACTCATCACAGCAACAACCTTTTGTAGTTCTTCATATCCAGGGTTTTTTGAAAGTACAGTGTCCACCTTAGCTCTTACTGCATCTGCAACTTTACCTCTACCACGATTCAGTTGTTCCACAGTACTATTTATAATTTCAAAACTTTCAGATAGTGAAAGGTGCCTATTTTGGAGACTTTTGAGCGTTTTTATGATGCATGAAAATGTATGCTGAATGTGAGCTAAGTCATTCTTCACACTTATGTCACAGGTAACTGTTTTCGCAGTATCAATTGAGACTGCATCTTCAGAGTCCAATGCAAGGAGAACATTGTTAATAGAGTCTATATGTTCGGCATAATATTCAACTGCTTCTAGCCATGTACCCCATCTAGTTAAAATTGGCTTTGGTGGCAATGGAATTTCAGGGTACATTTCTTTCAACACGTTAACTCTACTGGGAGCTTTGAGAAATACTTTTTTCACTGATGAAATCAACAAATCTACTTTAGGGAAATTGTCTCTGACCACTTCTGCCACACGATGAAATGCATGCGCCACACAAGTAAAATGAGTCAATTTAGGATATACAACAGATAATGCTTGTCCAGCTTTGACCATATAAGGGGCAGCATCGCTAATAAAGAATAACACATTATCGTACATAATACCCTTTGGCCACAGGATACCCATAGCTTCGTTGAACAGTTTAACTATAGTTTTGTTATTGCACTTTTCTAGAACATCACAATGTAAAAGAATTCGTTCAGAATATTGTTCACTTAACAAACCGATAACTACATTACCAACAAGTCTACCTTCTTTGTCGGGAGTCTCATCAATGGAAACCCAAATTGAACTATCTTTAATTTCATCTCTTATCTTCTGTATTGTCTCATCGTAGATGGATGGAGCATACGTCTTCCTAAGTGTTGACTCATCCGGGATTGTATGTTGAGTATATTTTTCAAGGAATTCCCTGAAGACCTTATTCTTTAGTTTGTAGAGAGGAATATCAGCAGAGATGAGAGAACGGCACAGGTCGATGTTAAACTCAGATCTTACATTCGATGTTGTTGGTTGTGTTAAAAACAATTGTCTCTGCTTGGAATTTAGTTGTTTGTTGGCCTGATGTTTACTAGTTGTAATGTGTTGTTGCACCAGGAACTTTTGTGTAGATGATACTGCACACTGACACAAATTACAAAATAATATTTTATTGTCAGTTGATAAACCATCTTCTTTAAATTCTGAAATGTAACTTGTTAGTTTTGATTTTAAATTGACTGAATGACGTACTTTTGGCATATTTACCGTCTTTATAGTATGATTTACAAAACTGAACCTATGTGTACTCTGACTGGCATTTAACTGTTGAGCTGCACAACTGAAGTCTGTTAAAAATTTTAAATTAAATTAATACAGTTTTGTAACTTACTTTCCCATTGTTGATAGGACTGCTAATTTTCAAATAACTCTGATGTTAAAGGGATTACTGAACATGTGTTTAAATCTCTATTGTTGAAATGTATTTTTAAAAGTTAATGGAATTTTGTTTTGTTTTATTGTTAAACCTAATATAATATGGACTGTTCTATATGAAATATGGAAAATATATGGAAATTAACGAAAATATGTACTAAACTCTAAAATATGGAAAAATATGGAAAATAAAAGTAGGATTTTTCAACCCTACACATTGTGAAACATAAAGATAATGCAAAATATAAATTATATTAGCTTTATAAGTAAATATGTATTTACATATAAATCCTTTCCCTGCTTATAATCATACTTAAAGTGCAAGAAAATCACTTGAACATGTGGACAAAATTATTTTCCAAATTTGTTACAGAATTTATTCGATTTGCATGCTTGCTTAAGTGTACTGGTGTTTAATAATGATGATGATGATGATGATGATGATGATGATGATGATGATGATGATGATAATGATAATAATGATAGGGGTTATAGACTTTCATACGAACTGCTAAACTCATGCCATATCTGATACAAGATTGACAGTGCTTTCGCTATTTGTTTTTCATAATAAATTACATTGAACTCTTCCTTATAGGAATAGGAAATACTTCTGACTAGTAGGATAATTTTCTCCAAATTGAAAGTAAGAGCTAATAACATTGCAATGCTCGTTAGGTTAAGTGTTGTTGAGCAATTTTTTAAAATTTGATACAGACAATTGATAAACTGCAAAAGGAGTCTAGTCTTTCATAAGGATTGTTAAATTCATGCCTGGACTTGCACAATTCTGACATTCATTTAGCTGATTGGTCTTTCATAATAACAAAATTTAGTCTCATATTTACAGGGTAGGAATGACAACTTGTGTGTAATATAAATATTCTTCAAATTGCATGTAGGAATTTTTACAGTCTCATTTGTGTATAGGTGTTGAAAAATATTTGACGACATCATAGTGGCACATGGACAGATGCAATAGGGATTCTAGTCCTGAATAGTGATTGCTAATTTCTTGCCAGGACATACAACATTGATGGATCTTTTGTTTGCTGATTTTACATAAAATATGACTTAATTTGCAACCCATAAAACTGCTTCACCGACTGAGCTATTTTATAATTGTTTACAATTGTGAAAAACATAGAATTGTAGGTCGCAAATGGTTGGTTAGTTGGTTTTACTTTGGAAAGTAATTGACGGCTTTATTCTCATAGTTGGACTGCTGCAATAAGGATACTAGTGTTGCATTAAAGTGGAAAAAACTAAACCGGGCTTGATACAGCATTGACAGTGCTCTTTTAAAGAGCTATACATGGGAAATGAATTTACACTCCTCCTTATGGGACAGGAATGACAACTGAAATGTGGAATAATTTATTCCAAATTCATAGCAAAATCTATTATATTCCCATGCTTGCTTATCTTGATAGATGTTCAAGATTGTTTGAAGATTTGATACTAACAATTGATAAACTGCAATAATTAGGATCTTGTTTTGGATAATAATAGCAAATTTCATGCCAGAATTTGTACAGCACAGACAGATTTTTGCTTATTGATTTTTGATAATAAGTAATTTACGCTCAAACTTCCTGGCCTGGAATAACTACTTGAGTGTGGTATAAATATTCTACAAATTTCATGCAAGATTTATTACATTTTCATTTCTACATCGATGTAGTGGTGTTGAAAATTAATTGTATCCACACTTAGAGGATCACGGTGGCACATGGACAGATGGAATAGGGATTCTAGTTCTATATAGTGATTGGTAATTTATTTCCAGGACTTATACAACACTGACAGTGCTTTTGTTTGCTCATTTTACGTACAAAATGACAAAATCTACAGTTCATGAAGCTGCATTACCGACTTAGCTCTTGCATGAATGTTTACAATTGGAAAAAATTTAGAATTGTAGTTCTCTCATGCTTTTATAGGTGTTTTTCCATTGAAACGTAGTTGATAACTTTATTCACATAGTTGAATAGCTGCAGTAATGACTCTTGTGTTGGAAAATTTTTCAAAATTTAAGCCAGGGTTTATACAGAACTAACTGTGCTTTTTTAAAATAGTTTTACATAAGGAATAACTCTGCAGTCATACTGATAGAGGGGGAATGACAACTGAAGTGTAGTTTAAATTTTTTTGAAATTCGCAGAAAGATCTATTAAATTCCAATGGTTTCTTACACTTACTGGTGTTGAATAATGTTTATCACTTGATGCAGAGACTTGACCAGCTGAAACTGGTTTCTACTTCTGTGGAATGATTCGTACATTAATACCATGATGCATATAAGACTGGTAGTGCTTTGCTAATTGGGTTTTCTTAATGAATTAATTGTATTCATACTTAGAGGACAGGAAAATCGCTTAAACTGGTGGTGAAAATTGTTTTCCAAATTCAAACAAGATTTATTAGATTCCCATGCTTGCTTAAGTGTACTGGTGTTGAATAATAATAATAGGGATTCTAGACTTTCATATGAATTGTTAATTTCATGTAGGTCTGACACAAGACTGACAGTGCTTTTGCTATTTGATTTTCATAATAAATTACATTACAGTTCTTCTTATAGGGTAGGATTTATATCTCAGGAGTAGGATAATTTTCTCCAATTTAAAAATGGCCTAGAGCTAATGACATTGCAATGCTTGTTGTGTTAAGTAGTGTTGAGCAATTTTTGAGGACTTCATACTGACACTTGGTGAACTGCAATAGGGGTCTAGGCTTTCATAGGGATTTCTAAATTCATGTCAGGAAGTACACAATGCTGACAGTTATTTAGATGATTGGTCTTTGAAACATATTGTAGGCAGGAATGATAACTTGTGTGTAGTAGTATAAATATTCTCCAAATTGCATTAAGATTTATTATATTCTCATTTGTGTGTAGGTGTTGTAGTGTTGTGTTGAAAAATCTTTGACGATATCATAGTGACATATGGACAGATGCAATAGTGATTCTAATTCTGAATAGTGATTGCTAATTTCTTGCTAGGACTTGCACAACACTGACAGTGCATTTGTTTGGCGATTTTACATGAAATATTACTTAATCTGCAGCCCATAAAACTGCTTTACCGACTGAACTATTTCATAAATGTTTAGAATTGGGAACAAAAATTAGAAGTATAGGTCTGAAATGCTTTGTTAGTTTCTTTTGCTTCGGAAATTATTTGACGACTTTATTGTCACACTTGCAAAGCTGCAATAAGGACTCTAGTGTTGCATTAAAGTGGGAAAAATTAATGCCGGCTTTATACAACATTGGCTTTTTTAATAACCTATACATGAGAAATTAATGTAAACTTGTTCCTGCAGGGCAAGAATGACAACTGAAATGTAGAATAATGTTTTCCAATTTCATAACAAAATCTGTTAAATTCCCATGCTTGCTTACATTTACTGGTGTTCAATGATGTTTGAAGAATTCATACTGATACTGGTACTTAGTAAACTGCAATAGTCTGGATTTAGTCTTGTATAATGATTAACAAATTCGTGCCGGACTTGTACAGCACTGATAGTTTTTAACTTATTGATTTTTGATAATAAATTACTTTATGCTCCTACTTACAGAGCAGGAATGACGACTTGAGTGTAGTATAAATCTGTGGTGCCCGGTACAGCACTGACAGTTTTTAACTTATTGATTTTTGATAATAAATTACTTTATGCTCCTACTTACAGAGCAGGAATGACGACTTGAGTGTAGTATAAATCTGTGGTGCCCGGGTAAAGGGGTGTAAGTCCAAAAATTCGAAAAATGAGTTACGTATACCATGATGTTCAGAAAGGCATATTCTATAATTGAGTTAAGGGACATAAGTCCATCCAGCTCAGAAAAGTATATATAGAGATGTGAAAAGGGGTATTAATTCCCAAAAGCTAATGTTTGTTTGAGTAAAGGGAGATAAGTGTACGTATATCCATTTACATAATCTGGAGTTGTACATACATGTTTGGTATTGAACTTATACCCTTTTACACAATCTCTAGATGAAGAGACGTGTAGACCTGTAACACCATATTTAAAATTTACTGGCAGTTTGGCAAATATACTGTATCACATAGCAAGAATAACAACATTTTTGCATATTTGATGGCTGCATATATCATTCGAATAATTCATGTGCGGTGCCAACATTATGCAAGATTATGGCATAACAGCTATGGTACATTGTTTAATATCGAAGTATCCATTGACAATTGATGGACAGATGGTTCCTGTATACAAAAAGTGTTTCTTGGCAACGTTTGATGAGACTGTCTCTTTCTTCTAAATCGATACTGTGGAAATTCGAAGCGAGTAAGTCGCACAGTCTATGAACAATTATTTCATGAACTGAATCTAAAAATGAAGCATACCAAAATACTCGTAGATACATATCACACATGTGGTACCCTGAAGATGAAGCTGAATTGCATATCCAGAGATGGAAAGACAGCAGTACAAGCGTTCCTATTGCAATATCAACTGAGTCTGGAGTTCAACATTGATAGTTATCCATCATTTTCTCACAGTGAACTCTTGTTTGGAGGAGAGTGAAATCCTCTTCTATCTTGAATTATTATACCTCCAACTGAATCTTTTAACAATCAGCTGCAATCAGCAAAGAGGTAGTTATCTTTTCCTATGATCAGGGCTACAACCTGCACATAAAACACTTTCATGATATTATAATAGTCACAATAATTATTACGATTCAATTTGTGACAAACGTATTGACAAAGTCACATGAAAGTTTGGTTGTTATGATATAACATTTGACTTACAATATTGTTTACAGACACCAATGTTGAACACTTTTGTTGCTTTCTACAAGCGTCAAATATGGACTTTAATTTGACTGTACATAATTGTAAAGACAGATAAGTCACATGTTTTATTGGAGTGAAGTTGATGGTGACCGGGGGCTAATCAAATTGCATCTTGCATTTGAAAATTTCTCTATAATGTGCCTTTCCATGTGAAATATGTAATAATGTATTCAGACACATGAGGGGGGACAAAAGAAGTCTCACATGCTGGCTATGTGTGTATCTGTTCTGAAAAATCATCCACACCTTGAAACATTGAGTCGCAATTTTTTTATAAAAGGCCACACTCATATGGAATGCGACACTGACCATGTCTAAATTGAGGGAAAGAAGAAAAACTGTGACATAAAAATTCACATTCCTCATGACTGAATGCAGCTTGTACGACTTGCAGGCAAAAAGAAGCCATTCAATGCGATTGAAATGAATCAGTCAGGCTTACTTCAATATCACTGGTCTAGAATGATTTTGCTGCTGAACAAAAACGAGTATACCAACCCTAATTCGCGTGTGCTGATTGTAGATCTGAAGTCTTTTTTTCTAGCACGTCACAATTTTAAAATAGGTAGTAAGATTTTTAATTTTTACATTTTATTTCATTTATTTTATTGTGATTTTTCCACTGAACAAAAACAAGTGTACCAACCCTAATTTGAGTGTTCTGATTACAGATCTGAAGTCTGTTTTTTTTCTATCACGTCACAATTTTAAAATAATAACATTTAAAATTTTTAATTATGATGTGCGACTCTACGCTCAGGTCAAAACTAAGTGCTCTTGAACTCGAAGCTTGGGACACATTAGTACTAGTGTCAAATACATTTTTAGGAAATTATCGAGCTGATAATTATGCTGAGCTAGTATATAACATGCTTAGAGCGTTTCAGAATCTAGGTTGTTGCATGTCTTTAAAAATGCACTTTCTTCATTCACACCTTGACTTTGTATTTAATATAATGTAATATAACAATTTACAAAGAATATATAAACTAAGCTCAATTTATATCTCTGGCTTTATGGTACAGTTATGTATGAATAGTAAGATTTACAGTCCCATAACTGAAAAACCTGATGTGCTGTGATAAATCTGATTATAGATCTGGAATCAGCGCATGAATTTCAATATAGGACACTAGAAATGTCCTCTGTAGCATACAAAAAGTTTTTTTTTTTTTTTTTTTTTGTATTCTGATTTTATTCAAAGGATTTAATTTTGGAAATAGTATCTTTAAGATATGTAAATATCTTCGGATTTTTTTTGTTTTATTTTTCCACGGGTTTAACTGTTTGTTATTCTTTTCGTTTATTTTATTATACTTTGTGTGGTGATGCTCTCAAAATGAAGAAAACCGCAGAACAAGGTGAAAGATTGCTCTGGAAAAATGTGAAGTGGTTAAAATTTACAAAGGATGTTGGCATGGTATTGTTTAAAGAAACACTTGATACATGAAAAGATTCAAGACACTAAATGTCAGGCGAAGGGGACAATCATATAATGTACTCCAACTACCTGTTTCATATCAGGGTTCTGTACCAATTTCTTGTCAAAAGAAGAAAGATTTATTGGACCTGCTGCCGCTCGTTCCAAATATATTTCATTCCTTTTACACTGCACTTCCAACAACCTCAACAGTACGAGACATCCATTCTGACACTTTCGAAGAAGTCGATGAAGATTAGTGACTTTGATAGTGTTAAAGTGCTTATTAATTCTTACTGTCTACAGTTCGAACATGTTATCTTATCATTCCTTAGGTACACTGAGGTAGATACTATTTTGAAAATAACATTTTTTTATATTGAAACATCTAATACTATTGGTGTTATGAACAGTAAAATTTACTTTCTTCTTAAACTTTGCTTAATTTTTTTTAATGCAGCTGTTCAGCCATCTTGGAGCATTTGTGTAATTTTTAATAGTCATTATGTTTCATAATATGAGCTTTGTGTGTTTATTTTGTAAGAGATATTTTGGGGAAAAGGTAGATAAGTTGTAATGTAAGTTTGTGTAAAGGGGGATAAGTTGTCCAAATTTACTATAATATAAAAAATTTTATCAAAATATAAAAAAATAAGTAAATGTTTGTAATAGAACTTCAAAAGCATTAAGCGAAGGACAAAATAACCAGAATACATTCTAAAAGATACACACTGGGATTTGCAGATTTGTTGCAAACTTTGTTTTTGCATTTTCCCAAAAGTTAAATTTAAGACTTATACCCCTTTACCTGGGTACCACAGAAATATTCTCCACAACTGATACACTACTTATTGCAATCTCATATCTGTATAGGTGAAATAGTGTTTTTAACATTTTTGACTACATGTTAGTGACACATGTGCAGTTGCAATAGGGATTCCAGTTCAGTATAATGGTTGCTAAATTCTTGCCAGTACTTGTATAACGCTGACAGTGTCTTTTTCTACTGTCTTACATAAAAATGACTTGATATACATCTCAGAAAGCTGCATTACCGACTGAGCTCGTTCATAAAAGTTTGCTGCAATTGGAAAAAAAATTAGAACTTTAGGTCAGAAATGCTTTGTTAGGTGTTTTTGCTTTGGAAAGTAGTTGTTTTTGTTCTAACATAGGTATGGCTCTTTATATGGAATTTAATCCACTTTAAATGGCATCTCATTTCATAATAAACATTAAAATATGGTAAAATAAACAGAAACACAAAATGAAACATAGATAAGATACAGATCATCAAATTAGAATATAAACCATAAGAATTAAGTGAAAAATTAATTCGTTTTGCTTGTGGCAGTCGAGTAAATAGATTATAAATTTTCTGGGGTTTCCTGGCCTATACAATGCCAGACTTCTTACAGATGGTGCACTCTTCTATCTCATATACTTTTATTTTAGCAAAATGTGCAGCTATGCAGTCGTGTCCCATAGCTAGTCTAAAGGCTGCCACTGATTCCTTACTTGGTTTAAATTTTTTTTCTTCCATAGTTCTGTTATTTTCTCCCACATCTTCTCTTTCGCAAATTGAGAGAATTCTTGTCCCCATGTTTTGAGGTTTTCACCTGCGATGAATTTTCTGACTGAATTGATTGACAGGGATTGAGTTCCTATGCAAATCTTAGAGCCTCTTTTAACTATCTCATTTGCCTTCGGCTTGCCTTCAATTCCGACATTGGCAGGAATCCACAGGAATGAAATAATTTTCTTTAATTTTTCTAGATGTTGAATATCCTTTATTCTAGTAGAGTGGGGGTTTACTGTTTGAGGATATTGCGTGAATGGTAGCCTTCTAGTCTACAAATATAACTGCTTTTTCGAATATATATGATTTGTAAATTAAGATTTGTAGAGCTATATAAGTGGTTGCTATTACTCCATCATAATTGCTATGGTATTCACCCACTGAAGTGTAGTGTGAGAAAAGTCTGCAAAATATTTCAACGTCTACACTGATGTCTTCTATATTAGATCCATCAGTGAATACTCATAACCATTCACCTTCCGGATATTTTTCATTCAGCATTCTAAGAGTATAGCATTTGAACATTGTTAAATTTGAGTCGTCAGTCTTTTTAAGACTGTCTTGAGCAGTTAGATTGGTTTTGATTGGAATGAAAACTAGTAGGTTTAAAGGTTTAGCGATAGTTTCTATTTCATTTTGAACATTTAGTGTTTTCAAGATACTACTGATTTTAGTTATTGGTGTTATTTGAGTTTTCAACCATTCATTATAGCATACTGGGGGTATCCAGCTTGTTCTTTGTGAGGCTTCCATCTTGACCAGATTTACCGCAGCTTGTTTTTTAATTTCTTTTGGAAAGTAATTGACAACTTTATTCTCACACATACACAGCACTGACAGTTTTTAACTTACTCATTGTTGAAAATAACTTACTTTACGCTCCTACTTACAGGGCAGGAATGACAACTTGAGTGTAGTAGGATAAATATTTTTGAAATTTGATGCAAGACGACATGTTAGTGAACATGAACAGATACAATATTGATTGTAGTTCTGTATAGTTATTGCTAAATTCTTGCCAGGACTTATACAACACTGACAGTGCCCTTGTGCTGATTTTACATAAAAATGAGTTGATCTATAACTCATAAAGCTTCATTACCAACTGAGCCCATTCTTAAATGTTTGCTATTGAAAAAAATTAGAATTGTACGTCAGATGTGGTTTGATAGGCAGTTTTGCTTTGGAAAGTAATTGAAGACTTTATTCTCACACTTGCACAACTGCATTAATGTGGAATAATTTAAACCAGGCTTTATACAAGATTGAGAGTTCTCTTTTAAAGAGATTAAATGAGAAATGAATTTCCCCTCCTTCTAATAGGCCAGTAATGACAACTGAAATGTAGATTTTTTTTTTTTCAAAGCAAAATCTATTCGATTCGCATGCTTGCTTACATTTACTGGTGTTGAATAAAGTTTGACGACTTCATACAGAGAATTGGACAGGCGGAACTTGGTTCCAGTTTTTGTATAATGGATTGTAATTTAATACCAGGATGTATAGAAGACTGATAGTGCTCTGTTTATTGGTCTTTCATAACAAATTTCTTGTACTCATACATGGAAGGCAGGAAAAAGACATTTAGTGTAGGATAAAATTATTATCCAAATTTTTTTTGCAAGATTTATTAGATTCCCATGCTTGCTTAAGTGTACTTGTGTTGAATAATATTTGACGACTTCATATAGATAAATGGAAAGCTGCTATAGGGATTCTACACTTGCATATGAATTGCTAAATTCATGTCAGGTCTGGTACAATACTGACGGTGCTTTTGCTAATTGTTTTTTCATAATAAATTGTATTACAGTTCTCTTTATGGGGTATGGATTACATCTGATGAGTAGGATAATTTTCTCCAAATTGAACGCAGAGCTAATCACATTGCAATGCTTGTTAGGTTAAGTAGTGTTGAGTAATTTTTGACGACTTGATGCTGACACTTGGGAAACTGCAAGAGGTGTCTAGTTTTACATAATGATCATTCAGATCTGATATGTTCTTCAGACTGTCAGATATGATTGTCAGACTGTCATGGAGATGGGTGATTCCGGAAGCATACAAATTCCAGGAAATCATTCGAAAAATGATGCTCCATACTTTCTTAAGTTAGATGTCTTGGATCTAATCTGGAGCACATATAAGAAATACCTTCAAATTATACAGATGGATCTCTAAATTCTGATAATGGCACATCAGGAGCGGGGTATTATATTCCAAAATATCATTAAAGTTACTTCGTACCATGATCATCATCCTCCTCAAGTCTTGACACTGAATTGCTGGCTGTTGATGGTGCTCTTCAGTGTGTTAATCAAATTTCTGAAAAATCTATTTGTATTCTTAGTGACTCCAAGAGGGCAATATTTAATATAATTAAATATATACCAATCCTGTATGCACACAGAATTATTCTCATTCAGAAACAACTAAGCAAACTAAAAAAAAATCCAAAAGGAAATAACATTTCAATGGATACCTAATCATTGTGGTGTACCTGGAAATGAGAAAGTCGATAACATTGCAAAATAGGCAACATATTTGCAACCAAGACCTCTTCAAGTGATACCTCTATTCAATGCCTTTGCTTCAGTGAACCCTCATTTTACAAACCTATATATCAACATTTGGCTCTCTTCTGACAAAGGAAAAATTTTACAGTCTGTACAAAAGAAACCAAATGACCTGGAAATGTACAAAAACTTGCCAGACCTTTGAAATCTTTTTAACAAGAGCCAGAACAGGTCACATTGTCACTCAATTGTACTTACACCGATTTCACATTTCTGATAATCCTACTTGTCTGTGGTGTAATAATGATGATGAAGATGTGGAACACATTCTTCCATAAACCACAAAAGAAGAAAATTAAAATCATCAGTACTAGTTGCAGAAGAGACAGCCCTGCAGTGTATATTGACTACACCCTAACTCAGGCTACTAGCAACAGGCATCTATAATGAACACTGATGAAAATAGTCCTCATTTCTCATGTAAAAACAAGAACTGAAAAGACAACAGTGGACTTTATGTTGTCAGAAAACAGCTGGATGTATTAAGAAGATTGATTGATTGATTGATTGATTGATTGATTGATTGATTGATTGATTGATTGATTGATTGATTGATTGATTGATTGATTGATTGCATAATGATTGCTAAATTCATGCCAAGACTTCCGCAATGGTGACAGTTATTTAGCTTACTAGTTTTTCATAATAACTTATACAGTATTAGGCTCATATTTACAGAGGAGGAATGACAACTTTACTGTAGTATAATATATTCTCCAAATTGCATGTCAGATTTATTACATTCTCATGTGTGTATAGGTGTAGTGTGTTAGAAAATATTTGATGACATCATGGTGATACGTGGACAACTACAATAGGGATTCTAGTTTTGAATAGTTATTGCTAATTTCTTGCCAGGACTTATACAACACTGACAGTGCTTTTGTTTGCTCATTTTACACACAAAATCACAAATTCTACAATTCATGAAGCTACATTACCTACTTATCTCGTGCATAAATATTTACAAGTGGGAAGAATTTAGAATTGTAGTTCTCTCGTGCTTTCCTAGGTGTTTTTGTCCTTGAAAAGTAATTGACAACTTTATTCTAATAGTTGGACAGCTGCAATAAGGGCTCTAGTGTTGGAAAAATTTTCATAATTTAAGACAGAACTCGTATAGCACTGACGGTGCTTTTTTTTTTAAATAGTTTTACATAAGAAATGACTGTACAGTCATACTAATAGGACTGGAATGACAACTGAAGTGTAGCTTAATTTTTTTGAAATTCATAGAAAGATCTATTAGATTCCCATGCTTGCTTACATTTACTGGTGTTGAATAATATTTGGGAACTTGATGCAGTGACTTGGACAGCTGGAACAGGGATTCTATTTACATGAATAGAATGATTCCTAGATTAATACCATGATGCATAGAAGACTGATAGTGCTTTGCTAAATGATGTTTCGTAATGAATTACTTATTCTAATACTTAGAGGGCAGGAAAATTACTTGAACTGGTGGAGAAAATTGTTGTTCAAATTCGTTACAAGATTTATTAGATTCCCATGCTTGTCTCAATGTACTGGTGTTAAATAATAATAGGGATTCATAAGAATTGCTAAATTCATGCCATGTCTGATACAGGACTGACGGTGCGTTTGCTAATTGTTTTTCATAATAAATTACATTATAGTTTTTTTTATGGGGCAGGAATTACATCTGAGGATTAGGATAAGTTTCTCCAAATTGAAAGTAGAGTTAAACACGTTGCAAAGATTGTTGCGTTATGAGGTTTTGAGCAATATTTGACGACTTGATAATGACAATGGATAAATTGCAATAGGGGTCTATTACAGTGTAAATAAATATTATCCAAATTTGATACAACACTTATTGCAATCTCATGTCTATATAGGTGAGATGGTGTTGGCAATTCATTGACTCCATATTAGTGACACATGAACAGCTGCAATAGGGATTGTAGTGATAACTATATTCCTGCCAGTATTTATATAACGCTACCAGTGTCTTTTTCTGCTGATTTTACATAAAAATGACTTGATCTACAATTCATGAAGCTGCATTACCGACTGAGCTCGTTTATAAAAATTTGCAATTGGAAAAATTAGAATTCTGTGTCAGAAATGCTTTGCTTGGTGTGGCTGCTTTGGAAAATTGTTATTATTTTTGTATGTATATATGGAATTAATAAATTCATTATAAATGGCATATCATTACATAATGAAAATTAAAATATGGTAAAATAAACACAGACAAAAAATGAAACATTAATAAGATACAGATCGTCAAATTGGAATATAAATCTTAAGAATTCAAGTGAAAAATTAATTCGTTTTGCTACTGGCAGTCCAGTAAAGAAGTGATAAATTTCCTGGGTTTTGTTGGGCTGGGGCAAGTCCTGTACAATGAAGGTGGTCTGAGTCCATTACCGATCCAGAGTGCTTACAATTGGTGCACTTTTCTATCTCATATATTTTTATTTTAGCTAGATATGCAGCTAGGCAGTCGTGTCCCATAGCTAGTTTAAAGGCTGCCACTACTTCCTTCCTTCCTGGGTTTATTTTTATTTTTTTCCATAGTTCTGTTATTATCCCCCACTTCTTTTCATATCCAAATTGACAGGATTCTTGTTCCCATGTTTTGATGTTTTTGCTTGTGATGAATTTTCTGAGTTGATTTGAACACTGTTAAATTTGAGTTAGGCTTTTTAAGGTTGTCTGAAATAGTTAGATTGACATCGATTGGGATGAAATTAGTGGGTTTTAATATTTAGCAATACTTTCATTTTATTTTGAACATTTTGTATTTCCAAGATATCACTAATTGTAATTGTTGGTGCTATTTGAGTTTTCAACAGTTCATTAGAATGTACTGAGGCTACCATGTTGACCAGGTTCACCGCAGCTTGTTTTTTAATTTCTTTTGAAAAGTAATTGACAACGTTATTCTCAGTCTTGCACATCACTCACAGATTTCTGATAACTTACATTATGCTCCTAATTACAGGGCAGGAATGACTACTTGAGTGTAGTATAAATATTTTCCAAATTAGATGGAAGACTTATTGCATTCTCATGTCTGTATAGGTGAAGTGGTGTTGAGAAATCTTTGACGATATGTTAGTGAACATGGAGAGTTCAATAGGGATTCTAGTCCTTAATAGTGATTGCTGAATTCTTGCCAGGACTTATACAAAACTGACAGTGCCTTTTTCTGCCGATTTTACATAAAAATGACTTTATCTGCAACTCATAAACCTTCATTACCGACTGAGTTCATACATAGAATTTTGCAATTAAAAAAATAGAATTGTAGGTGAGAGGTGCTTTGTTGCGTGTGTTTGCTTTGGAAAATAATTGACGACTTTATTCTCACATTTGCACATGATAAAAGAATGACAGTGCTTTTGCTAATTGTTTTTCATAATACATTATATTACAGTTCTTGCTATGGGGTAGGTATTACATTGAGGAATAGGATAATTTTCTCCAAATTGAAAGTAGAAGTAATCACATTGCAGTGCAAGGTCTGTGGACGGTCGGTCACTATCACTCTCACAGGTCCCTTCATGACGGCCTTTAAAGAGAAAGTGAAGGCGCTGTAAATCTGTGATGTCACCACGGGAACACACTCCACTCTGATCTCCTTGGCTTGCACTGCCTTTATTAGTAATTCCTGGAATTTAGAAAACGTGGAGTGTGTTTGTGATTTTGGTATAGACTTTGCTAGTGTGCTGTTTCGAATAGGCCTATATTGTTACTATTATAGCGTGAAAAATGCATAATTGTGCTGTGAGCGAGTGTCAGAAATATAGCAGGAAAACTAAAGGCTCGAGTGTTACTCGTATTTATCATAGGTTTCCCTCTGATCCAAAGCTGCGAAAAATTTGGGAGATTGAGTTTTACCGAAAGGATAAATTTAATCTTCAAACTGCGCATAGTTGTTCCGAACATTTCACATCTGATTCCTATGAGTGTGATTTGAATGCTGAGCTTTTGAACATACCAGCAAAGAAAAAAATTAAATTATACGCCCAACCATCGCTGAATTTACGGGTGTGCAATGTGAAAAACAGTGAGATAAACAGTGCTAGAAGTAAACGTGTAGAAGAGAGAGCTTGCAGAAAAAGGTTTTGTCTGAGGTACATGTAAGTGAACAATTAGATGCAAAGACAACAGTGTGTCAGGACGATCCAATGGATGTGTTATATTTCGTCTATTTATTAGAAAATGAGGGGCTAGATCTTTTTTTTTTTAAAAAAAAAAGAACTAAATAAAGAAAATGAAAAACTTAAATTAGACATTGAAAAGTTACAGTCTAAATTAGAAACATAATATATTTTAGGGCCAACCAAAATTCACAATGAAAAAGGAAATGAAAATTAAAAACACATTTATTAGCTAAAGTGCTCACTCAAGGGCAAATAAAAATGCTTATTAGCGGTAAAAGGAAGCAAAGATGGGAGGAATAAGACATAATTCCGACATTAGCTATACAATCATTCGAGATCACAGGTGGGAATTCCTCTACCAAGTGTTGCTACTCTGCAGCTTTGGACAAAATAATTGCCCTTTTCTCCTGGTATTCTTACAGCGGTACTGAAAATTTTAAAAGAACAGAGGTTGTCTTTGAGTGAAATAGATAAGTTATCAATGATACTAATGGATGAAATGAATGTCAATGGTGTCATTTGTTACGATCGTGAGGATGATTCGATATTGGCTCCTCACAGAAATGCTCGAATTGTAATGATCCGAGGATTGAGAAGTGAGTGGAAGCAGCCCATCTATTATGATTTCGATGAAACAATGAACAGAGAGCTACTTTTCGAAATTATATCAAAAATAGAAGCGACAGGTTTCAGAGCAGTTGCAATTGTTTCTGATCTGGGTGGCGCCAATGGAAGAATGCGGAATGAGTTACAAATAAATGTAAATCAAACCTGCTTTTCAAATCCTGCTTAGACAAAAATATTTGGGTTTTTGCAGATTTGTCACACTTGATTAAGTTATTAAGGAACCATTTTATTAACAGTGTGTTTCAATTGAATGGCAAATGGCAATGTTGTAGAGAAAAATGTAATTGAACGGATTATTAAATCCAATTCTTCAGAGTTGCAACTATTCCTGAAATTACATTGGGGTCACATTACTGTGCAAGACGATGATAGGCAGAGTTGCACTAGCCATGGAACTTTTTCACATTACATTGCTGCTCTGATTAAATATTTGATACACGAAAGTGAAGAAGTTTATTAATTTTTTCAACTTATAAATGACTTCACAGATGTAATGAACTCGGGAATTCCGAAAGATCCTACACGCACTAAACTGAAATGTGTCTTCGGGATTAACCACAAGCAACAACTAGAGATATTAGATAGAATGGAGGAAACAATAGAAGAACTGAGAGTCAGAACCAAAAATGCTCTTCTACCTTTTCAGAATGGCTTCCTTACCTCTAGTAAGAGCTTGAAAAGGTTGTAGGCCTATAGCGATTTAAAAGAAAAAGGAATTGCAGGAAACTCAATCAGGATGCCCTGGAAAACCTATTTTCCCAAATTCGTGGGATGGGACATTTTTATAATAATCCTCTGCCCGTCGAAGTGAAAAATCACTTGCGCCTATTAATATTAGGATGTCGCCTGCCCCACCCTAGAAGTGTCTCAGTAGAAGATTCAGGTGGAGTAATAATAACTAAGAAAGTTTTTCGGGATCTCGTAGACGTTTCTCATGAAATCGTGAACGAAATCCCTGAGGAAATATATCCATTAGAGGTAAATATTGATGATGGAATTGACATTACAGATCTAATGAAAAGGAAAGAAATAGAAGAGCTCAGATATGTTGCTGTTATATAGCTAGAAAATGTAATAACAAAAGTGCTGTTTCGGATGCTAATTCCAGTCAACAAACTCCCGCTTCTCAGTGAATGGCAACAATTTTATAGAAGAGTGTAAAGTTATATTTAGAAAATTTCATAAATAAATTAGTCAACATAAAAAACAATGTAATAGGCCATTTATTTACATTTTTGAGAAAAAAGATTCCAAATGAAGATCCGGAATTCTTAAAGTTATTTAGTAGTGCACGGACATTTTTTTAGAATTCGTTACCTAAATAGACAGAAACAGGACATCGCGTTCTTCACAAAACTAGGTGAGTCAGTTTAAATTTTGTGAAATATTCTTAAAATAAATTGTTCTATTTGTAAAATCAGTGTTACAATTGGGATATTTTCACTCCCCGCTGGTATTGAAATCCCTCCTCAACCGCTTCACTGAAATAGGTTAATTTACAAAATATTCATTTAACAATCCTGTATAAAATTAATTATTAATTCGTTTTAGTGCACACTCTACTCCAATGTTATTGAGGGAAATTTAATACATTTTGCATGCGTAATGTAAATTCTGTCATTCACATGTGTAGTTTTTATTTATTGAATACCGGTACTACTTTAATATAGGCCTAATTAATATTTTGAGGCTCGGAAACAGAAATTGAAGTGTAAAATAAACTAAATATATTGTACAATGCGTATTCGTTAATAACTTTCTTTAAAATTGGACTGAAATATTATACAAAGGTTAGAGATACAAAAGCAAGTAGGCACAATGAAGCATTCATAATAGTTTTTATATTGCTATAAGAATTTGGAAAGTAAACGATTACTGAATTTAAAAAATGGGATATTGTAGTGGGAGTTCTACCTCTAAGCCTTTACTCCTCCAGGGTATATGTGGCCCTAACAAATATATATAAATATTGTTGTTTAAATCGGTTGGCTATCGCTAGAAAGTGCAAGCTGAGGATTGACAATGAGTACAGTGCCCCCGTGGTGACGTCACAGATTTACGACCTTCTTGACTCTCCCTTTAAATGGTGTTATGAGAGCGACAGCGGCCGACCGTCGACGGACCTTGATTACAGTGCTTGATAGGTTAAGTGGTGTTGGACACTGTTTGATGACTTGATAGTGACACCTGGTAAACTGCAATAGGGGTCTAGTCTTGCATAATGGTTGATAAATTAATGCCAAGACTAATACAACAATGAGAGTTATTCAGTTTAGTGATTTATCACAATAACTTGATTTACGATCATCGTTACAGGGCAGGAATGACGACTTGTTTAGTATAAATAATTTCTAAATTCCATGCAAGATTTATTTCATTCTTGTGTCCTTGGTGTTGTAGCGGTGTTGAAAAATTTATAACGACATCATAGTGACATGTGGACAGTTACAAGAGGACCTCCAGTCTTGTATAGTGATAGGTAAATTCTTGCCAGGATTTATATAACCCGTACAGTACATTTGTTTCGTGATTTTACACACAAAATAAAAAAATGTACAATTTCTGAAGGTGCATTACCGACTTAGCTCTTGTATAAATGTTTATAATTGAAAAGAATTTAGAACTGTAGTTTAGGTGTTTTTGCCTGGACACGACTTTAATGACTTTATTCCCATAGTTGGACACCTGCAATAAGGGCTCTAGTGTTGGAAAAATTTTCAGAATTTTAGCAAAGGTTTAGACAACACTGACGGAGTTTTTTAAATAGTTTTACATTACAGTCATACCAACAGCACTGGAATGACAACTGAAGTGTAGAAATTTTTTTTTTCCCAAATTCATAGCAAGATTTATTAGAATCCAATCTTTGCTTAAGTGTACTGGTGTTCAATAGTGATTCACGACATTGTACAGATAATAATTGGACAGCTACAATAAGGTTTCTAGTCTTGTATAATGATTGCTAAATTCATGCCAGGACTTACACAACACCGAGAGTTATTTAGGTTAGCGATTTGCCACAGTAACTTGATTTACGATTATCCTTACAAGCCAGGAATGACGACTTGAATTTAGTATAAATAAGCTCCGAATTTCATGCAAGATTTTGTTTCATTCTCGTGTCCCTAGGGGTATAGTGGTATTGAAAAAATCTATGACGACATTATAGTGACACACAGACAGCTGCAATAGGAACTCCAATTGTGTATAGTGATTGCTAAATTCTTGCACAGTGCCCATCACTAAATATTTGTAAGTGCCCATTACTAGTTCAATGATGTAAAACTGATAGCCATTGGTAGCTAGTCCTTCATGTTTAGTCTATTATTAATCGTAGGTTACAGCCGAGGTCGAATTCTATAGTTCTATTTTTATTTCAATCTCAAAACGCACAATATTGGAAACAATAATTAAAATTAAAGATCAGTTGATGTTATCCGTTGCACCAGTTCAGGATGTTCACAGGATTGAAACTTCTGCTGAGAAGTTTGTGGTACCAAGATCAATATTGTAAAGGTATATTAAGGGGCAGGACAAATCTATAATTTTGCTACCTCCTTCTAAAAATAATGCTTGGAAAAAAAAAAAGTTATAAGCTTTCCTCCGAAGTAATGCTATTATTTCAGAGCAAATAGTACAAGGTTGACGAAGGCAAATTCAAATGTGAATGAAGACAATCTAAGAAACGGTTTCTAGAAACTGAATCAATCATAAAGGAGGAAAACCCTCACAAAGAAAGAATTTTCCACCAATACTAAATGAAATTCTAAAGTCTTCCGTAAAATCTTACATACTGAAAAATGGAATCTTAGCAACCGACCTTTTATGCTGGATTTCCAACAACATTGGCTTTACAAAATGTTTAGAAAAAGAGTGCAATGGACTTGAAAATTCACAGATAGAAGACTGGCAAAGAGTTGCTGAAGATAAGCCTAAAATTAAGAATATCTAGAACGAAATGAAACCTCCATAGAAACAGAAGAAATAATGATTTATAGCATGAATGTAGTGGCAAAGGAATGAAAAAGATCAGCCATAAGAGATTGAAGAAGTAGTTGAAAGAAACTTGTGCAGTAAAAATAATACAAAGCAAGTAACGAACATTACCAGAGAGAAGGGCGGTTGCTAATATCAGCATTCAACAAGATAATTTACTAAAAAGACGCCAGAAAAAATATCAACAGTCAATAAAAGGATACATTCAGATGACCATAAGTCCGTACATTGGAGAATTGCTTGGTATGGCCAGAAACTGCAAAAGCAAGATAAATTATAAAACTGAAAGATGCAATTCTAACTTCATTGAAATCGAGAACTCTTTTCAAGATTAGAAAGAAAAAAAGAAGGCAGAAGAACAAAGAAAAAAGAGAGAGAAAACGAAAAAGGGAGATGAATAATGGAGGGAAAAAAGTTAAGCGTGAAAAAAGTGCTTAATAGACAAAACAAGTAACAGGTTTAGAAAAAGTTACTAAACTATCATTATTAAACTCTCGAGAAAGGTCACAATGCATTAGTTTACTTGTGACCCTTTTATGTGACCAAACTTTTGAAGCAACTACTGTACTCCATGTCAGACCAGCAAGTTACTGTGCATTTCGAATAGGGAACTATGTTGCTCATTTAACAATAGCTCTTGGAAGATATATTTAAAGGACCTTTGTATATTGGAACTCACCAGGTACAGAATTGTAAGCTTTAAACCACTACTCCGTGTTGATTGACAGTTACCGCTTGTCGCTGGGTTCGTGCAAACTTATTACTATCCTGTTTGAAAGTGTCGATTGCCAATCTATCCGCTATTGTAGTTTGTGTAAATATTGCGTGTTTTTTTTTGTATACAATTAGTTTTTAATTTGGATTAGTTCATCTTCAAATCGCTGTGTAAGAATAAGTCAGTGTAGTGCCTTCAGTTAATTTACTATTTCTATAAATGTATCCGCTGTTGTAGTTTTGTGAAAATATTGCGTGTCTTTTTTTTGTATACAGTTAATTTTAGTTTAGTTTGTTCATCTTCATATCGCTGTGTAAGAAGAAGTCAGTGTAGTGTCTTCAATTAGTTTGGTCTTTCTTGTCGTACTGAAACAATGGAAAAGTCGCCAGAAAGCTTCAAAAAATTGCTAACCCGGAAAAAAATATTGAGTTCCGACGAAAGAACTATAGTGTTAAACGTGTATTTGTACTTTCGTACTGCATTCTTATTCAGTGTAACTGAAGCTGCTAAACATACGGCATCAGCCACAAAATTTTCTTACAAACTGGTGCTTACAATAAGAAAGGAATTTGAACTGAATGGGAAACTTTCAACACCCGTGAAAAAGAAAAGCCCAGGCATTTAAAAGACGACAATGCAGATATATGACTCAGTGACTCAGCCTGCAATAAGCTAAGTGCATAATAGATGAAATGGCTCGATCACATGGACATGAAGTATTGCGACTTCTACCTTACCATTGTGAACTAAATCCAATTGAAGAGGTGTTGAGTCAAGTCAAGAGGAAGATTGCGCAAGAAACCACCACCTTCAACATAAATAAAGTGCGATAGCTGCTGGAATCAGGAATCAAAGAAATAACGCAACAGCAATGACTGATTACGTGAGGCATTTACAAGATGCGGAATAGCATATGTGGGACATGGATGGCCTCCTGGATTTAATCCACGACGATGTAATCATCAATCTTGGCGAATCATCTGAAGAAAGTGACAGCGAGGATGGATATTTAGGAGTCGCTCCTCTTCCTGATTAGTGATGAGTTACACTAATTTTATTCTTTAATTCACTTAGTTAAATTGTGTGAGTGATGTAAAAGAAAACATTTTTATAATAAATAGTATACACAAGGAGCCAGTATGCTCTGCCATACTTGCCCTCCCCCATACCGCTGGACAATTACTGTTACTGATTGTTTGGCTGTGGCTGTGGTGTGAGGGTTTGTTGTCCCATAAAGCCTGCAGTAACTTGCAGGTCTGACACGGAGTGTAGTGCTGTTACTGGTACAATCATATTAGAGAAGAAAAGACACTTCACCTAGGTCAGAAGAGTCCAATAAACTGTTTTAATCAGGACTCTGTTAGAATGCGGCCGGTGTTTAACTAATAAGTGACATGGTATTTCCTGATAAAAATAAGTCTTGAAATGTTCCACAAGGAGTATGTTGAAGAAAACGTCAGGTGATAATAATTCACAAGAAGAGAATGTATGCTTTTGCAAGAAAAGTGTAAGAAAATTTTATTAGGAAAAAAGTGCAAATGAGTAGGATTCTAGATTGCCATAAAAAAGTTTGGATTATAATTACAGCATTAATAGAGTGAGAAGTATCCTAGATGTTGGAAACATAAATTAACCTCAATTTAGAAGTAATTGTCTGAGTTTTATATTATAATATTGATGTGCCCGTCACTATATATCAAAGTGCCGAAGTTAGATGCTTGACTGCCCATCACAATGATTTTCTTCCATTTGAACATTGATGTAATTTGGAAAGGATCAGACATATTATTGTCACTTATTTCTGCAATAGGGGTCTCGTCTTTCATAAGGATTTCTAAATTCATGTCAGGAAGTAGACAACACTGACAGTTATTTAGATGACTGGTCTTCTATAATAACTTATTTTAGGCTCATATTTATAGGGCAGGAATGACAACTTGTGTGTAGTATAAATATTCTCCAAATTTCATCAAGATTTATTACATTCTCATGTGTGTATAGATGTAGTGGTGTTGTGTTGAAAAATCTTTGATGATATCATAGTGACACATGGACAGAATGATGCGATAGGGATTCTTGTTCTGAATAGTGATTGCTAATTTCTTGCCAGGACTTATACAACACTGACAGTATTTCTTTTTGGTGACTTGAAATAAAATATTACTTAATCTGCAAACCATAAAACTGCTTTACCAACTGGGTTATTTCATAAATGTTTAGAATTGGGAACAAAAATTTGAACTGTAGGTCTGAAATGTTTTGTTAGTTGCTTTTGCTCCAGAAAGTAATTGATGACTTTATTCTCACATTTGCACAGTTGTAGTAAGGACTCTAGTGTTGCATTAAAGTAGAAAAAATTTAGCGGGGTTTTATACAACATTGACATTGCTTTTTTAAGGTGCTATATATGACAAATGAATATAGAATAATTTTTTTTCCAATTTCATAGCAAAATCTATTAAATTCCCAGTACTTGGTAAACTGCAATAGTTAGGAACTTGTCTTGTATAATAATTGACAAATTCGTGCCAGGACTTGTAGAGCACTGCCAGTTTTTAATTTATTGATTTTTGATAATAACTGACTTCCTGCTCCTACTTACAGGGCATGAATGACGACTTGGGTGTAGTATAAATATTCTCCGAATTTGATGCAAGACTTATTGCAATCTCAGGTATTTATAGGTGAAATGGTGTTTAAAAATCTTTGACTAAATATTAGTGACAAACGGACAGCTGCAATAGGAATTCTATTTCTGTATAGTGATTGCTAAATTCTTGCCAGGACTTATATAACTGTGACAGTGCCTTTTTCTGCTAATTTTACACAAAAATACCTTGATCTACAACTCATAACTTGACATGACAACTTGAGTATAAATACCTTGATCTACAACTCATAACTTGACATGACAACTTGAGTATAAATACCTTGATCTACAACTCATAACTTGACATGACAACTGTAGTATAAATATTCTTCAAATTCCATGCAAGATTTATTATTCTCATGTGTTTATAAGTGCAGTGGCATTCAAAAATCTTTGACGATGTCATAGTGATGCAATAGGGATTCTGGTTCTTAATAGTGATTGCTAATTTCTTACCAGAATATATATATATATAACACTGACAGTGCTTGTATTTGCTGGTTTACATACCTAAGATACCGGTATGACGTAATCTGCAACCCATAAAGCTGCTTTATCGACTGAGCTCTTTGATAAATGTTTACATTGATGAAAAACATAGAATAGTAGGTCTGAAATGCTTTGTTAGGTGTTTTTGCTTTGTAAAGTAATTGGCGACTTCATTCTCATAGTTGGACAGCTGCAATAAGGACTCTAGTGTAGCATTAAAGTAGAAAAAAACTAAGCCGGGCTTTGTAGAACATTGGCAGTGCTCTTTTAAAGAGTTATACATGAGAAATGAATTTACATTCCTTGCTATAAGGCAGGAATGACAAGTGAAATGTAGAATATTTTTATTCAATTACATAACAAAATCTATTAGATTAACTTGCTTGCTTACCTTGACTGGTGTTCAATAATATTTAAAGGAGGACTTTCACAGCACTGACAGTCCTTCTTAAGTTATAGATTTTTGATAATAACGTACTTTACTCTGCTACTTACAGGACAGGAATGTCGACTTGAGTGTTGTATAAATATTTTCCAAATTTGATACAAGACTTACTGCATTGTCATTTTTGTATAGGTGAAGTGATGTGGTAAACTTTTTGGCGTCATGTTAGTGACATATGGACAGCTGCATTAGGGATTGTAGTTCTGTATAGTGATTGCTAAATTCTTGCCAGGACTTATACAACATGGACTGTGCCTTTTCTGATGATTTTACATAAAAAATAACTTGATCTACAACTCCTAAAGCTGCATTACTGACAAAGTTCATTCATAAAAGTTTACAATTAAAAAAAAAAACTAGAATTCTAGGTAAGAAATGCTTTGTTAGTTGTTTTTGCTTTGGAAAGTATTTGACGACTTTATTTTCACACCTGCACAGCTGCAATAAGGGCTATAGTGTTGCGTTAATTTGGAATAAATTAAGCAAGGCTTTATGCAGCATTAACAGTTCTCTTATATATAGCTCCACATGAGAAATGAATTTCCACTCCTTGCTATATGGCAGGAGAGACAACTGAAATGTGGAATATATTTTTCTAATTTCATAGCAAGATCTATTAGATTTGCATGCTTGTTTATGCTTACTGGGGTTCAATAATGTTTGACGATATCATACAGAGAGTTGGACATCTGGAAGTAGGTTCGTGTTTTTACATAATGATTTCTAAATTAATACCAGGATGTATACGAGACTTATAGTGCTCTGCTTAGTGGTCTTTCATAGTAAATTTGTTGTACTCATACATAGAAGGCAGGAAAAAGACTTGTAGTGTAGGATAAAATTATTATCCAAATCTTTTTACAAGTTTTATTAGATTCTCAGGCTTGCTTAAGTGTACTGGTGTTGAATAATATTTGAAGACTTCATATAGATAATTGGACAACTGCATTCGGGATTCTAAACTTGCAATATGAAGTGCTAAATTGATGCTAGGTCTGATAGAGGGATGACAGTGCTTTTGCTAATTGTTTGTCATGCCGTAATAAATTACATTAGAATTCTTCCTATATGGTAGGAATTACATCTGGCTAGTAGCATAATTTTCTGCAAATTGAAATTAGAGCTAATCACATTGCAATGCTTGTTGGGTTAAGTGACGTTGAGCAATATTTCATGACTTGATAGAGGCAGCTGGTAAACTGCAATAGGGGAGCTCTGGTCTTGCATAATGGTTGCTAAATTCATGCCAGAACTTATACAACACCGAGAGTTATTTAGGTTAGTGATTTATCACAATAACTTGATTTACAATCATCCTTACAGGGCAGCAATGACGACTTGAATTTAGTATAAATAAGCCCGAATTCCATGCAACATTTATTTGATTTTCATGTCCCTAGACGTGTAGTTGTATTGAAAAATCTATGACGACATGATAGTGGCACACAGACAGCTGCAATAGGAACACCAGTCCTGTATAGTGATTGTTAAATTCTTGCCAGAACTTGTACAACATGGATGGTGCTTTGCAGAATATACACCAGGGTTTAGACAGCACTGATAGTACTTTTTAAAATAGTTTTACATAAGAAATGACTCTACACTCATACTGACAGAGCTGGAATGACAACTGAAATGTAGATTAATTTTTTTGAAATTCATTGAAAGATCTACTTGATTCCCATGCTTTCTTACATTTACAGGTGTAGAATAATATTTAGGAACTTGATACAGTGACTTGGACAGCTGGAACAGGGATTATATTTCTGTAGAATGATTTCTAGATTAATACTATGATGCATACAAGACTGATGGTGTTTCATAATGAGTTACTTATAATCATACTTAAAGTGCAAGAAAATCAATTGAACATGTGGACAAAATTATTTTCCAAATTTGTTACAGAATTTATTCGATTTGCATGCTTGCTTAAGTGTACTGGTGTTTAATAATAATAATAATGATGATGATGATGATGATGATGATGATGATGATGATGATGATGATGATGATGATGATAATGATAATAATGATAGGGGTTATAGACTTTCATACGAACTGCTAAACTCATGCCATATCTGATACAAGATTGACAGTGCTTTCGCTATTTGTTTTTCATAATAAATTACATTGAACTCTTCCTTATAGGAATAGGAAATACTTCTGACTAGTAGGATAATTTTCTCCAAATTGAAAGTAAGAGCTAATAACATTGCAATGCTCGTTAGGTTAAGTGTTGTTGAGCAATTTTTTAAAATTTGATACAGACAATTGATAAACTGCAAAAGGAGTCTAGTCTTTCATAAGGATTGTTAAATTCATGCCTGGACTTGCACAATTCTGACATTCATTTAGCTGATTGGTCTTTCATAATAACAAAATTTAGTCTCATATTTACAGGGTAGGAATGACAACTTGTGTGTAATATAAATATTCTTCAAATTGCATGTAGGAATTTTTACAGTCTCATTTGTGTATAGGTGTTGAAAAATATTTGACGACATCATAGTGGCACATGGACAGATGCAATAGGGATTCTAGTCCTGAATAGTGATTGCTAATTTCTTGCCAGGACATACAACATTGATGGATCTTTTGTTTGCTGATTTTACATAAAATATGACTTAATTTGCAACCCATAAAACTGCTTCACCGACTGAGCTATTTTATAATTGTTTACAATTGTGAAAAACATAGAATTGTAGGTCGCAAATGGTTGGTTAGTTGGTTTTGCTTTGGAAAGTAATTGACGGCTTTATTCTCATAGTTGGACTGCTGCAATAAGGATACTAGTGTTGCATTAAAGTGGAAAAAACTAAACCGGGCTTGATACAGCATTGACAGTGCTCTTTTAAAGAGCTATACATGGGAAATGAATTTACACTCCTCCTTATGGGACAGGAATGACAACTGAAATGTGGAATAATTTATTCCAAATTCATAGCAAAATCTATTATATTCCCATGCTTGCTTATCTTGATAGATGTTCAAGATTGTTTGAAGATTTGATACTAACAATTGATAAACTGCAATAGTTAGGATCTTGTTTTGGATAATAATAGCAAATTTCATGCCAGAATTTGTACAGCACAGACAGATTTTTGCTTATTGATTTTTGATAATAAGTAATTTACGCTCCAACTTCCTGCCTGGAATAACTACTTGAGTGTGGTATAAATATTCTACAAATTTCATGCAAGATTTATTACATTTTCATTTCTACAACGATGTAGTGGTGTTGAAAATTAATTGTATCCACACTTAGAGGATCACGGTGGCACATGGACAGATGGAATAGGGATTCTAGTTCTATATAGTGATTGGTAATTTATTTCCAGGACTTATACAACACTGACAGTGCTTTTGTTTGCTCATTTTACGTACAAAATGACAAAATCTACAGTTCATGAAGCTGCATTACCGACTTAGCTCTTGCATGAATGTTTACAATTGGAAAAAATTTAGAATTGTAGTTCTCTCATGCTTTTATAGGTGTTTTTCCATTGAAACGTAGTTGATAACTTTATTCACATAGTTGAACAGCTGCAGTAATGACTCTTGTGTTGGAAAATTTTTCAAAATTTAAGCCAGGGTTTATACAGAACTAACTGTGCTTTTTTAAAATAGTTTTACATAAGGAATAACTCTGCAGTCATACTGATAGAGGTGGAATGACAACTGAAGTGTAGTTTAAATTTTTTTGAAATTCGCAGAAAGATCTATTAAATTCCAATGGTTTCTTACACTTACTGGTGTTGAATAATGTTTATCACTTGATGCAGAGACTTGACCAGCTGAAACTGGTTTCTACTTCTGTGGAATGATTCCTACATTAATACCATGATGCATATAAGACTGGTAGTGCTTTGCTAATTGGGTTTTCTTAATGAATTAATTGTATTCATACTTAGAGGACAGGAAAATCGCTTAAACTGATGGTGAAAATTGTTTTCCAAATTCAAACAAGATTTATTAGATTCCCATGCTTGCTTAAGTGTACTGGTGTTGAATAATAATAGGGATTCTAGACTTTCATATGAATTGTTAATTTCATGTAGGTCTGACACAAGACTGACAGTGCTTTTGCTATTTGATTTTCATAATAAATTACATTACAGTTCTTCTTATAGGGTAGGATTTATATCTCAGGAGTAGGATAATTTTCTCCAATTTAAAAATGGCCTAGAGCTAATGACATTGCAATGCTTGTTGTGTTAAGTAGTGTTGAGCAATTTTTGAGGACTTCATACTGACACTTGGTGAACTGCAATAGGGGTCTAGGCTTTCATAGGGATTTCTAAATTCATGTCAGGAAGTACACAATGCTGACAGTTATTTAGATGATTGGTCTTTGAAACATATTGTAGGCAGGAATGATAACTTGTGTGTAGTAGTATAAATATTCTCCAAATTGCATTAAGATTTATTATATTCTCATTTGTGTGTAGGTGTTGTAGTGTTGTGTTGAAAAATCTTTGACGATATCATAGTGACATATGGACAGATGCAATAGTGATTCTAATTCTGAATAGTGATTGCTAATTTCTTGCTAGGACTTGCACAACACTGACAGTGCATTTGTTTGGTGATTTTACATGAAATATTACTTAATCTGCAGCCCATAAAACTGCTTTACCGACTGAACTATTTCATAAATGTTTAGAATTGGGAACAAAAATTAGAAGTATAGGTCTGAAATGCTTTGTTAGTTTCTTTTGCTTCGGAAATTATTTGACGACTTTATTGTCACACTTGCAAAGCTGCAATAAGGACTCTAGTGTTGCATTAAAGTGGGAAAAATTAATGCCGGCTTTATACAACATTGGCTTTTTTAATAACCTATACATGAGAAATTAATGTAAACTTGTTCCTGCAGGGCAAGAATGACAACTGAAATGTAGAATAATGTTTTCCAATTTCATAACAAAATCTGTTAAATTCCCATGCTTGCTTACATTTACTGGTGTTCAATGATGTTTGAAGAATTCATACTGATACTGGTACTTAGTAAACTGCAATAGTCTGGATTTAGTCTTGTATAATGATTAACAAATTCGTGCCGGACTTGTACAGCACTGATAGTTTTTAACTTATTGATTTTTGATAATAAATTACTTTATGCTCCTACTTACAGAGCAGGAATGACGACTTGAGTGTAGTATAAATCTGTGGTGCCCGGTACAGCACTGACAGTTTTTAACTTATTGATTTTTGATAATAAATTACTTTATGCTCCTACTTACAGAGCAGGAATGACGACTTGAGTGTAGTATAAATCTGTGGTGCCCGGGTAAAGGGGTGTAAGTCCAAAAATTCGAAAAATGAGTTACGTATACCATGATGTTCAGAAAGGCATATTCTATAATTGAGTTAAGGGACATAAGTCCATCCAGCTCAGAGAAGTATATATAGAGATGTGAAAAGGGGTATTAATTCCCAAAAGCTAATGTTTGTTTGAGTAAAGGGAGATAAGTGTACGTATATCCATTTACATAATCTGGAGTTGTACATACATGTTTGGTATTGAACTTATACCCTTTTACACAATCTCTAGATGAAGAGACGTGTAGACCTGTAACACCGTATTTAAAATTTACTGGCAGTTTGGCAAATATACTGTATCACATAGCAAGAATAACAACATTTTTGCATATTTGATGGCTGCATATATCATTCGAATAATTCATGTGCGGTGCCAACATTATGCAAGATTATGGCATAACAGCTATGGTACATTGTTTAATATCGAAGTATCCATTGACAATTGATGGACAGATGGTTCCTGTATACAAAAAGTGTTTTTTGGCAACGTTTGATGAGACTGTCTCTTTCTTCTAAATCGATACTGTGGAAATTCGAAGCGAGTAAGTCGCACAGTCTATGAACAATTATTTCATGAACTGAATCTAAAAATGAAGCATACCAAAATACTCGTAGATACATATCACACATGTGGTACCCTGAAGATGAAGCTGAATTGCATATCCAGAGATGGAAAGACAGCAGTACAAGCGTTCCTATTGCAATATCAACTGAGTCTGGAGTTCAACATTGATAGTTATCCATCATTTTCTCACAGTGAACTCTTGTTTGGAGGAGAGTGAAATCCTCTTCTATCTTGAATTATTATACCTCCAACTGAATCTTTTAACAATCAGCTGCAATCAGCAAAGAGGTAGTTATCTTTTCCTATGATCAGGGCTACAACCTGCACATAAAACACTTTCATGATATTATAATAGTCACAATAATTATTACGATTCAATTTGTGACAAACGTATTGACAAAGTCACATGAAAGTTTGGTTGTTATGATATAACATTTGACTTACAATATTGTTTACAGACACCAATGTTGAACACTTTTGTTGCTTTCTACAAGCATCAAATATGGACTTTAATTTGACTGTACATAATTGTAAAGACAGATAAGTCACATGTTTTATTGGAGTGAAGTTGATGGTGACCGGGGGCTAATCAAATTGAATCTTGCATTTGAAAATTTCTCTATAATGTGCCTTTCCATGTGAAATATGTAATAATGTATTCAGACACATGAGGGGGGACAAAAGAAGTCTCACATGCTGGCTATGTGTGTATCTGTTCTGAAAAATCATCCACACCTTGAAACATTGAGTCGCAATTTTTTTATAAAAGGCCACACTCATATGGAATGCGACACTGACCATGTCTAAATTGAGGGAAAGAAGAAAAACTGTGACATAAAAATTCACATTCCTCATGACTGAATGCAGCTTGTACGACTTGCAGGCAAAAAGAAGCCATTCAATGCGATTGAAATGAATCAGTCAGGCTTACTTCAATATCACTGGTCTAGAATGATTTTGCTGCTGAACAAAAACGAGTATACCAACCCTAATTCGCGTGTGCTGATTGTAGATCTGAAGTCTTTTTTTCTAGCACGTCACAATTTTAAAATAGGTAGTAAGATTTTTAATTTTTACATTTTATTTCATTTATTTTATTGTGATTTTTCCACTGAACAAAAACAAGTGTACCAACCCTAATTTGAGTGTTCTGATTACAGATCTGAAGTCTGTTTTTTTCTATCACGTCACAATTTTAAAATAATAACATTTAAAATTTTTAATTATGATGTGCGACTCTACGCTCAGGTCAAAACTAAGTGCTCTTGAACTCGAAGCTTGGGACACATTAGTACTAGTGTCAAATACATTTTTAGGAAATTATCGAGCTGATAATTATGCTGAGCTAGTATATAACATGCTTAGAGCGTTTCAGAATCTAGGTTGTTGCATGTCTTTAAAAATGCACTTTCTTCATTCACACCTTGACTTTGTATTTAATATAATGTAATATAACAATTTACAAAGAATATATAAACTAAGCTCAATTTATATCTCTGGCTTTATGGTACACACATGTATGAATAGTAAGATTTACAGTCCCATAACTGAAAAACCTGATGTGCTGTGATAAATCTGATTATAGATCTAGAATCAGCGCATGAATTTCAATATAGGACACTAGAAATGTCCTCTGTAGCATACAAAAAGTTTTTTTTTTTTTTTTTTTTTTTTTTTTAGACCATTGTATTCTGATTTTATTCAAAGGATTTAATTTTGGAAATAGTATCTTTAAGATATGTAAATATCTTCGGATTTTTTTTGTTTTATTTTTCCACCGGTTTAACTGTTTGTTATTCTTTTCGTTTATTTTATTATACTTTGTGTGGTGATGCTCTCAAAATGAAGAAAACCGCAGAACAAGGTGAAAGATTGCTCTGGAAAAATGTGAAGTGGTTAAAATTTACAAAGGATGTTGGCATGGTATTGTTTAAAGAAACACTTGATACATGAAAAGATTCAAGACACTAAATGTCAGGCGAAGGGGACAATCATATAATGTACTCCAACTACCTGTTTCATATCAGGGTTCTGTACCAATTTCTTGTCAAAAGAAGAAATATTTATTGGACCTGCTGCCGCTCGTTCCAAATATATTTCATTCCTTTTACACTGCACTTCCAACAACCTCAACAGTACGAGACATCCATTCTGACACTTTCGAAGAAGTCGATGAAGATTAGTGACTTTGATAGTGTTAAAGAAAGTGCTTATTAATTCTTACTGTCTACAGTTCGAACATGTTATCTTATCATTCCTTAGGTACACTGAGGTAGATACTATTTTGAAAATAACATTTTTTGATATTGAAACATCTAATACTATTGGTGTTATGAACAGTAAAATTTACTTTCTTCTTAAACTTTGCTTAATTTTTTTTAATGCAGCTGTTCAGCCATCTTGGAGCATTTGTGTAATTTTTAATAGTCATTATGTTTCATAATATGAGCTTTGTGTGTTTATTTTGTAAGAGATATTTTGGGGAAAAGGTAGATAAGTTGTAATGTAAGTTTGTGTAAAGGGGGATAAGTTGTCCAAATTTACTATAATATAAAAAATTTTATCAAAATATAAAAAAATAAGTAAATGTTTGTAATAGAACTTCAAAAGCATTAAGCGAAGGACAAAATAACCAGAATACATTCTAAAAGATACACACTGGGATTTGCAGATTTGTTGCAAACTTTGTTTTTGCATTTTCCCAAAAGTTAAATTTAAGACTTATACCCCTTTACCTGGGTACCACAGAAATATTCTCCACAACTGATACACTACTTATTGCAATCTCATGTCTGTATAGGTGAAATAGTGTTTTTAACATTTTCGACTACATGTTAGTGACACATGTGCAGTTGCAATAGGGATTCCAGTTCAGTATAATGGTTGCTAAATTCTTGCCAGTACTTGTATAACGCTGACAGTGTCTTTTTCTACTGTCTTACATAAAAATGACTTGATATACATCTCAGAAAGCTGCATTACCGACTGAGCTCGTTCATAAAAGTTTGCTGCAATTGGAAAAAAAATTAGAACTTTAGGTCAGAAATGCTTTGTTAGGTGTTTTTGCTTTGGAAAGTAGTTGTTTTTGTTCTAACATAGGTATGGCTCTTTATATGGAATTTAATCCACTTTAAATGGCATCTCATTTCATAATAAACATTAAAATATGGTAAAATAAACAGAAACACAAAATGAAACATAGATAAGATACAGATCATCAAATTAGAATATAAACCATAAGAATTAAGTGAAAAATTAATTTCTTTTGCTTGTGGCAGTCGAGTAAATAGATGATAAATTTTCTGGGGTTTCCTGGCCTATACAATGCCAGACTTCTTACAGATGGTGCACTCTTCTATCTCATATATTTTTATTTTAGCAAAATGTGCAGCTATGCAGTCGTGTCCCATAGCTAGTCTTAAGGCTGCCACTGATTCCTTACTTGGTTTAAATTTTTTTTCTTCCATAGTTCTGTTATTTTCTCCCACATCTTCTCTTTCGCAAATTGAGAGAATTCTTGTCCCCATGTTTTGAGGTTTTCACCTGCGATGAATTTTCTGACTGAATTGATTGACAGGGATTGAGTTCCTATGCAAATCTTAGAGCCTCTTTTAACTATCTCATTTGCCTTCGGCTTGCCTTCAATTCCGACATTGGCAGGAATCCACAGGAATGAAATAATTTTCTTTAATTTTTCTAGATGTTGAATATCCTTTATTCTAGTAGAGTGGGGGTTTACTGTTTGAGGATATTGCTTGAATGGTAGCCTTCTAGTCTACAAATATAACTGCTTTTTCGAATATATATGATTTGTAAATTAAGATTTGTAGAGCTATATAAGTGGTTGCTATTACTCCATCATAATTGCTATGGTATTCACCCACTGAAGTGTAGTGTGAGAAAAGTCTGCAAAATATTTCAACGTCTACACTGATGTCTTCTATATTAGATCCATCAGTGAATACTCATAACCATTCACCTTCCGGATATTTTTCATTCAGCATTCTAAGAGTATAGCATTTGAACGTTGTTAAATTTGAGTCGTCAGTCTTTTTAAGACTGTCTTGAGCAGTTAGATTGGTTTTGATTGGAATAAAAACTAGCAGGTTTAAAGGTTTAGCGATAGTTTCTATTTCATTTTGAACATTTAATGTTTTCAAGATACTACTGATTTCAGTTATTGGTGTTATTTGAGTTTTCAACCATTCATTATAGCATACTGGGGGTATCCAGCTTGTTCTTTGTGAGGCTTCCATCTTGACCAGATTTACCGCAGCTTGTTTTTTAATTTCTTTTGGAAAGTAGTTGACAACTTTATTCTCACACATACACAGCACTGACAGTTTTTAACTTACTCATTGTTGAAAATAACTTACTTTACGCTCCTACTTACAGGGCAGGAATGACAACTTGAGTGTAGTAGGATAAATATTTATGAAATTTGATGCAAGACGACATGTTAGTGAACATGAACAGGTACAATATTGATTGTAGTTCTGTATAGTTATTACTAAATTCTTGCCAGGACTTATACAACACTGACAGTGCCCTTGTGCTGATTTTACATAAAAATGAGTTGATCTATAACTCATAAAGCTTCATTACCAACTGAGCCCATTCTTAAATGTTTGCTATTGAAAAAAATTAGAATTGTACGTCAGATGTGGTTTGATAGGCAGTTTTGCTTTGGAAAGTAATTGAAGACTTTATTCTCACACTTGCACAACTGCATTAATGTGGAATAATTTAAACCAGGCTTTATACAAGATTGAGAGTTCTCTTTTAAAGAGATTAAATGAGAAATGAATTTCCCCTCCTTCTTATAGGCCAGTAATGACAACTGAAATGTAGAATTTTTTTTTTTTTTTTTTTTTTTTTTTTTTTTTTTTTTTTTCAAAGCAAAATCTATTCGATTCGCATGCTTGCTTACATTTACTGGTGTTGAATAAAGTTTGACGACTTCATACAGAGAATTGGACAGGCGGAACTTGGTTCCAGTTTTTGTATAATGGATTGTAATTTAATACCAGGATGTATAGAAGACTGATAGTGCTCTGTTTATTGGTCTTTCATAACAAATTTCTTGTACTCATACATGGAAGGCAGGAAAAAGACATTTAGTATAGGATAAAATTATTATCCAAATTTTTTTTGCAAGATTTATTAGATTCCCATGCTTGCTTAAGTGTACTTGTGTTCAATAATATTTGACGACTTCATATAGATAAATGGAAAGCTGCTATAGGGATTCTACACTTGCATATGAATTGCTAAATTCATGTCAGGTCTGGTACAATACTGACGGTGCTTTTGCTAATTGTTTTTTCATAATAAATTGTATTACAGTTCTCTTTATGGGGTATGGATTACATCTGACGAGTAGGATAATTTTCTCCAAATTGAACGCAGAGCTAATCACATTGCAATGCTTGTTAGGTTAAGTAGTGTTGAGTAATTTTTGACGACTTGATACTGACACTTGGGAAACTGCAAGAGGTGTCTAGTTTTACATAATGATCATTCAGATCTGATATGTTCTTCAGACTGTCAGATAAGATTGTCAGACTGTCATGGAGATGGGTGATTCCGGAACATAGCATACAAATTCCAGGAAATCATTCGAAAAATGATGCTCCATACATTCTTAAGTTAGATGTCTTGGATCTAATCTGGAGCACATATAAGAAATACCTTCAAATTATACAGATGGATCTCTAAACTCTGATAATGGCACATCAGGAGTGGGGTATTATATTCCAAAATATCATTAAAGTTACTTCGTACCATGATCATCATCCTCCTCCAGTCTTGACACTGAATTGCTGGCTGTTGATGGTGCTCTTCAGTGTGTTAATCAAATTTCTGAAAAATCTATTTGTATTCTTAGTGACTCCAAGAGGGCAATATTTAATATAATTAAATATATACCAATCCTGTATGCACACAGAATTATTCTCATTCAGAAACAACTAAGTAAACTAAAAAAAATCCAAAAGGAAATAACATTTCAATGGATACCTAATCATTGTGGTGTACCTGGAAACGAGAAAGTCGATAACATGGCAAAATAGGCAACATATTTGCAACCAAGACCTCTTCAAGTGATATCTCTATTCAATGCCTTTGCTTCAGTGAACCCTCATTTTACAAACCTATATATCAACATTTGGCTCTCTTCTGACAAAGGAAAAATTTTACAGTCTGTACAAAAGAAACCAAATGACCTGGAAATGTACAAAAACTTGCCAGACCTTTGAAATCTTTTTAACAAGAGCCAGAACAGGTCACATTGTCACTCAATTGTACTTACACCGATTTCACATTTCTGATAATCCTACTTGTCTGTGGTGTAATAATCATGATGAAGATGTGGAACACATTCTTCCATAAACCACAAAAGAAGAAAATTAAAATCATCAGTACTAGTTGCAGAAGAGACAGCCCTGCAGTGTATATTGACTACACCCTAACTCAGGCTACTAGCAACAGGCATCTATAATGAACACTGATGAAAATAGTCCTCATTTCTCGTGTAAAAACAAGAAGTGAAAAGACAACAGTGGACTTTATGTTGTCAGAAAACAGCTGGATGTATTAAGAAGATTGATTGATTGATTGATTGATTGATTGATTGATTGATTGATTGATTGATTGCATAATGATTGCATAATGATTGCTAAATTCATGCCAAGACTTCCACAATGGTGACAGTTATTTAGCTTACTAGTTTTTCATAATAACTTATACAGTATTAGGCTCATATTTACAGATGAGGAATGACAACTTGACTGTAGTATAATATATTCTCCAAATTGCATGTCAGATTTATTACATTCTCATGTGTGTATAGGTGTAGTGGTGTTAGAAAATATTTGATGACATCATGGTGATATGTGGACAACTACAATAGGGATTCTAGTTTTGAATAGTTATTGCTAATTTCTTGCCAGGACTTATACAACACTGACAGTGCTTTTGTTTGCTCATTTTACACACAAAATCACAAATTCTACAATTCATGAAGCTACATTACCTACTTATCTCGTGCATAAATATTTACAAGTGGGAAGAATTTAGAATTGTAGTTCTCTCGTGCTTTCCTAGGTGTTTTTGTCCTTGAAAAGTAATTGACAACTTTATTCTAATAGTTGGACAGCTGCAATAAGGGCTCTAGTGTTGGAAAAATTTTCATAATTTAAGACAGAACTCGTATAGCACTGACGGTGCTTTTTTTTTTAAATAGTTTTACATAAGAAATGACTGTACAGTCATACTAATAGGACTGGAATGACAACTGAAGTGTAGCTTAATTTTTTTGAAATTCATAGAAAGATCTATTAGATTCCCATGCTTGCTTACATTTACTGGTGTTGAATAATATTTGGGAACTTCATGCAGTGACTTGGACAGCTGGAACAGGGATTCTATTTACATGAATAGAATGATTCCTAGATTAATACCATGATGCATAGAAGACTGATAGTGCTTTGCTAAATGATGTTTCGTAATGAATTACTTATTCTAATACTTAGAGGGCAGGAAAATTACTTGAACTGGTGGAGAAAATTGTTGTTCAAATTCGTTACAAGATTTATTAGATTCCCATGCTTGTCTCAATGTACTGGTGTTAAATAATAATAGGGATTCATAAGAATTGCTAAATTCATGCCATGTCTGATACAGGACAGACGGTGCGTTTGCTAATTGTTTTTCATAATAAATTACATTATAGTTTTTTTTATGGGGCAGGAATTACATCTGAGGATTAGGATAATTTTCTCCAAATTGAAAGTAGAGTTAAACACGTTGCAAAGATTGTTGCGTTATGAGGTTTTGAGCAATATTTGACGACTTGATAATGACAATGGATAAATTGCAATAGGGGTCTATTACAGTGTAAATAAATATTATCCAAATTTGATACAACACTTATTGCAATCTCATGTCTATATAGGTGAGATGGTGTTGGCAATTCATTGACTCCATATTAGTGACACATGGACAGCTACAATAGGGATTGTAGTGATAACTATATTCCTGCCAGTATTTATATAACGCTACCAGTGTCTTTTTCTGCTGATTTTACATAAAAATGACTTGATCTACAATTCATGAAGCTGCATTACCGACTGAGCTCGTTTATAAAAATTTGCAATTGGAAAAATTAGAATTCTGTGTCAGAAATGCTTTGCTTGGTGTGGCTGCTTTGGAAAATTGTTATTATTTTTGTATGTATATATGGAATTAATAAATTCATTATAAATGGCATCTCATTACATAATGAAAATTAAAATATGGTAAAATAAACACAGACACAAAATGAAACATTAATAAGATACAGATCATCAAATTGGAATATAAATCTTAAGAATTCAAGTGAAAAATTAATTCGTTTTGCTGCTGGCAGTCCAGTAAAGGAGTGATAAATTTCCTGGGTTTTGTTGGGCTGGGACAAGTCCTGTACAATGAAGGTGGTCTGAGTCCATTACCGATCCAGAGTGCTTACAATTGGTGCACTTTTCTATCTCATATATTTTTATTTTAGCTAGATATGCAGCTAGGCAGTCGTGTCCCATAGCTAGTTTAAAGGCTGCCACTACTTCCTTCCTTCCTGGGTTTATTTTTATTTTTTTCCATAGTTCTGTTATTATCCCCCACTTCTTTTCATATCCAAATTGACAGGATTCTTGTTCCCATGTTTTGATGTTTTTGCTTGTGATGAATTTTCTGAGTTGATTCGAACACTGTTAAATTTGAGTTAGGCTTTTTAAGATTGTCTGAAATAGTTAGATTGACATCGATTGGGATGAAATTAGTGGGTTTGAATATTTAGCAATACTTTCATTTTATTTTGAACATTTTGTATTTCCAAGATATCACTAATTGTAGTTGTTGGTGCTATTTGAGTTTTCAACAGTTCATTAGAACGTACTGAGGCTACCATGTTGACCAGGTTCACCGCAGCTTGTTTTTTAATTTCTTTTGAAAAGTAATTGACAACGTTATTCTCAGTCTTGCACATCACTCACAGATTTCTGATAACTTACATTATGCTCCTAATTACAGGGCAGGAATGACTACTTGAGTGTAGTATAAATATTTTCCAAATTAGATGGAAGACTTATTGGATTCTCATGTCTGTATAGGTGAAGTGGTGTTGAGAAATCTTTGACTATATGTTAGTGAACATGGAGAGTTCAATAGGGATTGTAGTTCTGTATAGTGATTGCTGAATTCTTGCCAGGACTTATACAAAACTGACAGTGCCTTTTTCTGCCGATTTACATAGAAATGACTTTATCTGCAACTCATAAACCTTCATTACCGACTGAGTTCATACATAGAATTTTGCAATTAAAAAAAATAGAATTGTAGGTGAGAGGTGCTTTGTTGCGTGTGTTTGCTTTGGAAAATAATTGACGACTTTATTCTCACATTTGCACATGATAAAAGAATGACAGTGCTTTTGCTAATTGTTTTTCATAATAAATTATATTACAGTTCTTGCTATGGGGTAGGTATTACATTGAGGAATAGGATAATTTTCTCCAAATTGAAAGTAGAAGTAATCACATTGCAGTGCAAGGTCTGTGGACGGTCGGTCACTATCACTCTCACAGGTCCCTTCATGACGGCCTTTAAAGAGAAAGTGAAGGCGCTGTAAATCTGTGATGTCACCACGGGAAAACACTCCACTCTGATCTCCTTGGCTTGCACTGCCTTTATTAGTAATTCCTGGAATTTAGAAAACGTGGAGTGTGTTTGTGATTTTGGTATAGACTTTGCTAGTGTGCTGTTTAGAATAGGCCTATATTGTTACTATTATAGCGTGAAAAATGCATAATTGTGCTGTGAGCGAGTGTCAGAAATATAGCAGGAAAACTAAAGGCTCGAGTGTTACTCGTATTTATCATAGGTTTCCCTCTGATCCAAAGCTGCGAAAAATTTGGGAGATTGAGTTTTACCGAAAGGATAAATTTAATCTTCAAACTGCGCATAGTTGTTCCGAACATTTCACATCTGATTCCTATGAGTGTGATTTGAATGCTGAGCTTTTGAACATACCAGCAAAGAAAAAAATGAAATTATACGCCCAACCATCGCTGAATTTACGGGTGTGCAATGTGAAAAACAGTGAGATAAACAGTGCTAGAAGTAAACGTGTAGAAGAGAGAGCTTGCAGAAAAAGGTTTTGTCTGAGGTACATGTAAGTGAACAATTAGATGCAAAGACAACAGTGTGTCAGGACGATCCAATGGATGTGTTATATTTCGTCTATTTATAAGAAAATGAGGGGCTAGATCTAAAAAAAAAAAAAAAAAAAAAAAAATGAACTAAATAAAGAAAATGAAAAACTTAAATTAGACATTGAAAAGTTACAGTCTAAATTAGAAACATAATATATTTTAGGGCCAACCAAAATTCACAATGAAAAAGGAAATTAAAATTAAAAACACATTTATTAGCTAAAGTGGTCACTCAAGGGCAAATAAAAATGCTTATTAGCGGTAAAAGGAAGCAAAGATGGGAGGAACAAGACATAATTCCGACATTCGAGATCACAGGTGGGAATTCCTCTACCAAGTGTTGCTACTCTGCAGCGTTGGACAAAATAATTGCCCTTTTCTCCTGGTATTCTTACAGCGGTACTGAAAATTTTAAAAGAACAGAGGTTGTCTTTGAGTGAAATAGATAAGTTATCAATGATACTAATGGATGAAATGAATGTCAATGGTGTCATTTGTTACGATCGTGAGGATGATTCGATATTGGCCCCTCACAGAAATGCTCGAATTGTAATGATCCGAGGATTGAGAAGTGAGTGGAAGCAGCCCATCTATTATGATTTCGATGAAACAATGAACAGAGAGCTACTTTTCGAAATTATATCAGAAATTGAAGCGACAGGTTTCAGAGCAGTTGCAATTGTTTCTGATCTGAGTGGCGCCAATGGAAGAATGCGGAATGAGTTACAAATAAATGTAAATCAAACCTGCTTTTCAAATCCTGCTTGAGACAAAAATATTTGGGTTTTTGCAGATTTGTCACACTTGATTAAGTTATTAAGGAACCATTTTATTAACAGTGTGTTTCAATTGAATGGCAAATGGCAATGTTGTAGAGAAAAATGTAATTGAACGGATTATTAAATCCAATTCTTCAGAGTTGCAACTATTCCTGAAATTACATTGGGGTCACATTACTGTGCAAGAGGATGATAGGCAGAGTTGCACTAGCCATGGAACTTTTTCACATCACATTGCTGCTCTGATTAAATATTTGATACACGAAAGTGAAGAAGTTTATTAATTTTTTCAACTCATAAATGACTTCACAGATGTAATGAACTCGGGAATTCCGAAAGATCCTACACACACTAAACTGAAATGTGTCTTCGGGATTAACCACAAGCAACAACTAGAGATATTAGATAGAATGGTGGAAACAATAGAAGAACTGAGAGTCAGAAGCAAAAATACTCTTCTACCTTTTCAGAATGGCTTCCTTACCTCTAGTAAGAGCTTGAAAAGGTTGTAGGCCTATAGCGATTTAAAAGAAAAAGGAATTGCAGGAAACTCAATCAGGATGCCCTGGAAAACCTATTTTCCCAAATTCGTGGGATGGGACATTTTTATAATAATCCTCTGCCCGTCGAAGTGAAAAATCACTTGCGCCTATTAATATTAGGATGTCGCCTGCCCCACCCTAGAAGTGTCTCAGTAGAAGATTCAGGTGGAGTAATAATGACTAAGCAAGTTTTTCGGGATCTCGTAGACGTTTCTCATGAAAGCGTGAACGAAATCCCTGAGGAAATATACCCATTAGAGGTAAATATTGATGATGGAATTGACATTACAGATCTAATGAAAAGGAAAGAAATAGAAGCGCTCAGATATGTTGCTGTTATATAGCTAGAAAATGTAATAACAAAAGTGCTGTTTCAGATGCTAATTCCAGTCAACAAACTCCCACTTCTCAGTGAATGGCAACAATTTTATAGAAGAGTGTAAAGTTATATTTAGAAAATTTCATAAATAAATTAGTCAACATAAAAAACAATGTAATAGGCCATTTATTTACATTTTTGAGAAAAAAGATTCCAAATGAAGATCCGGAATTCTTAAAGTTATTTAGTAGTGCACGGACATTTTTTTAGAATTCATTACCTAAATAGACAGAAACAGGACATCGCGTTCTTCACAAAACTAGGTGAGTCAGTTTAAATTTTGTGAAATATTCTTAAAATAAATTGTTCTATTTGTAAAATCAGTGTTACAATTGGGATATTTTCACTCCCCGCTGGTATTGAAATCCCTCCTCAACCGCTTCACTAAAATAGGTTAATTTACAAAATATTCATTTAACAATCCTGTATAAAATTAATTATTAATTCGTTTTAGTGCACACTCTACTCCAATGTTATTAAGGGAAATTTAATACATTTTGCATGCGTAATGTAAATTCTGTCATTCACATGTGTAGTTTTTATTTATTGAATACTACTTTAATATAGGCCTAATTAATATTTTGAGGCTCGGAAACAGAAATTGAAGTGTAAAATAAACTAAATATATTGTACAATGCGTATTCGTTAATAACTTTCTTTAAAATTGGACTGAAATATTCTACAAAGGTTAGAGATACAAAAGCAAGTAGGCACAATGAAGCATTCGTAATAGTTTTTATATTACTATAAGAATTTGGAAAGTAAACGATTACTGAATTTAAAAAATGGGATATTGTAGTGGGAGTTCTACCTCTAAGCCTTTACTCCTCCAGGGTATATGTGGCCCTAACAAATATATAAATATTGTTGTTTAAATCAGTTGGCTATCGCTAGAAAGTGCAAGCTGAGGATTGACAATGAGTACAGTGCCCCCGTGGTGACGTCACAGATTTACGACCTTCTTGACTCTCCCTTTAAACGGTGTTATGAGAGCGACAGCGGCCGACCGTCGACGGACCTTGATTACAGTGCTTGATAGGTTAAGTGGTGTTGGACACTGTTTGATGACTTGATAGTGACACCTGGTAAACTGCAATAGGGGTCTAGTCTTGCATAATGGTTGATAAATTAATGCCAAGACTAATACAACAATGAGAGTTATTCAGTTTAGTGATTTATCACAATAACTTGATTTACGATCATCGTTACAGGGCAGGAATGACGACTTGTTTAGTATAAATAATTTCTAAATTCCATACAAGATTTATTTCATTCTTGTGTCCTTGGTGTTGTAGCGGTGTTGAAAAATTTATAACGACATCATAGTGACACGTGGACAGTTACAAGAGGACCTCCAGTCTTGTATAGTGATAGCTAAATTCTTGCCAGGATTTATATAACCCGTACAGTACATTTGTTTCGTGATTTTACACACAAAATAAAAAAATGTACAATTTCTGAAGGTGCATTACCGACTTAGCTCTTGTATAAATGTTTATAATTGAAAAGAATTTAGAACTGTAGTTTAGGTGTTTTTGCCTGGACACGACTTTAATGACTTTATTCCCATAGTTGGACACCTGCAATAAGGGCTCTAGTGTTGAAAAATTTTCAGAATTTTAGCAAAGGTTTAGACAACACTGACGATGCTTTTTTAAATAGTTTTACATTACAGTCATACCGACAGCACTGGAATGACAACTGAAATGTAGATTATTTTTTTTTTAATTCATTGAAAGATCTATTAGATTCCCATGCTTGCTTACATTTAGGTGTTTTTGCCTGGACACGACTTTAATAACTTTATTCCCATAGTTGGACACCTGCAATAAGGGCTCTAGTGTTGGAAAAATTTTCAGAATTTTAGCAAAGGTTTAGACAACACTGACGATGCTTTTTTAAATAGTTTTACATTACAGTCATACCGACAGCACTGGAATGACAACTGAAATGTAGATTAATTTTTTTTTAATTCATTGAAAGATCTATTAGATTCCCATGCTTGCTTACATTTACTGGTGTTGAATAATATTTAGGAACTTGATACAATGACTTGGACAGCTGGAACAGGGATTATATTTCTGTAGAATGAATTCTAGATTAATACTATGATGCATACAAGACTGATGGTGTTTCATAATGAATTACTTATACTCTAGATCATATATGTAACAGATATGTCGGGGTTATAGGCTTTGAGGTTAACAACGTTTGTCAGGTTTACTACGCTGCCATCTAGTTGTTACATAAGGAGTCACGTCATAATACTCATTTGAATTGCATTAACAACTGTGCTGCCATCTCGTGTTCGTTTATGGCGGATGGATGGCGATCCTGGCAGCTGTTCTCTTCAAAGTGCTGCCGATTTTAACGTAGCGAGGAGTTATCTGTTACATATATGATCTAGGCTTATACTCATACTTAAAGTGCAGGAAAATCACTTGAACATGTGGACAAAATTATTTTCCAAATTCGTTACAAGATTTATTCGATTTCCATGGTTGCTTAAGTGTACTGGTATTAAATAATAATGATGATAATAATAATAATAATAATAATAATAATAATAATAATAATAATAATAATAATAATAATAATAATAACAACAATAATACTAGGGATTATAGATTTTCATACGAACTGCTGAACTCGTGCCAGATCTGATACAAGATTGACAGTGCTTTTGCTATTTGTTTTTCATAATAAATTGCATTGAACTCTTCCTTATAGGACAGGAAATACATGTGACTAGTAGGATAATTTTCTCCAAATTGAAAGTAGAGCTAATAACATTGCAATGCTCGTTAAGTTAAGTGTTGTTGAGCAATTTTTGAAGATTTTATACAGACACTTGTTAAACTGCAAAAGGAGTCTAGTCTTTCATAAGGATTGTTAAATTTATGCCTGGAATTGCACAACACTGACAGTTATTTAGCTGATTGGTCTTTCACAATAACATATTTTAGGCTCATATTTACAGGGCAGGAATGACAACTTGTGTGTAATATAAATATTCTTCAAATTGCATGTAGGAATTTTTACAGTCTCATTTGTGTATAGGTGTAGTGGTGTTGAAAAATATTTAACGTCATCATAGTGACACATGGACAGATGCAATAGGGATTCTAGTCCTGAATAGTGATTGCTAATTTCTTGCCAGGACATACAACATTGATGGATCTTTTGTTTGCTGATTTTACATAAAATATGACTTAATGTAGAACCCTTAAACTGCTTCACTGACTGAGCTATTTCATAAATGTTTAGAATTGGGAACAAAAATTAGAAGTATAGGTCTGAAATGCTTTGTTAGTTTCTTTTGCTTCGGAAATTATTTGACGACTTTATTCTCACACTTGCAAAGCTGCAATAAGGACTCTAGTGTTGCATTAAAGTGGAAAAAATTAATGCCGGCTTTATACAACATTGGCTTTTTTAATAACCTATACATGAGAAATTAATGTAAACTTGTTCCTGCAGGGCAAGAATGACAACTGAAATGTAGAATAATGTTTTCCAATTTCATAACAAAATCTGTTAAATTCCCATGCTTGCTTACATTTACTGGTGTTCAATGATGTTTGAAGAATTCATACTGATACTGGTACTTAGTAAACTGCAATAGTCTGGATTTAGTCTTGTATAATGATTAACAAATTCGTGCCGGACTTGTACAGCACTGACAGTTTTTAACTTATTGATTTTTGATAATAAATTACTTTATGCTCCTACTTACAGAGCAGGAATGACGACTTGAGTGTAGTATAAATCTGTGGTGCCCGGGTAAAGGGGTGTAAGTCCAAAAATTCGAAAAATGAGTTACGTATACCATGATGTTCAGAAAGGCATATACTATAATTGAGTTAAGGGACATAAGTCCATCCAGCTCAGAAAAGTATATATAGAGATGTGAAAATGGGTATTAATTCCCAAAGCTAATGTTTGTTTGAGTAAAGGGAGATAAGTGTACTTATATCCATTTACATAATCTGGAGTTGTACATACATGTTTGGTATTGAACTTATACCCTTTTACACAATCTCTAGATGAAGAGACGTGTAGACCTGTAACACCGTACTTAAAATTTACTAGCAGTTTGGTAAATTATACTGTATCACATACCAAGAATAACAACATTTTTGCATATTTGATGGCTGCATATATCATTCGAATAATTCATGTGCGGTACCAACATTATGCAAGATTATGGCATAACAGCTATGGTACATTGTTTAATATCGATGTATCCATTGAGAATTGATGGACAGATGGTTCCTGTATACAAAAAGTGTTTCTTGACAACGTTTGATGAGACTATCTCTTCCTTCTAAATCGATACTGTGGAAATTCGAAGCGAGTAAGTCACACAGTCTATGAACAATTATTTCATGAACTAAATCTAAAAATCAAGCATACCAAAATACTCGTAGATACATATCACACTTGTGGTACCCTGAAGATGAAGCTGAATTGCATATCCAGAGATGGAAAGACAGCAGTACAAGCGTTCCTATTGCAATATCAACTGAGTCTGGAGTTCAACATTGATAGTTACCCATCATTTTCTCACAGTGAACTCTTGTTTGGAAGAGAGTGAAATACTCTTCTATCTTGAATTATTATACCTCCAACTGAATCTTTTAACAATCAGCTGCAATCAGCAAAGAGGTAGTTATCTTTTCCTATGATCAGGGCTACAACCTGCACATAAAACACTTTCATGATATTGTAATAGTCACAATAATTATTACGATTCAATTTGTGACAAACGTATTGACAAAGTCACATGAAAGTTTGGTTGTTATGATATAACATTTGACTTACAATATTGTTTACAGACACCAATGTTGAACACTTTTGTTGCTTTCTACAAGCGTCAAATATGGACTTTAATTTGACTGTACATAATTGTAAAGACAGATAAGTCACATGTTTTATTGGAGTGAAGTTGATGGTGACCGGGGGCTAATCAAATTGCATCTTGCATTTGAAAATTTCTCTATAATGTGCCTTTCCATGTGAAATATGTAATAATGTATTCAGACACATGAGGGGGGACAAAAGAAGTCTCACATGCTGGCTATGTGTGTATCTGTTCTGAAAAATCATCCACACCTTGAAACACTGAGTCGCAATTTTTTTATAAAAGGCCACACTCGTATGGAATGCGACACTGACCATGTCTAAATTGAGGGAAAGAAGAAAAACTGTGACATAAAAATTCACATTCCTCATGACTGAATGCAGCTTGTATGACTTGCAGGCAAAAAGAAGCCATTCAATGCGATTGAAATGAATCAGTCAAGCTTACTTCAATATCACTGGTCTAGAATGATTTTGCTGCTGAACAAAAACGAGTATACCAACCCTAATTCGCGTGTGCTGATTGTAGATCTGAAGTCTTTTTTTTCTAGCACGTCACAATTTTAAAATAGTAAGATTTTTAATTTTTACATTTTATTTCATTTATTTTATTGTGATTTTTCCACTGAACAAAAACAAGTGTACCAACCCTAATTTGAGTGTTCTGATTACAGATCTGAAGTCTGTTTTTTTCTATCATGTCACAATTTTAAAATAATAACATTTAAAATTTTTAATTATGATGTGCGACTCTACGCTCAGGTCAAAACTAAGTGCTCTTGAACTCGAAGCTTGGGTCACATTAGTACTAGTGTCAGCTACATTTTTAGGAAATTATCGAGCTGATAATTATGCTGAGCTAGTATATAACATGCTTAGAGCATTTCAGAATCTAGGTTGTTGCATGTCTTTAAAAATGCACTTTCTTCATTCACACCTTGACTTTGTATTTAATATAATGTAATATAACAATTTACAAAGAATATATAAACTAAGCTCAATTTATATCTCTGGCTTTATGGTACAGATATGTATGAATAGTAAGATTTACAGTCCCATAACTGAAAAACCTGACATGCTGTGATAAATCTGATTATAGATCTAGAATCAGCACATGAATTTCAGTGTAGAACACTTGAAATGTCCTCAGTAGCATACAAAATTTTTTTTTTTAAAGACCATTGTATTCGGACTTATTCAGAGATGCTCTCAAAATGAAGAAAACCACAGAACAAGGTGAAAGATTGCCCTGGAAAAATGTAAAGTGGTTAAAATTTACAAAGGATGTTGGCATGGTATTGTTTAAAGAAACACTTGATACATGAAAAGATTCAAGACACTAGATGTCAGGCGAAGGGGACAATCATGTAATGTACTCCAATTACCTGTTTCATATCAGGGTTCTGTACCAATTTCTTGTCAAAAGAAGAAAGATTTATTGGACCTGCTGCCACTCATTCCAAATATATTTAATTCCTTTTACACTGCACTTCCAACAACCTCAACAGTACGAGACATCCATTCTGACACATTCAAAGAAGTCGATGAAGATTAGTGACTTTGATAGTGTTAAAGTGCTTATTAATTCTTACTGTCTACAGTTCGAACATGTTATCTTATCATTCCTTAGGTACACTGAGGTAGATACTATTTTGAAAATAACATTTTTTTGACATTGAAACATCTAATACTATTGGTGTTATGAACAGTAAAATTTACTTTCTTCTTAAACTTTGCTTAATTTTTTTAATGCAGCTGTTCAGCCATCTTGGAGCAATTGTGTAATTTTTAATAGTCATTATGTTTCATAATATGAACTTTGTGTGTTTATTTTGTAAGAGATATTTTGGGGAAAAGGTAGATAAGTTGTATGTAAGTTTGTGTAAAGGGGGATAAGTTGTCCAAATTTACTATAATATAAAAAATATTATCAAAATATAAAAAATAAGTAAATGTTTGTAATAGAACTTCAAAAGCATTAAGCGAAGGACAAAATAACCAGAATACATTCTAAAAAGATACACACTGGGATTTGCAGATTTGTTGCAAACTTTATTTTTGCATTTTCCCAAAAGTTAAATTTAAGACTTATACCCCTTTACCTGGGTACCACAGAAATATTCTCCACAACTGATACACTACTTATTGCAATCTCATGTCTGTATAGGTGAAATAGTGTTTTTAACATTTTTGACTACATGTTAGTGACACATGTGCAGTTGCAATAGGGATTCCAGTTCAGTATAATGGTTGCTAAATTCTTGCCAGTACTTATATAACGCTGACAGTGCCTTTTTCTACTGTTTTACATAAAAATGACTTGATATACATCTCAGAAAGCTGCATTACCGACTGAGCTCCTTCATAATAGTTTGTTGCAATTGGAAAAAAAAAATAGAATTTTAGGTCAGAAATGCTTTGTTAGGTGTTTTTGCTTTGGAAAGTAGTTGTTTTTGTTCTAACATAGGTATGGCTTTTTATATGGAATTTAATCCATTTTAAATGGCATCTCATTTCATAATAAACATTAAAATATGGTAAAATAAACAGAAACACAAAATGAAACATAGATAAGATACAGCTCATCAAATTAGGATATAAACCATAAGAATTAAGTGAAAAATTAATTCGTTTTGCTTCTGGCAGTCGAGTAATTAGGTGATAAATTTTCTGGAGTTTCCTGGCCTGTACAATGCCAGACTTCTTACAGATGGTGCACTCTTCTATCTCATATATTTTTATTTTAGCAAGACGTGCAATTATGCAGTCGTGTCGTGTAGCTAGTCTAAAGGCTGCCACTGATTCCTTACTTGGTTTAAATTTTTTTTCTTCCATAGTTCTGTTATTTTCTCCCACATCTTCTCTTTCGCAAATTGAGAGAATTCTTGTCCCCATGTTTTGAGGTTTTCACCTGCGATGAATTTTCTGACTGAATTGATTGACAGGGATTGAGTTCCTATGCAAATCTTAGTGCCTCTTTTAACTATCTCATTTGCCTTCGGCTTGCCTTCAATTCCGACATTGGCAGGAATCCACAGGAATGAAATAATTTTCTTTAATTTTTCTAGATGTTGAATATCCTTTATTCTAGTAGAGTGGGGGGTTTACTGTTTGAGGATATTGCTTGAATGGTAGCCTTCGAGTCTACAAATATAACTGCTTTTTCGAATATATATGATTTGTAAATTAAGATTTGTAGAGCTATATAAGTGGTTGCTATTACTCCATCATAATTGCTATGGTATTCACCCACTGATGTGTAGTGTGAGAAAAGTCTGCAAAATATTTCAACGTCTACACTGATGTCTTCTACATTAGTCCATCAGTGAATACTCATAACCATTCACCTTCCGGATATTTTTCATTCAGCATTCTAAAAGTATAGCATTTGAACATTGTTAAATTTGAGTCGTCAGTCTTTTTAAGACTGTCTTGAGCAGTTAGATTGGTTTTGATTGGAATAAAAACTAGTAGGTTTAAAGGTTTAGCGATAGTTTCTATTTCATTTTGAACATTTAGTGTTTTCAAGATACTACTGATTTTAGTTATTGGTGTTATTTGAGTTTTCAACCATTCATTATAGCATACTGGGGGTATCCAGCTTGTTCTTTGTGAGGCTTCCATCTTGACCAGATTTACCGCAGCTTGTTTTTTATTTTCTTTTGGAAAGTAATTGACAACTTTATTCTCACACATATACAGCACTGACAGTTTTTAACTTACTCATTGTTGAAAATAACTTACTTTACGCTCCTACTTACAGGGCAGGAATGACAACTTGAGTGTAGTAGGATAAATATTTTTGAAATTTGATACAAGACGACATGTTAGTGAACATGAACAGATACAATATTGATTGTAGTTCTGTATAGTTATTGCTAAATTCTTGCCAGGACTTATACAACACTGACAGTGCCCTTGTGCTGATTTTACATAAAAATGAAGCTTCATTACCAACTGAGCCCATTCTTAAATGTTTGCTATTGAAAAAAATTAGAATTGTACGTCAGATGTGGTTTGATAGGCAGTTTTGCTTTGGAAAGTAATTGAAGACTTTATTCTCACACTTGCACAACTGCATTAATGTGGAATAATTTAAACCAGGCTTTATACAAGATTGAGAGTTCTCTTTTAAAGAGATTAAATGAGAAATGAATTTCCCTTTCTTCTTATAGGCCAGTAATGACAACTGAAATGTAGAATTTTTTTTTTTTTTTTTTTTTTTCAAAGCAAAATCTATTCGATTCGCATGCTTGCTTACATTTACTGGTGTTGAATAAAGTTTGACGACTTCATACAGAGAATTGGACAGGCGGAACTTGGTTCCAGTTTTTGTATAATGGATTGTAATTTAATACCAGGATGTATAGAAGACTGATAGTGCTCTGTTTATTGGTCTTTCATAACAAATTTCTTGTACTCATACATGGAAGGCAGGAAAAAGACATTTAGTGTAGGATAAAATTATTATCCAAATTTTTTTTGCAAGATTTATTAGATTCCCATGCTTGCTTAAGTGTACTTGTGTTGAATAATATTTGACGACTTCATATAGATAAATGGAAAGCTGCTATAGGGATTCTACACTTGCATATGAATTGCTAAATTCATGTCAGGTCTGGTACAATACTGACGGTGCTTTTGCTAATTGTTTTTTCATAATAAATTGTATTACAGTTCTCTTTATGGGGTATGGATTACATCTGACGAGTAGGATAATTTTCTCCAAATTGAACGCAGAGCTAATCACATTGCAATGCTTGTTAGGTTAAGTAGTGTTGAGTAATTTTTGACGACTTGATACTGACACTTGGGAAACTGCAAGAGGTGTCTAGTTTTACATAATGATCATTCAGATCTGATATGTTCTTCAGACTGTCAGATAAGATTGTCAGACTGTCATGGAGATGGGTGATTCCGGAACATAGCATACAAATTCCAGGAAATCATTCGAAAAATGATGCTCCATACATTCTTAAGTTAGATGTCTTGGATCTAATCTGGAGCACATATAAGAAATACCTTCAAATTATACAGATGGATCTCTAAACTCTGATAATGGCACATCAGGAGTGGGGTATTATATTCCAAAATATCATTAAAGTTACTTCGTACCATGATCATCATCCTCCTCCAGTCTTGACACTGAATTGCTGGCTCTTGATGGTGCTCTTCAGTGTGTTAATCAAATTTCTGAAAAATCTGTTTGTATTCTTAGTGACTCCAAGAGGGTAATTAAATATATACCAATCCTGTATGCACACAGAATTATTCTCATTCAGAAACAACTAAGTAAACTAAAAAAAATCCAAAAGGAAATAACATTTCAATGGATACCTAATCATTGTGGTGTACCTGGAAACGAGAAAGTCGATAACATTGCAAAATAGGCAACATATTTGCAACCAAGACCTCTTCAAGTGATATTTCTATTCAATGCCTTTGCTTCAGTGAACCCTCATTTTACAAACCTATATATCAACATTTGGCTCTCTTCTGACAAAGGAAAAATTTTACAGTCTGTACAAAAGAAACCAAATGACCTGGAAATGTACAAAAACTTGCCAGTCCTTTGAAATCTTTTTAACAGGAGCCAGAACAGGTCACATTGTCACTCAATTGTACTTACACCGATTTCACATTTCTGATAATCCTACTTGTCTGTGGTGTAATAATCATGATGAAGATGTGGAACACATTCTTCCATAAACCACAAAAGAAGAAAATTAAAATCATCAGTACTAGTTGCAGAAGAGACAGCCCTGCAGTGTATATTGACTACACCTTAACTCAGGCTACTAGCAACAGGCATCTATAATGAACACTGATGAAAATAGTCCTCATTTCTCATGTAAAAACAAGAACTGAAAAGACAACAGTGGACTTTATGTTGTCAGAAAACAGCTGGATGTATTAAGAAGATTGATTGATTGATTGATTGATTGATTGCATAATGATTGCATAATGATTGCATAATGATTGCTAAATTCATGCCAAGACTTCCACAATGGTGACAGTTATTTAGCTTACTAGTTTTTCATAATAACTTATACAGTATTAGGCTCATATTTACAGAGGAGGAATGACAACTTGACTGTAGTATAATATATTCTCCAAATTGCATGCTAGATTTATTACATTCTCTTGTGTGTATAGGTGTAGTGGTGTTAGAAAATATTTGACGACATCATGGTGATACATGGCCAACTACAATAGGGATTCTAGTTCTGAATAGTTATTGCTAATTTCTTGCCAGGACTTATACAACACTGACAGTGCTTTTGTTTGCTCATTTTACACACAAAATCACAAATTCTACAATTCATGAAGCTACATTACCTACTTATCTCGTGCATAAATATTTACAAGTGGGAAGAATTTAGAATTGTAGTTCTCTCATGCTTTCCTAGGTGTTTTTGTCCTTGAAAAGTAATTGACAACTTTATTCTAATAGTTGGACAGCTGCAATAAGGGCTCTAGTGTTGGAAAAATTTTCAAAATTTAAGACAGAGCTCGTATAGCACTGACGGTGCTTTTTTTTTAAAATAGTTTTACATAAGAAATGACTGTACAGTCATACTAATAGGACTGGAATGACAACTGAAGTGTAGCTTAATTTTTTTGAAATTCATAGAAAGATCTATTAGATTCCCATGCTTGCTTACATTTACTGGTGTTGAATAATATTTGGGAACTTGATGCAGTGACTTGGACAGCTGGAACAGGGATGCTATTTACATGAATAGAATGATTCCTAGATTAATACCATGATGCATAGAAGACTGATAGTGCTTTGCTAAATGGTGTTTCGTAATGAATTACTTATTCTAATACTTAGAGGGCAGGAAAATTACTTGAACTGGTGGAGAAAATTGTTCTTCAAATTCGTTACAAGATTTATTAGATTCCCATGCTTGTCTCAATGTACTGGTGTTAAATAATAATAGGGATTCATAAGAATTGCTAAATTCATGCCATGTCTGATACAGGACTGACGGTGCGTTTGCTAATTGTTTTTCATAATAAATTACATTATAGGTTTTTTTATGGGGCAGGAATTACATCTGAGGATTAGGATAATTTTCTCCAAATTGAAAGTAGAGTTAAACACGTTGCAAAGATTGTTGCGTTATGAGGTTTTGAGCAATATTTGACGACTTGATAATGACAATGGATAAATTGCAATAGGGGTCTATTATTGCGTAATGTTTGATAAATTCGTAGCAGGACTTACACAACACTGAGAGTTATTTAGCTTAGTGATTTTTCACACAAACTTAATTTACGATCACACTTACAGGGCGGGAATGACGACTTGAGTTTAGTATAAATAATCTTTAAATTTCATGTGAAATTTATTGCTCTCTCTTGTCGATACACACATCATGGTGACACATGGACAGCTGCAATAGGGCTTTTAGTTCTTTATAGTAAATGCTAAATTCACGCCAAGACATACTCAACATTGACAGTGCCTTTTTCTGCTGATTTTATATAGAAAATGACGTGATCTATAACTCATCAAGCTGCATTACCGACTGATCTCCTTCGTAAATTTTGCAATTGAAAAAAATATATATATAATTATGGGTGGTAATGCTTTGTAAGGTGTTTCTCTTTTGGAAAATAATTGACGACTTTATTCTCACATTTGCAGAGCTTCAATAAGGACAGTAGTAATGAATTAAAGTGGTAAAAAGTAAGCTGGGTTTTATACAACATTGACAGTGCTTGTTAAAGAGCTATACATGAGAAAAGGGTTTACACTCCTTGCTATAGGGCAGGAATGGCAACTGAAATGTAAAATAATTTTTTCCAATTTCATAGCAAAATCTATTAAATTCCCATGCTTGCTCTCTCAGCTGGAGTTGAATAATATTTGACGACATCGTACTGACACTTGGTAAACTGCAATAGTTTAGGATCTTGTCCTGCAGTATGATTGCTAAATTCATGCCGGGACTTGTACAGCAGAGACAGATTTTAGGTTATTCATTTTTGATAATTACTTGCTTTACACTCCTACATACTGGGCAGGAATGATTACTTGAGAATAGTATAAATATTCTCCAATTTTTATGAAATATTTTTTATTATATTCTGAAGTCTATATTATAATAATAATAATAATAATAATAATAATAATAATAATAATAATAATAATAATAATAATAATAATAATAATAATAATAATAATAATAATAATTATTATTATATTATTATTATATTATTATTATAATAATAATAATAATAATAATAATAATAATAATAATAATAATAATAATAATAAAGGTGTATATATAGGTGTATTGGTGTTGAAAAATCTTTGACGATATCTTAGCGACATGTGGATAGCTGGAATAGGGATTATAGTTCTGTATAGTGATTGTTGAATTGTTGTGAGGACTCATTACACTGACACTGACTACAACTAATAATCTGCATTACTCACCGACTGATCTCATTAATAATATTTTGCAACTGGGAAAAAGAAATAGATTATAGGTCAGAAGTACTTTGTTGAGTGTTTTTGCTTTTGAAAGTAATTGACAATTGGCCTGGCCTGGCCTGACTGCAATTAGCACTCCAGTGTTGTATTAATGTGGAACTAACAAAGCCAAGCATTATACAACATTGACATTGCCTTTTAAAGGAGGTTTACATGAGAAATGAATTTCCACTCCTTCCTACAGGGCAGGTATGACAACTGAAACTATTAGATTTGTGTGCTTGCTTATGCTTACTGATGTTCAGTAATGTTTGACGACTTCACATAGAGAATTGGACAGCTGGAACTGGGTTTCTGTTTCCGTATAATGGATTCTAAATTAATAAAAAGATCTATAAAAGACTGATAGTGCTCTGCCTGGTGGTCTTTCATAAAAAAATTTCTTGCACCAATACATAGAAAGCAGGGAAAAGAGATGTAGTGTAGGATAAAATTATTATTCAAATATTTTACAAGATTTCTTAGATGGGTACCAATATTTGTTTCAGTGTACTGGTGTACAATAGTGCTTGACAACTGTCTAGAAATAATTGAAGAGATGCAATGGGGTCCCTTGTCTTGCATAATAATTTATACTGGGTGTTCAGTTCAAAATGTGTCGTGGCTCGCTGTATGCCGTCATGTGGCTAGCCGATGAGCCTAGAGAATTCAATCTTCCTATACTTCCGCAGAGGTGTATAACCTAAGAGGCAGAAAAGTTGCCTAGCAAGTACGGCGTTCATTCTGAAGAGTACGTACCGATACGTACGGTAACGCCGGTAGTGGCAGGAATGTGAACTATTTGGAAATACGTACTGTCGGGATATGGGGAGAGGGTTAAGACGATTACTTAAGTATTTGTTGACATTAACTTCGACGGTCAACATGGACACGGAGCATTTGATTTGTGTTGTGGAATGTTACTGTACGCAACCGATGATAACAAATACCCTGCGTATGACTTGCCGGCGCAAAACACAGTTCGAAAGAGGTTATGGTAGCACACAGACCGTACAGACCGCCATCTGTTGCTACGACGTTCAAGTTATACCGTACACGTTCTCAAGTTCAGATTGAAGAACGCCTTAAATAATAGGCAACTTCTCTAACATATAAGCTGAAACTCGCTTCAAATCGGTGACCCAACAACAGTGACGTCATGACACACTTTGAAATGAACACCCAGTATAGCTATTCATGCCAGGACACACACAACACAGATAGTCATTTAGGTTAGTGGTTTTGTATGAAAACTTACTTTACCCTCATAATTACAGGGCAGGAATGGGGACTTAATTTTAATGTAAATAAAGTCCTAATTCCATGCCTGACTTGTTTTCTTCTCATGTTTGTATCGGTGTGATGGTGTTGAATAATCTATGACGAGTTCATACTGACACATGGAGAGTTGTAATAGGGACTTTAGTTCTCCATAGTTGTTGCTAAATTCATGTCAGGACTTGTACAACACTGCAGTGGTTTCTTCTTGCTGAATTCACATAAAAAGTAACTTAATCTTTAAGCTATAAAGATATATTACCAACTGAGCTCGTGTATAAATATTAATAATTAGATCAATATGGAATTGTAGGCTTACAGTACTTTCTTTAGGTGTTGCTTTGACAAATAATTCATGACTTGACACTGATACTTGGACAGCTGCAGTAACGACTCTAATGTTGCATACATATTTAAAAATTAAGTCAGGTTTTATACAAGACTTGGAGTGATTTTTTTAAAGTCATTTTACTTGAGAAATTACTTTACACACAATCTTATTCCGAAGAAATGACAACTGAAATGTAAGTTAAATTCTTTCCCAAATTCATATCAAGTTTATCAGATTACAGTAGACCTCGGTGGATTACTTGTGGCTTAGGTAGACGTGCTTGAGTTGGCTGTAGTTCACTTTTGAAAGGTTAGCTTCTTACTAGTGAAATGGAGTGGGTTTGAATCCCCCCGTTGAACGTAAGCTGGCTAGCTGCTTCTGAAGTGAACTACGGTTGAAATGGGACAGTACCTAGTTTATCAAATTACAATAGACCTCGGTGGATTACTTGTGGCTTAGGTAGACGTGCTTAATTTGGCTGTAGTTCGCTCTTGAAGGGTTAGCTTCTTACTAGTGAAATGGAGTGGGTTTGAATCCCCCCCATTGAACGTAAGCTGGCTAGCTGCTTCTGGAGCGAACTACGGTTGAAATGGGACAGTACCTTGAAACAGAGAAGGGTCTGGATTAGGACAGAGTTCGTCTGTATAGCCAAGGGAAGTGTTTGGTAATATTTTGCAACTTCTGTTTTCTCTATTAGAATATCGAGTATATGAAAGTAAAGGGTTCAAATATAAATATAAACATAAAAGCACAAAAAACTACTTTTCTTAATTTTTCATCATTTTTTATTATTTGTCAGAAAGGTATATTTTTTTCTGTAACCGTGGGACATACAAGGCTCAAATTTTCAGCACTTATTTACTAAAGTGTTTTACATACTTGATAATGATTGTTAAATTCAAGTCCGGACTTGTACAACTCTTTGTTGTTATTATTTTGCATTTTACAGATTCATAGACTTTACAGTAATAACTGAATGCAATAATAGCAACAGAACAAAAGTGTTGGATTTTTATTTTCCAAGCTCATAATAAAATTTATTAGACCGCAAAGTTTTTTGTGATCGTGTTGTTTTGAATAGTAACTGAAGACTTCATTGTGATGCTTTGGTAACTCCAGTAGGTAGGGACTCTGATCTTGCATAATGATTGTAAATTTATTGTGCGATTTATACAAGTGTGACAGTCCTTTGTTTTTAAAAATTTTATAATATAAATCTGTTTAAGGCGAGGTTATATGGCAGTAATGATGTCTGAAAAGTTAGATAAATGATTAAAAAATTCGTAGGGACATTATTTTGCATACCGGAAGCGTAGTTATTGTAGTGTTGTGCATTGTTGTAGTAGTAGTGTTGAATAATGTTTCGACGGCTGCAGTAGAAACTCTACTGTTGGATAATTACTGCCAAATCCATGGCAGGACATATGGAGGAAGCCTTGGAGGAGGATATTGATGCTGGGACCTCTACATTGGTGAGTGTGAGAACTTTTTTATTTTTTTATAATTTATATTACATTTTGGTTTACACTGATGATTATAGGGCAGTTACGACGTCTCACCTGTTGGATAAATGTTTCGTAAATTCATAGCAAAATTTATCCCAATTTCCCTGATTGGCAGGCCTAATAGATTGTAGTGTGGAATATGGTTTGACTACTTGATGTAGAGTGTTGGACAGATGGAATAGGGACTGTATTGTTGAATGATAATTGCCATTTCATGACAAGACATGTGGCAGTGTGAGAGTATCTTTGTGTTGCGCTTTGCATGTAAACTAACAGACATGAAAAGACGTACATGTGACTTACCGACTGAGCTGTAACAGAAATGTTTAGAAATTGGAAAAACTGGAATTGTAGCACTCCCATGCTTATTGAGGTGTTGTTGTTTCGAATAATGCTTGAAGACTTAATATCTATTTTTGAACAGATGTAATAGGGATTGCAATCTTGCATAATGATTTGCTAATGTAATGGTAGGTGTTATAGAAGTCTGACAATTACAGTCTGACAGTAACTATTATTTGAATTATTTTACATAGCTTTGGCTTTAATGTGACTGCTAAAGTGCAGTAATGACACGTGAACTCTTGCTAAATATTCTGGACATTTATAGGAATTCCTATGCTCGTTGCAGTGTTGAATAGATAAGAGAAGATGTTCGTAATATTGAATAAGATACTCGTATGCTTACATAAGGTAGTGGTAACATTTTTTTCCCATGAATATAAGAAATGTCATATTTTACTTTCAGAATGTTAGTGAGAAAGGCATTGATGAATCTACAGTGTCAATGAGTTTAGTAATATTACGTTTTAGATACTATTGTTTTAACCTCGTGCAAATGACACATTTGCACATTTTAACCTGATCTTATACCATTGTTTTTAACACTTTTAATCTGTCTTTGTAATTGTCTGGTAATTGTATATTTATTTTTATTTTATTTCAGTATCTATCCATATTATTGTAGACCATGTATTATATATTTGTATTGTGACGTCTATGGGCTGTATATTTGCTGAATGACATGATGCGATAGTTGGAAGATTAGATGAGATGCGATAGCCTTAAGATTACATAAGATATGATAGCCTTAAGATTACATAAGATGTGATAGCCTTAAGATTACATAAGATGTGATAGCCTTAAAATTACATAAGATGCGATAGCCTTAAGATTACATATGATGCGATAGCATTAAGATTACATAAGATGCGATAGCATTAAGATTACATAAGATGCGATAGCACTAAGATTACATAAGATGCGATAGCATTAAGATTAAGTAAGATGCGATAGCCTTAAGATTAAATAAGATGCGATAGCCTTAAGATTACATAAGATGCGATAGCCTTAAGATTATATAAGATGCAATAGCCTTAAGATTATATAAGATGCGATAGCCTTAAGATTACATAAGATGCGATAGCCTTAAGATTACATAAGATCGATAGCCTTAAGATTACACAAGATGCAATAGCCTTAAGATTACACAAGATGCGATAGCCTTAAGATTACACAAGATGCGATAGCCTTAAGATTACACAAGATGCGATAGCCTTAAGATTACACAAGATGCGATAGCCTTAAGATTACACAAGATGCGATAGCCTTAAGATTATATAAGATGTGATAGCCTTAAGATTACATAAGATGCAATAGCCTTAAGATTACATAAGATGCGATAACCTTAAGATTACATAAGATGCGATAGCCTTAAGATTACATAAGATGCAATAGCCTTAAGATTAAATAATATGCGATAGCCTTAAGATTAAATAAGATGCGATAGCCTTAAGATTACATAAGATGCGATAGCCTTAGGATTAGATAAGATGCGATAGTCTTAAGATTAGATAAGATGCGATAGCCTTAAGATTACATAAGATGCGATAGCCTTAAGATTACACAAGATGCGATAGCCTTAAGATTACACAAGATGCGATAGCCTTAAGATTACACAAGATGCGATAGCCTTAAGATTACACAAGATGCGATAGCCTTAAGATTACATAAGATGTGATAGCCTTAAGATTACGTAAGATGCGATAGCCTTAAGATTACATAAGATAATTGTTGGATCATTCTTTATACTGACATTTGGATAGCTGCATTAAGGGCTGTACTATTGAAATTCATGGCAGAGCTTATATAGGCTTAGAGGACTTTTGTTTTGATTTTACATAAGGATTGACTTAAAGAACTATACATAGAACTGCATTACCGATTGTGTTCTTGCATAAATGTTTAGAAATTGGAAAAATTGGAATTGTAGCAGTGCCATAGTTTTTGGGACAGTATTATTTAGATTAGGTTAGGTTAAGTAAGGTAAGACTGAAATATTATATGATATTCTTATTGAATTTGGTATTCCCAAGAAACTAGTTCGATTAATTAAAATGTATCTCAGTGAAACGTACAGCAGAGTCCGTATAGGCCAGTTTCTACCTGATGCTTTTCCAGTTCACTGTGGGCTAAAGCAAGGAGATGCACTATCACCTTTACTTTTTAACTTGGCTTTAGAATATGCCATTACGAAAGTTCAGGATAGGCCTAACAGACATGGTTTGGAATTGAATGGATTACATCAGCTTCTTGTCTATGCGGATGACGTGAATATGTTAGGAGAAAATCCACAGATGATTAGGGAAAACACGGAAATTTTACTTGAAGCAAGTAAAGTGATCGGTTTGGAAGTAAATCCCAAAAAGACTAAGTATATGATTATGTCTCGTGACCAGAATATTGTACGAAATGGAAATATAAAAATTGGAGATTTATCCTTCGAAGAGGTGGAAAAATGCAAGTATCTTGGAGCAACAGTAACAAATATAAACGACACTTGGGAGGAAATTAAACTCAGAATAAATATGGGAAATGCGTGTTATTATTCAGTTGAGAAGCTTTTGTCATCTAGTCTGCTGTCAAGAAATTTGAAAGCTAGAATTTATAAAACAGTTATATTACCGGTTGTTCTGTATGGTTGTGAAACTTGGACTCTCACTCTGAGAGAGGAACAGACTTTAAGGATGTTTGAGTATAAGGTTCTTAGGAAAATATTTGGGGCTAAGAGGGATGAAATTACAGAAGAATGGAGAAAGTTACAAAACACAGAACTGCTCGCATTGTATTCTTCACCTGACATAATTAGGAACATTAAATCCAGACATTTGAGATGGGCAGGGCATGTAGCACATATGGGCGAATCCAGAAATGCATATGGAGTGTTTAGTTGGGAGACCAGAGGGAAAAAGACCTGGGGGGAGGCCGAGACGTAGATGGGAGGATAATATTAAAATGGATTTGAGGGAGGTGGGATATGATGATAGAGACTGGATTAATCTTGTACAGGATAGGGACCGATGGTGGGCTTATGTGAGGGCAGTAATGAACCTCCGGGTTCCTTAAAAGCCATTTGTAAGTAAGTAAGTAAGTGTTATTTAGATTAATAGTTGTCGATTTGTTTGCTAAGTTGTTGCTGTTCTTTATTGATCTGTCAGAGAACTTTTGTTTAATGGTTCTAAATTTTAAAAGGCTTCACAGTGATGGTTATAGTGGAGTAATGATGACTGAAGTGTTGGAAAATTATTTTGCAAATTTATAACAAAATTTATTACATTCCCATGCATTGATTAAGTGTTGTAGTACTTATTCAATAATGATAGACTACTTCATAGTGGTAGCTAGGTAGATTCAATAGAGTCTCTACTGTTGAATGATCGTTGCCAAATTCATGGCGGGGGATTATGGAAGTCTCAGAGGATGTTTGTCTTGTTCTCTTACATAATAATTGATTTAAATTACAAGAGCTGTCTTACTGACTGACATCTTGCAGAAATATTTAGAGTTTGAATTTTAGAAATACAGAAGTCTTATCCTTTTGGGTAGTGATGTTTGGCGAAATCGTACAGATACTTGGATAGTTGGAATAGGAAATCTAATCTTGCATAGTGATTTTCTAAATTCATGCCTGGAACCATACCATTTTAAGAGTACATTTGATAAGTGCTTTTACACAAGAAATGAGTTTACTGTGTCAGTTGTAGGGCATTAATGAGGACTGAACATCTCGATAAATATTTTTGAAATTCGTGGAAAGATTTAGTGCATTATCGTGCTTGTTGTGGTGTTGTTGTTTTGAACAGTAATTATCGACTTCATTCTGTTACTTGGACAGCTGGAATAGGGCTCTAGTCTTGCATAATGATTGCTAAATTCTTGGTGGGACTTAGACAAGTCTGACAGTAGTTTAGTAGTTTTACTTTTGAAATGTCTTTAGAGTGATGGTTATAGGGCAGATATTTCGACTGAGCTATTGGATAAAAATTTTCGAAATTTGTAACAAGTTCAATTACATTCTATGCATTCTTTAAGAGTTGTAGTGTGAATAATGATTGATTACGGTAACTTGTTGCGTAATCATTGCCAAATTAATGCTAAACCAATGAAAGTTTCAGAGTATCTTTGTGTTGTAGTTTTACATAATAATTGACATAAAATACAAGACACATAGCTGCATGATTGACTAACGTGTTGAGGATTTTTTTTAAAGTGGGTTATTTTATGATGGTGTACCATCATCTCAGTTTATTTAGCGTATGAATGAAATGAAGGTAATAATGCCAGTGAAATGAGTCTGCAGTCCAGCACTGATAGTTACCCAGCATTTGCTCATTTTGCGTTGGGGTGAAAACCCTGAAAAAAACATGGACCATTTTGCCCCAACCAGGATTGGAACTGGGCCACCTGTTGTCGTGGTCAGATGCACAGACCATTACTTCACAGTTTTCGACGACTTGAGAAAATGTTAACATTTTGGAAAATTTATAATTGTAGCACTCCCATGCTTTTTGTGATGTTGTTGTTTAGAATAATAGCTGAGAACTTGATGTAGATAATTGGGCTGCCGCAATAGGGATTGCAGTATTGCATAATGATTTTCTATATTCATGTGATGACTTGCACAACTGTGAGAGTGGTCTTTATTTATTTAGTTATTTATTTATTTTTTTTTTTCTACTTAGTGAATAACTTTAAATTGTTAGTCATAGAGCTGTAAAGACGACTGAACTGTTGGATAAATATTTTGCAAACTCGTAGTAAGATTTACTGCATTCTCGTGATCTGTCTTGTCTTGTTTTGAATAGTAATTGTGGACTTGATCCTGATTCTTGGACAGTTGCAATAGGGGTCGGCTCTTGCATAATTATTTGCTAGATTCTAGCTGGGACTTAAGACATCTCTGACAGTACTTTTGTGTGCAGAATTTACATCATAATTTTCTTTACACTGATGGTTATAGGGCAGTTATGTCATCTGAAGTCTTGGGTAAATGTTTTCTAAATTCATGGCAGGATTTATTACATTGTCATGCTTGCTTCTGAGTTGTACTGTTGTACTTGATACTGACAATTGGACAGTTGGAATAGGGTCAGTACTGTTGAATAATTATTTTGATTTAATGGCAGATGTACTAATGAGGAACTGAACACAATTTTAGAAACTTTTAAAAATAAGAAAACTCCAGGAGGTGATGAAATAAATATGGAATTAATTAAATATGCCTCTTTTAAGACCAAAGAAAGATTTTTAGACTTCATTAATATATGCTGGATGACGCTAGAAATTCCAGAGGAATGGAAAAGAGCAGTAGTAAAACCTATATTTAAAAAAGGAGATAGAAATGATTTTAATAACTATAGAGGTATAAGCCTTTTAAATGCAGGCTATAAAATATATGCCAAAATTTTAACTAGACGCCTTAATAAAAGTGCTTAAACATTAATGGGGAATGAAGAACACGGATTTAAGCGTGGTATATCATGTTCAGATTGTGTTTTCACGGTGCGAGAAATTATCCAAAAAAGAAGAGAATTTAACTTGGAAACGCACATTCTTTTTGTAGATTATATAAAAGCTTTTGATAGATTAAATCGTAGAAAACTATGGAATATAATGTTAATATAAGGATACCCCAGACATCTTATTTCAATGATTAAAAACATGTATGAAAGAACATCCATCAGCATTGATAAAGGATACACAAAAAACAATAAAATTGAATTAGGTAGTTAATTTAGGAGTAAGACAGGAACTGCCCTATGTCGCCGACACTTTTTAATATCTATATGGATGCAGCAATTGATGAATGGCAAAATCAGCTAAGATATAATATTAAAATCAATGCAATAACTTTAAATACAATACTGTTCACCGACGATCAGGTTGTTTTTGCAGAAAATGAGAATAGTTTACAACTAGCCACATTTCAGCTGGAAAAAGCAATGAAAACATATAATTTAACAATCTCGGCAACTAAAACGAAAGTTATGGCATCACAGGGAAAATACCTGAGAAGATCTAAAATATTGATTGATGATAAAATTGTAGAACAGGTACAACATTTTAATTATTTAGGCTGCGAAGTTACATTCAATTACGAAGAAGACCTGAAAAACAAAGAACATAAATTCCAAAATATATGTGAAACTATCAAGGGAGCCTTAAAAAATAAAACTCAGAAAGAAACAATGCTAAAATTCTACAAAACTATGGCAGTACCAATTTTGACTTATGGCTTGGAGAACTGGGCAATGAATAGAAAGGATAGAAGAATTATAGAAACAGCAGAAATGAAGTTTCTAAGATACGTGGCTGGATACTCTCTCACAAACCATATGAGAAGTGAAGAAATACGAGATCAGCTGAATATATATCATTTAAACGACAAAATCATGAATAATAAACAAAATTGGCGTGACCATATACTTAGAATGATGAATAATAGATCGGCAAAACAGGCATAGGATCAAGAGACATAGGAAGACCTCGCTGGTGATGGGAGGATGACTTCTGAGTCGAAACAGGTCAACTTGGCCTATCTTGATGTAGATGATGATGATGATGATGGCAGATGTTATGGCAGTCTCAGAGCATCTTTTTCTTGTGCTTTGTATGAAAATTAACAAACATTATGAGACTTGGAACTGCATTATCCACAGAGCTATAAGAGAGAAGTTAACAAATTGAAATAATTAGAATTGTTACAATCTGATGCTTTTTGGAGCGTTGTTGTTTTGAATTACTGTTGATGACTTGTACAGAGGGTTGGACAGTTGCAATAGGGAGTCTAGTTCATCATTGATGCCGAGATTTATAGAATTGTGACAGTGACTTTTCTTGTGTTTTTACATAAGAAATGACTTGAACCTGATAATTGCAGGATAGTAATGTCGACTGAACTTTTTGTTAAATATTTCCCAATTTCATAGGAAGAATTGTTAGATTCTCATGGTTGTTGTGGTCTTGTTGTTTTGAAAACTAATTGAGGACTTGATTCTTACAGCTAGAGAGTTGGAATAGGAAGTGTGGTGTTACATAATGCTTGCGAACTTGATGCTGGGACTTGTAGAACTGTAAGGGTACTTGTTTGTTGTTTTTTTTTTTTCTTAAGATTGTACTGTACATTATAATTTGCTTTACACTGATGGTTATGTGGCAGTAATGACGTGTCAACTGTTGGACAAATGTTTCCAAAATTCATAGGGAGAAATATTACATTCCTATTCTGGTGTATGAGTTCTGGTGTTGAATAATGTTTGATTAATCCATACTGCCACTTGTACAGCTGGAATAGGGACTGTAGTGTTGAATAATTATTGCTATTTCATGCCAAGATTTATGGCAGTGTGAGGGTACCTTTGTCTTGTGCTCTACATGAAAACTGACAAAATGAAAAAAACATTGATTGAATTGCTGAGACAAGAAATAGAACAACTGAAGAATCAAGCAGTACGAAATAAGTCAAAGAAAAAGGACATTGTTATTCTTCGGAGTAGAGGAAAAGGGACGTGAATTCGCAATAGAAACAAGGGAGGCAGTACGCAGAGTATGCTACGAGATCATCAAACTGGAGGTAAGAGCAGAAGACATCGAGGAGACTTATAGAATCCGATTGGGATGTAAAAGGCCTATTGTGATAAGATTCTCAAATATAGTAACCAAAGAAAGAATATTAAGGAACTTACACAGAGTGCGAGGAACGGGAATGAGAGTTGAAAAAGACCTGAGCTACGAGATCAGATGTAAAAGAAAGGTACTACTCCCTTTCATGAAGGCGGGAAGAGCAAATGGACACTTTGCAAAATTATATGAAGAGAAATTAAAAATCAATGGGAAATTCTATGACGTAGAATTCTGTAAGGCAACTGAAGATCATCCAATATTTGGATTAAGTACGAAGAAGTGAGAACTTCAATATGCTGAAGAGCAGAGGAGATCTGAAGACACGAGAGGACAAGGTACGAACTGGCAAACTGATGGAAGTACAATCGTGAGGAAGGGGAATGGTCAAGAGAAAAAGAAAATGAAGGAACCGCAGTTATCGCATAAACTGGAAAGAAGAGAAATTGAAGAAATTCATTGGCATGGATTAATACCGACCAGCCCAACTAAGCAGATGTTTAGTGAAGATCGGAATTCGAATTGGGATAAAATATACGCAACAGGTGATGGAGAGTCTGCTCAATCAGCAATTGTGGTGGAAAGTAACTGTCATAACAAGATCATTGACCAGGTATGTGTAGACTACAAAGAATTAGCTGAATTGCAGATAGCACCGGAGGAAGCAAGACAGAACAAGGAAATGCTGAGATCAAGAATACAGAAGAAGCAAACATATGTGAAGAAAACAGATGAGAGCGGCTTAAGTACCACAATGGCAATGAAGTTTAGTGACACGAGCAAAAATTCAAGTGATTCGGGAAGTGATTTAACTAGAGTAGTGGGAAGGAAGGTCAGTGCCGAGAGGAGAAGTGAAAGTGTTTCTGTGAGTGCAAAAGCTGAAATGGTGAGAAGTGAAGTGAAGACAAAGAATGACGAGTTTACAACAGAAAATGATGAAGTGGATGTTTCTGGTCCAGAGATGGCTAAGGAAAAGACGACTAAGGACTTAGTAAATAAAGTGATATATGAATTAGAGGCGTGGAAGAGGAAGTTAAATTGTAAGTAGATAAGACGATTGAGTTAATGAAAATAGGTAATGTGTATTGTATGGTGAAGGAGGCTAGATAGGATGGCGAAGTATAATATGTAAAAAATTAGTGAGATCGGAATAAGAAAGGTATGCATGAAACAGACATATTGCATATTGACAATGGTGTAATATGTTTTAGTAAGAAGTATTATTAGAAACAGCGTGTCCTCGATATAGTCTAAGTGAACTGAAAATCAAGAACAGAGTGATAAAGTGTCAATTGTGAATGAACTAGAAAAGTGTAATAGGAATTAAGTAAAACGATAGAGATAATGAAAATAGGTGAGAAGTATGGCGGGGTAGGCTAGCTAGGATAGTGAAGTATAACATGTAGAAAATTAGTGGGATCTGAAAATTAAATGTACACAAGAAATAGACATAATAACGAACCTATAGTACGTTTTAGTAACAAGTATTATTGAAACAGTGTGTGTTCGATATAATGTAATGAAAGTCAAGAACAGAGTCATAAAAGTGTAAATTTTGAATGATCTAAATTAAGTTGTTAGGATTTAAAGGGAGAATACTGATCAATTTAAATGGGGTCGAAAGTCAAGTATAAGAGCATCTACAAAAGGTATATCTATAACGAATGTAATAATGTGGCAATGGATACAAAAATTGTGACGTCCACATTACATGGTTGTAAATGTTGACATCATATCATATCATATCATATCATATCATATCATATCATATCATATCATATCATATCATATCATATCATATATCATATCATATCATATATCATATCATATCATATCATATCATATCATATATCTCATATCATATCATATATCTCATATCATATCATATATCATATCATATATCATATCATATATCATATATCATATATCATATATCATATCATATGTGAATTATCGACTGAGCTCTAGCAGAAATGTTTACAAATTCGAAATATTAGAATTGTAGGATTCCCATGCTTCTTGAGGTTTTGTTGTTTTGAATAATACTCCAGGACTTGATATCAATATTTGGACAGATGTAATAGGGATTGTTGTCTTGCATAATGAAATGAGCGCAATGTGCATAGGATTTTTAGTTTAGTTTGACAAAGTTCGCACACGCACTTGTCGTTGAGTTCGTGGTGTCTCTGGTGGCACAGATCTTACAGTGAAAATCATGCACCGCATAATGGGTCATTATGTGTCTCAGTTTGTAATAAAATTTGTGTTTGTCATGGCATCTGTTATGTAGAACTCACTCCAAATAGCATTCTTCTTTCCTCTGAGTACTTGAAAGGCTTTCTCATATGCTGGGGTGTTCAGCATGCAGAGTTGCGTTCTAATATCATCGATGAAGAAGTTTCCTCTATTAGTTCGTATGTTAGTCTCGAGAGTGTTGTTCTTCCTACTGCTAGTACCGGTATTCTTTTCATGAAGGACGATTTGACTCATTAAATTTTTCCCATGTTGCTGATTGTTAAGTTTCCCCATATGATATTTAGTCCGTAGGTTGTTATTGGTGCTATAGCTGACCTAAATAAGGCCATTGCCATTTTTGTGTTTACTTGTTGCAGATTCTTGATATTGTACATCTATTTTATTGCAATTGCTGTTATTTCTTGAATATGGATTGTGTATGATTTTAATGTTGTGAGAAGCATTAAATTTTTGCACTACCTCGAGTGCGTCATTCTGCAATATCAGGGTGTATTTTTTTTCTTTGTTTGCCACTGTTTCTGAAATTCATTAGCTTTGTTTCCTGGTGGTTTATCTGTAGGCTGTTTTCTTCTGCCCATCTCACGAGTTTATTTAGGACCTGTTGTAGTTCTCCTATGTTGCACGAGCCTATCGCCATGTCATCTGCGTACATAATCAATGATGCTGTGTTGTCCTTTGTGACTTTTGTTGTCTGTGGTCATGATATTGAAGAGGACTGGGTTGATAGATGATAGTGTAATTTCGTGGGATATTTGGATGTAGTTTTATTTTAGGATGTCTGCGATTATTGTTGTTAGGGCATTTGATTCGCTTAGTTTTCTAATATTAGTGTTTTCCTGTTTATAATCTTTGCTGCAGTCGACGAATACTACATGATACTTCTTCCCAGGGTATCTTAGGGTAGGCCGATTCTCTATTTGTTCTATTAGGTTGCTTACTTCGTGAAGGGTGTTTATGCCTTTCCTGAATCTGAATATGGTTGTCTACTTCGGCTACTAGTCTGTCAGTATTTTTGTGAGAACTTTGAGAGCGACATTCTCGAGGGCAATAATTCGGAAGAAGTTCAGATTGTTGGTCTCTCCTTTTCTTTTGAAGAGAATTTCATTGTCGATGTTTTCCATGGCTCTGGGATTATTCCTAGGTGTAGGCATTTGATTAGCTTCAGCGAGAAGTCACCGTCAGATGTAGGGAGTCTTTTATGTGTTCCAATATATGCTGTCAGATCCTGCTGCTTTCTTGTTCTTGGCTGATATAATTGTTTCTTCTACTTCTTTTCTGGTTATAAGAGATGGGGTTTGCATAGTTTCTCTCTTCGGTAGTTGATGCGACTTTTCTCTATGCTGATAATTCAGGATTTCTTTGAAGTGGCGTTCCCATGTGTCCATAGTGATTTCCTTTCCTGCTGTTGGTCTTGATTTCCTCAGTGCGTTGTAGGGGTTTTGGTTGGCTTTCACAGCTAGTTTTCTTGTTTGTTCCTCTATGTTTTGTGCTTTTCTCGTTTTTATTAGTTGTTTGTACTGTGTTCTCTGTGTAGCATATTGCGATAGTATATCTTTTTGATTTGCCGTTCTTGCTTGGTGGAGTGCTGTCAACGTTTCCTGTCACTTATTGAAATACTCTTTGTCAAGCTAGGGTTGGGCTCTTCTTTCTTTTGTTGAGATGCTGCACTCTTGGAGAAATTGATGTATGTAGTTTAGCAGCATTCTCCTAGTTCGTTCTGCTTGGCTAGCCTTGTGATGCTGTTGTGATTTTGTCCTGCATTTTCTTTAGTTTTCTGGAGGCTCTGTGTACTTTCAGAATGGAGATTTGTTGAGACTACTGAATTCTGTTTTTAGTTTGGATTGGTATGTGATTTTTTTATAAGAGCCATTTCTGTTGACCAAAGTCCATCTTGTTTTATTGTTTGGACTTGTTCTCATTTGTCGAGTAAAAGGTCTATAGTGCTGGTTCTGTTTGGTGCTATATAAGTCTTCAGTTCTGGCTTGTTTATGAGGGTAAACCCTTCTTTTGTTAGTGTGGCCAGAACTATTTTGGAATTGGTTGTTTCGCTTATCTATCCTATAGTTTAGATCTCCTGCAAGTATAATTCTCTCTTTTTATATTATTCATGTGATTGCCTGTGCTATCCTTTCTACTGCGTTTTCTGCGATTGATTGTGGTTTGATATACAGGCCTATTATGGTCACATCTTCAAAATGGCCTACAAGAAAATGCAACAAAACTATGGAACACGGAAATTGGTGGAGAAATATAAGGAGGAAAGAAGAGCTGAAAAGTCCGACCACAAGGGAAAGAAGAAAGAATGGATTAATGCTGAGTTAGATAAACTAGAACTTCTGAAGAGTCAAAACAATTTCAGAATATTTTATGACATGAACATGGGTAGAAAGGAGTTCAAGGCAAGAACAACGCTATGTAGACATGAGGACGGATCTATGATTGGCAATGAGGAAGATATATTGGAGAGATGGCGAAGACATTTTAATGACCTGCTGAATGGGAATAACAGTGGAAGAACACCTTACACAGATACGGGCCGGGTAACCTCAGATATAAGGAATAATACTTCGGAATCATCCCCTATCAACTTAGAGGAAGTAATCATGGCGGTGGAAAAGCTCAAAAACAACTAAGTGTCTGGCTCAGATAACATCCCACCCGAATTATTAAAGAATGGAGGTGATAAACTCTTAGTATGCCTGAAGAACCTCCTTTCTCAAATATGGGAAAAGGAAGTAATTCCTAAGCAGTGGCGCATGGGAATTATCTGTCCCTTACATAAAACAGGAGATCAGTTATAATGTTCCAATTATCGAGGAATAACACTGTTAAACGCTGCTTACAAACTTCTCGCCAACGTCTTATATCATAGACTTGGCCCACATGTAGAAAAACAGCTTGGAGATTATCAGTCCGGATTTCGTCCAGGGAAGTAGACTATTAAACCATATTTTTACCCTATGGCAAATTTGAAAAAAAAAAAAAAAAGTGAGAGAATTTAAAGTTACCGGTATGACTCATTTACTTTTTATAGATTTTAAATGTGCATACAACAGTATCAATAGAAAGAAATTATATTGTTCAATGGAAGAATTAAATATTCCATCAAAACTGATCAACATGGTAAAGTTAATGACTGAAAACACAGAGAATAAGGTTAAAATACAATCACATCTGTCAAGAGCATTTTTAACATATAATCGAGTTCTTGAAGGGGCTGCATTGACATGTCTTCTTTTTAATATTGCTTTAGAAAATATGATTCGAAAGTCTGGAGTAGAAGTCAGAAGTAATATTTTTTAGAAATTAACCTTGGTAATGGCATTTGCGGACGACATAGTCATCATTGGTAGATCCTTAAATATGTGGAAGAAGCTTTTCTTGCTCTTGAGAAATCAGGTAAAGAAATGAGAATGGTTATCAACGAGGAAAAGACCAAGTACATGGTGGCAACTAGTGGAAATTCAGGTGGTAGAGCAAACAGTATACAGATAGAGAATTATAAATTCGAAAGGGTCGACAGATTTAAATAACTCAGATCCTTGGTTACAAACGACAATAACATATCTAAGGAAATCTCAAATAGGTTGGTATGTGGAAATAGATCTTATTTCGGACTAAAGAAACATTTTAAATCACATGCCCATACACAGGAAACAAAAACCACCTTATATAAAACACTTGTGAGATCAATCCTGATATATGCTTCAGAAACATGGACCATTTCTAAGAATGACGAGAGAAGACTTGAAATTTTTGAAAGGTAGATTCTTCGAAGAATGTATGGTCCAGTTTTTAAAAATGGATTATGGAGGAAAAGTTATAATGAGGAATTATATAACATGTTTAAAGAGCAAAACCATTAGATTGAGGTGGGTGGGACATGTAATGAGAATGGTTGCATCAGAACCTTGTAAAAGAATTATTCTCACTAACTCCGGAGGTCAAAGGAGAGGAGGACGATCACATCTGCGATGGATTGACGGAGTGGAGGAGGATCTTGTGAGATTAGGGTACAGGAATTGGAGGACTGTTGCACAGGACAGAGACAGACGGCAACGCCTACTGAGGAAGGCCAGGGCTCATAACGGGCTGTAGTGCTGCTGCTGCTGCTGCTGCTGATGATGATGATGATGATGATGATGATGATGATGATGATGATGATGATGGTGGTGGTCACATATTCGGTTTTTACCAAGACTGTGTTATCGGTTTTTAAAGATTTTTCTGATTTTTCCTAATTTTGGCTTGAGGAAGATTGTTACTCCACTGGCTGACCTTCCTGCTGTGGGTTAGGCGAAAGTGTATATTCCGGAGTGCCCTTGAATGTAGTATTCTTCTGTTAAGAAGATTTCTGTAAGAATGATTGCATCATATGCTGCTATTGATTCTAATGGTATGAGTGACATTGCGTTGCATAGGCAATATCTTTATGTGTCTAGATGAGTTCAACTTCTTCATCTCGGTTGTTTTTTGGAAAGCGGAATCGTCTGACTATCACTCCTTGTGGGCAGTAGTCTGGCCTCTCTGTCCCCTCGATGTAGTTAAAAGGGAAGCCTACTTTGAAGGCTTTCTTGTCTCCTAAGTTATGCAATTCTTCATATGTGATGTTTCGTTGGATATCATTTCTTTCCAGGTATTTAGCCACTGTTTCTGGGGTTGTACTTTTCTTCAGTCTCCCAATGTATAGCCACGCCATCTTGTTGGCTGCTTGGAGGCAGTTACTATTATTTCTTGCATAACGATTTGCTAAATTGATGCTAGATCTTATACAAGTGTGAGAGTGATTTGTTTAGTTCATTTTACATACCGTAATAAATGAGTTTACCCTGATAGTTATAGGGCAGTAATGAGGAATGAAATTTTGACATAAATATTTTCCAAATTCGTAGAAAGATGAAAAAAATTATATTGTCATGCTTCTTGAGGTCTTTTTGTTTTCAATAGTAATTGATGATTTTATTCAGACACTTGAACTGCTGCAATAGGGACTCTGGTGTTGCATAATGACTGCTAAATTGGTGCAGGGACCAGTACTAGTGTGACAATAATTGTTATAATGATTTTACATACCTAATAATAATAATAATAATAATAATAATAATAATAATAATAATAATAATATAATAAAATAATATAATAAAATAATAATAATATAATAATAATATAATAATAATATAATAATAATATAATAATAATAATAATAATAATAATAATAATAATAATAATAATAATATAATAATAATGGCTTTAATGTTGCTGTTAAAATGCAGTAATGACGTGTGAAGTTTTGCATAAATGTTTTCAAAATTAAAAGAAAACTTATTGTATTATTCTTGTTTATGTGCTGTAGTGTTGAATAATTTTCGACTTCTTGTTACTGACATTTGGACAGCTGAAGTGAGGACTGTACTGTTGAATATGTACTGTCAAATTCATGGCAATGAGAATGGTAAAACGTTGAGGAACTTTGTAAATTATAACGAATTTAAAATCACTAATACCCTTTTTCGACATAAAGATGTGCATAAATACACATGGACAGCGAGAGGAAGAAAATCAATAATAGATTATATTCTTATCAACATGAAGTTATCTCCATATGTGAACGACACAAGAGTGTATAGGGGCTGCGATATTAACTCTGACCACTTTATGGTACTTTCTAAATTAAACATTCCAAAGAAATGGATATTTAAGAAGAAAAGTAAAACTCCAGAAAGTAAAACAAAATTATAAAGTACACTTTCTAGAACAGGAGAGTATAAGGAGATTATACTGCTCACGATTAAACATGTACTTGGACCATAGAGTCATAAGTACGAATATAAATGAAGAATGGCAAGATTTTAAAGAATTAATTTTGAAAGCAGTAGGAGAGGTGTTAGGGAAGAGATCCATAAAAAGAAAGAGGAGAGGATTACAATACTGGAATGAAGAAATAAAACAAATTATAAACTGTAAGAAGCAGGCATATTTGAAGTACCTTCAGACAAATTCTAATGAGTATAAAATAGAATACAAACACAGAAGTGCTATAGTGAAAAGGGAAATAAGAAAGTTTAAATGCAAAAGCTGGTACAACTATATAAGCACTATCGAGCATGATTGTCATGGAACGCAAGATGTAGCATACAAAATAATGAAACACTTGAAGTCAACAGAAAGAGACACAGCAAAAATAAATAATATTAGGGAGGAAAACTGGATTACATTTTATCGCAGCCTATGGACGAAGATGGATGAAGAAGACATTAACCCAGCATTAACTACATTAGCAGGAATTGACCGCATTGAAATTAACGAATTAGATAATGTACTTAATACGTCTAAGAATAAAATATCTCCAGGAGCAAACGGTATAAACACTGAATTGCTAAAATACATGCCTGAAGGGGTAAAAATGAGATTTTTAGAATTAATTAATATCTGTTGGAAGACTTGTACAATCCCAGACGAATGGAAAAGAGGAATAGTATGTCCAATCTTTAAAAAAGGTAAGAGATACGATTGCCAGAACTACAGAGGCATTTGCTTGCTAAACGCAGCATATAAAATATTCGCTAAAATAATAACTCGCCGCCTAAACATAATAAATGAATATGTGCTGACAGAACAACAAAATGGTTTTCGGAAAGGTCGCTCATGCCCGGATAACATATTCATATTAGAACAAATTATTTTAAAAAAACGAGAATTTAATCTTACAACGTATATCCTTTTCATCGACTAGGAGAAAGCTTTTGATGAAGTGTCACTAAAGAAATTATGGGAAATAATGTATAAAAGAGGATTTCCAGACCACCTAATAAAAGTAATCCAGAGTCTATACTTCAGAACACAGATAAAAATAAGAACAGACTACACCAGTAATAAACAAATAAAAACTAACCAAAGAGTTAAACAGGGCTGTCCACTGGTCCCCTGCGCTGTTTAGTATATATATTGACAATGTCATTAGACAATGGCAAGAACAACTAAATACTCATTTTAAAATTGATGACGAAGTCTTGAACACTATACTGTTCGCAGACAATCAAGTAATTTTTAGTAACACTGAGGACGAATTACAAGTTGCTACTCATAAACTGAATGAACTCGCAAGTGAATATAATATGAGTATTTCTGAGAAGAAAACCAAAGCAATGGCTTTCGAAGGTACAAGTCATAAAAGATGCAAAATAATGATTAATAACAAATTAATAGAGCAGGTAAATAACTTCAATTATCTAGGATTCAACGTATCTTACTGTCAATTTTTTTTATTGGGTTATTTTATGATGCTGTATAAACATCTAGGTTATTTAGCGTCTGAATGATATGAAGGTGATAATGCCGGTGAAATGAGTCTGGGGTCCTGCACCGAAAGTTATCCAGCATTTGCTCGTATTGAGTTGAGGGAAAACCCCGGAAAAAACCTCAACCAGGTAACTTGCCCCGACCAGGATTCGAATCCGGGCCACCTGGTTTCGCAGCCAGACGTGCTGACCGTTTCTCCACAGGTGTGGACTCTTACTGTCAAAAGAACGATATAAACATAACATTAAATAGATTTTATAACATGTGCGGAACAATATGAAGAATGTTGAAAAATAAAACACTAGAACCCACACAGCTAAAATTTTATAAAAGAATGGTAGTACCAATGCTGACATACGCCTGCGAATATTGGACACTTAACAGATCAAATAAAAGAAGAATAGAGGTAGCTAAAATGAAGTTCTTACGTTCAGTAGCAGGCTATACATTATTAGACAAGAAATATAATGAAGAGATCAGAACAGAATTAAATATTTTTAACCTGACAGAAAGAATTCAATGTCTACGATCTAATTGGCTACAGCACATAGAAAGAATGCCACTCTGCAGGCTTCCATTGATTTTACTCCACTACCAACCTAAAGGTAGAAGGAATGTTGGGCATCTGATGACAAGGTGGAGAGACTCGATCTCTTGATGTGGAAACAGGCCTAAGGCCTAATTCCATGAAGAAGAAGAATAGAGCATGGAAAATCAATACAAGGAGGCCTATGTTAGTTTTTGACTCACCATTCTGGAACTGGCAATTTATTAGTAGTGAAGTTCGATTCTCCTCCCCTTTTTAGTTGCGAAGATGGCTCGATCTCTTGATGTGGAAACAGGCCTAAGGCCTAATACCATGATGTAGAAGAGGAAGAAATTAATGGTAGAACTTGTGCAAGACTTAGAGGAACTTTGTGTTGTGATTTTACATAAGAATTGATTGAAACTAGTCGATGTAGAGCTGTATTACTGACTGTGCTTTTTGTACAAATTTTTACAAATTGGAAAATTTATAATCTTAGCAGTCTCATGCTTCTTGGGGTTTTGTTGTTTTGAATAATTTTTGAGTACCTGATACTGCACTTGGACAGCTGGAATAGAGACTCTACTGTTGAATATTTATGTCCAAATTCATGCCAGGACTCATGCAAGTGTCTAAGTAATTTTGTCTTTTGCTTTTACATAATAATTGACTTAAGGGTGTCTGGAAAAGTCCAATCTTACCAATGTTAAAAATGCATATCTACATATAATTTTCTTTTTCTGAGAGACTGTTAGGCAGGGCCGCCAACAGAAATTATGGGCCCCTATGCAATACTGTACTCGGACCCCCGTTGAAAAAAGTACAGTAACAATTACAAGTTACTAGTTATTCTAACCATAATAATTATGTGCAAAATAAATGAAAGATAACCTCATACACAGATACGAACTTAAAAATATACACTTTTATTACGTTGAAAACTTTTAGCAAAACTTCACATTAGCAGAATGTATTATATTCATAAAACATTATTCTTAAACACCTGTATTTTCTAACTTGCAGTCCAATATCAACAAACAACTCTCCTTGACTTCAATGATGCAAAATCATCAATTATGTCATCAAAATTTAAAGACCTAGCAAGATCGCTCTCCAGACTAAGGAGCCAAGGTTACTCAGTCATTGTTTATCTGAATACATTTTTTATTTCCTTCACTTTGCTGAAGGATCTTTCAGCATCAGCAACTGTCACAGGAATTGTATAGAATATTCTAATGATTATACAAATATTTGGAAATAAAGTATACAGTTTTAATTCCCTCAGACTATTTAGACGATTCATAGGTTTCAGTGGGGTTGGCCATAAATTAGAGGCATGAATTGATTTTAAATATTTCGGCTCATCACTGACCTCTTTGTTAATATCGTGATAATATTTTTGACGCAGTCTAGCACCCATATTAATATCTTCTAATTTTTTCTATCTCTTCTTGTGCTTCTCAGCTCCAGACTTATGTCTGTACTTGTCCATTGTGCAGTTAAACTATAACCTGTAACACTAATGAACAGAATTTACTAGACAAGCGACAATGAAAAGACGAAAGTTTCGACACGAAACATACAATGTACTGGAAAAGAAACGTATCCTGCAACTTCGGTTTGAGAGAGTCCACTAGCATATTGTGGTGGTAGTTAAAAAGTATAAGCCAATAAATATTCGAACGTGTTCAGTACAAGCGACGGAAACATAGTTCAGGCAAATGCCAGGGCCCTCAATTGTCGTGTCGGTGAACGTTAATGTGGGAAACCGATATTCTATTATATAAAAGTCAAATATTTACATATGAAGTGGTAATTTGTATTAATTCTACTATTGTTGAGTTAATATGTCAAATTCATGTGACAAATGTTCTTACAAGATTTTATAGCATAATTATTCATGATAATAAAGAGTAATCGGACTCAATCTGACGAGTCCTTATTGCTCATGGCCCATATGTACTTGCCCCCTTTGTCCCCCCTTCTCGGCGGCCCAGCTGTTAGGACTACAATCTTGGGAAAAGTATGAGTTATATTATATATTATTATTATGCACCTTTCTGATTACTTGAACACAGGGATTTTAAAAAATATTGAATATTTCGAAAATTGGAATTGTAGCACTGTCATAGTTTTTGGGGTGGTGTTGTTCAGATTAATGGATTACGACTTGATACAGATAATTGAACAGATGCAATAGAGATTCTAGTATTGGATATAATTTTTTTAACACATGTCAGGTCTTATACCACTGTGACAGTCTTTCTTTTTTGCACAATTAATGACTTTACGCTGTTACCAGTAATTACATAGCAGTAATGATGAGTGAAATGTTGTATAAATATTTTCCAAATTCGTAGCAATATTTACTGTATTTCCAAGTTTGTTGAGGTCTTATTTTGAATAAAGTTGTCAACTTTATTCTGATACTTGCATAATTGCAATGGGATTGTGATCTTGACCAATGTTTGCTAAATTATTGTTGTGCTTTATTGATCTGTTACAGAAGTTTTGTTTAATGGTTTTAAATTTTAAAAGAGTTTACAGACATGGTTATAGTGCAGTAATGACGACTGAACTGTTGGAAAATTCTTTAGAAAATATATAACAAGATATATTACATTGCCATACATTTCTTAAGTGTTGTAGTGTTCAATAACGATAGACTTCATACTGACAGCTTCAATAGAATCTCTACTGTTGAATAATCATTCCCAAACAAATGCCGGGCGTTATGCAAGTCAAGGGCATGTTTGTCTTGTAGTTTTACAAAATAATTGATATAAATTAGAAGACAGAGCTGCATTACCGACTGAGCTTTTACAGAAAAATTTAGAATTGTAGCACTTTCGTGCGTTTTGGGGTGTTGTTGTTTTGAATAATATTTGGTGAAAAAATACAGATACTTGGTCAGTTGCAATAGGGACTTTAGTCTTGATTAGTCATTTTCTGAATTCGTCTATAGACATATAACTTTGTAAAGGTGCTTTTGATAAGTCTTTTTTTCATAATAAATTACTTTAGCCTGTTTTTATAGGGCAGTTTTGAGGGCTGAACTGCGGGATAAATATTTTCAAATTCGTAACTAGATTTTCTGCATTCCCAAGCTTGTTATGTTGTTGTTGTTGTTGTTGTTGTTGTTGTTGTTTTGAAAAGTAATTGTCGATTTCATTGTGATACGTGGAGAACTGCAATTGGGCTGTTGTCTTGCATAATTATTAGTCAATTCTTGATGGACTAGTACAATTGACAGTATTTTTTAAGTGTTTTACTCTTTATAATGATGATTATAGGGCAGAAATGTTGACTGAGATGTTGGATAAAAATTTTTGATATTTATAACAAGATTTATTACATTTGCATGCATTCTCTAACTGCTGCAGTGTTGAATAATCATTGATTACTTCATAGTGAGCACTAGGCACTGCAATAGGTATCTATTGTTGAATAATGATTTAAAAATTTAACGGAAGATCTACGGAACTTTCGTAGTATCTTTATCTTTTCGTTTCACATGATAATTGACTTCAATGACAAGCATAAAGCTGCATTACCGACTGAGGTATTACAGAAATATTTACACATTCGAAAATTTATAATTGTAACATTACCATGCTTCTTGGGGTGTTGTTCTTTTGAATAACAGTTCACAACTTGATGGCGATACTAGGGTAGTGCAATAAAGATTGTAGTGTTGCATAATAATTTTCAAAATATATCTCGAGACTTGCATAACTCTGAGAGCGGTCTTTTTTGATAGTGCTTTCACATAGTGAATGACTTTACTCTGTAACTTATAGTACAGTAAATGTGACTAAACTGTTAGATGAATATTTTGAAAGTTGGTGGGAAGGTTTACTACATTCGTTATAGTCTTTGTTGTGTTGTTGTTTTGAATAGTAAGGTAATTATCGAGTTCGTCCCGATTCTTGGATAGCTGCAGTAGGGTTCTGGTCTTCCATAATTTTTGGCAGATTCAAGTTGGGACTTGTTCAACATTGACAGTACTTTTGTATAAAGAATGTTGTGTATAATTTAGTCTATGTTGATGGATATAGGCAGTGATAACGTCTGAACTGTTGGATACATATTTCCCTAATACTTGGCAAGATTTATTATATTGACTGCTTGATTGTGAGTTGTGGTGCTGAATAATGTTTGAGTACTTGTTAGTGGCAATTGTACAGCTGGAATAGGGTCTGTACTGTTGAATAATTATTTAGATTTAATCCCAGGAGTTATAGTAGTGTCAGAATATGTTTTTCTTGTGCTTTAGTTGAAAATTGAGGAAAATTATGAGATGTGGAACTGCATTACTCACAGAGCTGTAAAAGAAAAGTTTAGAAATTGGAAACTTAGAATATTGTAGCAATGCCATGTTTTTTTGGGGTGTTGTAAGTTTGAATAATTACAGTTGACTACTTGACATTGAGAGTTAGGAGTGTAGTTATGCATAATGATGTTGTAAATTGATTCCAGAAGTTATAGAATTGTGACAGTGACAGTGAATTTTCTGTTGCTTGAAGTGCTAATTGCAGGGCCGTGATGATGACTGAAGTTTTGAATAAATATTTTCCAAATTCATAAGAAGAATTGTAGTATTGAAAACAGCAAGACCACAAGAAACTTGAGAATCTCATTGAGGACTTGATTGAGATAGGTGGGCAGCTAGAATAGGAATTGGGATCTTGAATGATTGCTAATTTGATATTAGGATTTGTACAAATGTAACAGTATCATAATTGTTTTTTTTTTTAAGAATGTACATTATAATTTGCTTTAGAGTGATGGTATATGGCAGTAATTACGTCTGAATTGTTGGATAAAGTTTTCCAAAACTGGTAGCAAGAAGTATTACATTCCAATGCTTGCCTAAGATTTCTAGTTTTGAACAATGTTTGAGCAATTAATATTGATACTTGGATACATGGCATAGGGACTGTACTGTTGCAGAATTATTGGTAAACATATTTAGTGTCTTTCAAGTGTTAAATCTCGTATTACTTTTTAACATGTTTCGGCCTATTATTGGCCATCTTCAGAACTGGTTGATGCTGGGGTTGGCGCCTTTTGTTTTGTTTCCTGTGATGGTATGTTTGTGTTGTGTAATGTGGAGTCAAGGGTGTGTGTATGTTTGTTCTGAAATTGAGTTGTGTGTTGAGAATTTCTTTTGGATGTGTTTTTCTATGTTTGTATATTTCGTATTGTTCCAGTGTGTTTAGTTTCTGGATGTTTGGTTGGATGTGTAGAACTTCCATGTGTGTGTTGATGTCTATGTAGGTGTGGTTAGCTTTTGTGATGTGTTCTGCATAATATAAGATTTAACACGTGAAAGACACATAATAGGTTTTCCGAAGTAATATGGTATTAAAAGTTGTGTAATCGGTATGTATAAGTATTGGTATTTCCTGGTAATCTTGGAGTACCTTTGTCTTGCGCCTTACATGAAAGTTGGCAAGAAATTGAAATACATAAAGGTTAATTACCGACCGAAATGTAAGAGAAATGTTGAGAAATAGAAAAAATTGGAATTGAAATAGCGGTACTGTGATGATTTTTAGGGTTTTGTTGTCTTGTGTAAGTTGTTAAGATTTGATAGAGAGGGTTGGGCAGCTGCGATAGGGACTACATGCTTGCACAATGATTTCCTAAATTAATGTCAGGATTATAGCTGTAATGTTACAGTGGTTTTCATGGTGGTTTTACATAATAACTTTAATTTTGTAATTAGAGGGCAGTAACTATTGGATAAATATTTTCCAAATTGATAGGGAAAATTGTTAGATTCTCATGGTTCTTGAGTTGTTGATTTTAATACTAATTGATGACTAGATTGTGAGAGTTGGAGGGCTGCAATAGGGAGGCCTGTATTGTATAATCATTGCTAAATTGATGCTGGGGCTTGCACAACTGTGTCAGTGCAATTTTTTTTAAACAATTTACATTCTAATTTAATTTACCCTGATGGTTGTAGGGCAGTAATGACGTCTCAACTGTTGTATAAATGTTTCCAATATTCATAGCAAGGTTTATTACATTGCCATGCTTATTTCTGAGTTGAAATTTTGAATAATATTTGAGTACTTTGTACTGACAATTGGACAGCTGGAATAGGGTGTGTTCTGTTGATATGATAGCAGGACTTATTGCAGTCTTAGACTACGTTTTTGTTGTGGCTTACATGAAAATGAAGGAAAATTATAAAACGTTGAATTCCATTTCTCACAGAACTGTAAGAGAAAAGTTTGCTATTTGGAGAAATTCCATGTATGGTGGGTCCCTATCACCACGGCATGGCGCGTCCTCAGGTTGCGGATAGAGGAGACGGCCTCCAGATATGGAGGGTAGCTGCGAATATATTGAATAAGCAGTCGTGGACAGCCGATAAGGGGTGGTCCTCCAGCTTGGGGGTTGGGCGAAGGGCTAACAACCCATCACCGTAAAAAACAGCTTGTTACGAATTCCTACAGTAAGCCTCGGAATAGGACTGATTCTCTGGCACGACCACAGCAAAGGAATAAGGTTTTGAGATTTGGCACTTGGAACGTAACTAGTCTTTATAGAACAGGAGGGGTAACATTAGTAGCAAAAGAACTAGCTAGATATAGAATAGACTTTGTGGGAGTACAAGAGGTTAGGTTAGATGGGAATGGCATATCACAAATAGGAGATTACTTGTTGTATTATGGGGAAGGAAACAATAATCACCAATTAGGAACAGGATTCTTTGTACATAAAAGAATAAAATCAGCAGTAAAAAAGGTCGAATTTATCAGTGGCAGGTTATCATATTTAGTACTTAAGGGTAGATGGTGCGACATCATAGTTATAAATGCTCACGCCCCTACAGAAGAGAAAGACGACTATATAAAGGATAGCTTCTATGAGGAATTGGAACATACTTTTGATCAGTTCCCTAGATATCATATGAAAATTTTATTGGGGGATTTCAACGCCAAAGTAGGACGGGAGGATATTTTTAGACCAACTATTGGAAAAGAGAGCCTACACGCAATTAGTAGTGACAATGGAGTTAGATTAGTCAACTTTGCCACATCGAAAAATTTAATTGTCAAAAGTACAACATTCCCCCATAAGGATATACATAAATATACTTGGACTTCTCCAGATGGATTGACACACAACCAAATAGATCACATCTTGATAGATAAACGGAGACATACTAGTATAGTAGATATTCGAACTTTCAGAGGTGCAGACTGTAATTCTGACCATTATTTGGTGATTGGAGAATTAAGAGAAAGATTATCAGTAGCCAAGCGAGTAGAGCAACAAGTTAATATTACTAAATTCAATATTTTGAAATTAAAGGACGAGGAAGCTAAGCAAAATTATCAGGTCGAAATTTCGAATAGGTTTGCCACTTTAGAAAGTTCCGACGAAGTTGAGAAAGAATTAGATGTTAATAGCGTGTGGGAAAATATCAGAGATAGTATCAAAATTGCAGCTGAGCAGAGCATAGGTTATTATGAAACTAAGAAAAAGAAACCGTGGTTTGATGAAGATTGTTGCATGGTAGTAGAAAGAAGGAAACAGGCAAAATTGAAATTCTTACAGGATCCAGTTGAGGAGAATAGAGATAATTATTTCAATGAAAGACGGGAAGCAAGTCGTACACTTAGGAATAAAAAGAGAGATTACTTGAAGGAAAAACTGAATGAGGTAGAAACAAATAGTAAGAATAAAAACATTCGAGATTTATATAAGGGTATAAAGGAATTTAAGAACGGATATCAGTCAAGGGTAAACGTGATCAAGGATGAGAATGGTGACTTGCTTGCAGACTCTTCATCAATCCTAAACAGATGGAAAAACTATTTTGCGCAACTACTAAATGTACATAGGCCAAATAGAAATGATCGGGATGATATTGAAATACAAACTGCTGAGCCATTTATACCCGAACCCACGATTTCAGAAGTCGAAATTGCGATAGAAAATCTGAAAAAGTAAAAGTCTCCAGGTATCGATCAAATTCCAGCAGAATTAATACAAGAGGGTGGAAGTGCATTATATAGCGAAATTTATAAACTTGTACTTGCTATTTGGGAAAAGGAAATTGTACCAGAACAATGGAAGGAGTCCATAATTGTACCTATTTTTAAAAAGGGGGACAAAACCAACTGTGGTAACTTTCGAGGAATATCACTTTTGTTGACGTCGTACAAAATTTTGTCCAATATTCTTTTGAGGAGATTAACTCCGTACGTAGATGAAATTATTGGGGATCATCAGTGCGGTTTTCGGCGTAATAGATCGACTATTGATCAGATTTTTTGTATTCGGCAGATAATGGAGAAAAAATGGGAGTATAAGGGTACAGTACATCAGTTATTCATAGATTTCAAAAAGGCATATGACTCGGTTAAGAGGGAAGTATTATATGATATTCTTATTGAATTTGGTATTCCCAAGAAACTAGTTCGATTAATTAAAATGTGTCTCAGTGAAACATACAGCAGAGTCCGTATAGGTCAGTTTCTATCTGATCCTTTTCCAATTCACTGCGGGCTAAAGCAGGGAGATGCACTATCACCTTTACTTTTTAACTTCGCTTTAGAATATGCCATTAGGAAAGTTCAGGATAACGGGCAGGGTTTGGAATTGAACGGGCTACATCAGCTTCTTGTCTATGCAGATGACGTGAATATGTTAGGAGAAAATACACAAACGGTTAGGGAAAACACGGAAATTTTACTTGAAGCAAGTAAAGCGATCGGTTTGGAAGTAAATCCCGAAAAGACAAAGTATATGATTATGTCTCGTGACGGGAATATTGTACGAAATGGAAATATAAATATTGCAGATTTATCCTTCGAAGAGGTGGAAAAATTCAAATATCTTGGAGCAACAGTAACAAATGTAAATGACACTCGGGAGGAAATTAAACGCAGAATAAATATGGGAAATTCGTGTTATTATTCGGTTGAGAAGCTCTTATCATCCAGTCTGCTGTCCAAAAATCTGAAAGTTAGAATTTATAAAACAGTTATATTACCGGTTCTTCTATATGGCTGTGAAACTTGGACTCTCACTCTGAGAGAGGAACATAGGTTAAGGGTGTTTGAGAATAGGGTGCTTAGGAAGATATTTGGGGCTAAGCGGGATGAAGTTACAGGAGAATGGAGAAAGTTACACAACACAGAACTGCACGCATTGTATTCTTCACCTGACATAATTAGGAACTTGAAATCCAGACGTTTGAGATGGGCAGGGCATGTAGCACGTATGGGCGAATCCAGAAATGCATATAGAGTGTTAGTTGGGAGACCGGAGGGAAAAAGACCTTTAGGGAGGCCGAGACGTAGATGGGAGGATAATATTAAAATGGATTTGAGGGAGGTGGGGTATGATGATAGAGACTGGCTTAATCTTGCACAGGATAGGGACCGATGGCGGGCTTATGTGAGGGCGGCAATGAACCTTCGGGTTCCTTAAAAGCCATTTGTAAGTAAGTAAGTAAGTAATTTGGAGAAATTAGAATTGGAGCATCGAATGATTTTTGGGGGTGTTATTTTGATTTATTGTTGACGACTTGTTTGTTATAGGGAGTTAGACAGCTACAGTAGGGATTGTAGTGTTGAATAATTTTCGCGAAATTAAAGGCAGAACTTATGCCAGGTTAGAGGACCTTTGTGTTGTGTTTTACATAATAATTGACTGAAAATAGTACACATAGAGATGCATTGCCGACTGAGCTTTTTCATAAATATTTAGAAATTGGGAAATTTAGAATCATAGCACTGCCATATTACTTGGAGTGTTGTTGTTTGTATAATTTTTGAGTACATGATACTGCACTTAGACAACTGGAATAGATACTCTACTGTTGAACAATTATGGGAAAATGCATGGCAGGAGTTGGGCAAGTCTCTGAGTAATTTAGTCTTTTGCTTTTGCAACATAATTGATTTAAAGTAGCACAGAAGGAGCTGCATTACAGACTGAATTCTTGCACAAATGTTTAGAATTTGGGGGAATTGGAATTATAGAATTCCCATTCCACTTGGAGTTCTGTTTTGAATAGTTGACGAATTAATTCCGATACTATAATAGGGATTCTGGTCCTGTGAAATGATTTGTAAATTCGTGTTAGGATTTGTAGAACTGTGACAGTACTGTTGTTGATTCGTTTTACATACTTGGTCAGTTGCAATAGTGACTTTAGTTTTGCTCAGTGATTTTCTGAATTCGTGTGTAGACATATAACTTTGTAAAAAGTTCTTTTGATAAGTCGTTTTTCATAATAAATTACTTTAGTCAGTTTCTTATAGGGCAGTTTTGAGGGCTGAACTGCGGGATAAATATTTTCAAATTCGTAACTAGATTTTTTGAATTCGCATGCTTGTTGTGTTGTTGTTGTTTTGAAAAGTAATTGTCGACTTCATTCTGATATGTGGAGAGCTGCAAATTGGCCTGTTGTCTTGCTTAATGATTGGTCAATAATTGGTTGACTTGTACAATTAACAGTATTTTTTTAAGTGTTTTACTCTTTATAATGATGATTATAGAGCACAAATCTTGACTGAGATGTTGGATAAAAATTGTTGGTATTTATAACAGGATTAATTACATTCCCATGCATTCTCTAAGTGCTGCAGTGTTGAATAATCATTGATTACTTCATAGTGAGCACTAGGCACTGCAATAGGTACCTATTGTTGAAGAATGATTGACAAATTTGACGGTAGGCCTATGGTAGTTTAATAGTATCTTTATCTTTTAGTTTTACATATTAATTGACTAAAATGACAAGCAGAAAGCTGCATTACCGACTGAGGTATTACAGAAATATTTAGACACTGGAAAATTTATATTGTAGCATTACCATGATTTTTGGGGTGTTGTTGTTTTAAATAATATTTGACATGATACACACACTATGGTGGTGCAATAAGGATTGTAGTGTTGCATAATGATTTTCAAGATATATGTCGAGACCTGCATGTTATCGTGAATGACTTTACTGTGTTACTTATAGTGCAATATATGCGACTAAACTGTTTGATGAATATTTTGAAAGTTTTTAGGAAAGTTTACTACATTCTCCATGGTGTTTTTTTGTCTTGTTGTTTTGAATAGTAATTGTCGAGTTTGTCCTAATTATTGGACAGCTGCAGTAGGGTTCTGGTGTTTCATAATTTTTGGCAGATTCAAGTTGGGACTTGTTCAACTTTGACAGTACTTTTGTATAAAGAATGTTGTGTATAATTTGGTCTACGTTAATGGATATAGGCAGTGATAACGTCTGAACTGTTGGAAAATATTTTCTTAATTCTAGGCAAGATTTATTATATTCACTGCTTGATTGTGAGTTGAAGTGCTGAATAATGTTTGAGTACTTGTTAGTGGCAATTGTACAGCTGGAATAGGATCTGTGCTGTTGAATAATTATTTAGATTTAATCCCAGGAATTATAGTAGTATCATTGTATGTTTTTCTAGTGCTTTAGTTGAAAATGAAGGAAAATTATAAGATTTGGAACTGCATTACTCACGGAGCTGTAAAAGAAAAGTTTAGAAAATGGAAACTTAGAATACTGTAGCAATGGCATGTTTTTTGGGGTGTTGTGACTTTGAATAATTACAGTTGACTACTTGACATTGAGAGTTGGGAGAGAAGTTATGCATAATGATGTTGTAAATTGATTCCAGAACTTATAGAATTGTGACAGTGACAGGACTTTTCCAGTGTTTGAATGTGCTAATTGCCGGGCCGTGATGACGACTGAAGTTTTGAATAAATATTTTCCAATTTATAGGGAGAATTGTTAGTATTGAAAACAACAAGACCACAAGAAACTTAAGAATCTAATTGAGGACTTGATTGAGATAGGAATTGGGATCTTGAATGATTGCTAATTTGATGTTAGGATTTGTACAAATGTGACAGTATCATAATTGTTTTTTTTTAAAGAATGTACATTATAATTTGCTTTAGAGTGATGGTTATATGGCAGTAATTACGTCGGAATTGTTGGATAAATTTTTCCAATATTCGTAGCAAGAAGTATTACATCCCAATGCTTGCCCATGAGTTCTAGTTTTGAATAATGTTTGAGCAATTAATATTGATACTAGGATACATGGAATAGGGACTGTACTGTTGCAGAATTATTGGTAAACATATTAAATGTCTTTCACGTGTTAAATTTTATATTATTTTTTAACATGTTTCGGCCTACTATTGGCCACCTTCAGAACTGGTTTTTGTTGGTTTTGGCGCATTTTGTTTTGTTTCCTGTGGTGGTGTGTTTGTGTAATGTAATGTGGAGTCAAAGAGTGTGTGTATGTTTGTTCTGAAATTGAGTTGTGTGTTGAGAATTTCTTTTGGATGTGTTTTTCTATGTTTGTATATTTCGTATTGTTCCAGTGTGTTTAGTTTCTGGCTGTGTGTTTGGATGTGTAGAATTTTCATCTCTGTGTTGATGTCTGTGTGGGTGTGGTTAGCTTTTGCGATATGTTCTGCATAATATAAAATTTAACACGTGAAAGACACATAATAGGTTTTCTGAAGTAATATAGTATTAAAAGTTGCGTAATCAGTAAGTTATGTATAATTATTGGTATTTCCTGTTAATCTCGGAGTACCTTTGTCTTGCGCTTTACATAAAAGTTGGCAAGAAATTGAAATACGTAAATGTTAATTACCGACCGATCTGTAAGAGAAATGTTGAGAAATATAAAAAATTGGAATTGTAATAGCAGTACTGTGATAATTTTTGGGGTTTTGTTCTCTTGTATAAGTTAAGATTTGATAGAGAGGGTTGGGCAGCTGTGATAGGGACTATAGGCTTGCAGAATGATTTCCTAAATTAATGTCAGGATTATAGCTGTAATGTTACAGTTTTTTTCATGGTGGTTTTACATAATAACTTTAATTTTGAAATTAGAGGGCAGTAACTATTGGATAAATATTTTCCAAATTGATAGGGAAAATTGTTAGATTCTCATGGTTCTTGAGTTGTTAATTTTAATACTAATTGATGACTTGATTGTGAGAGTTGGAGGGCGGCAATAGGGAGGCCTGTGTTGTATTTTCTTAAACAATTTACATTATAATTTAGTTTGCCCTGATGGTTATAGGGCAGTAATGACGTCTCAACTGTTGTATAAATGTTTCCAATATTCATAGCAAGGTTTATTACATTGCCATGCTTGTTTATGAGTTGAAATTTTGAATAATATTTGAGTACTTTGTACTGAGAGTTAGACAGCTGGAATAGGGTGTGTTCTGTTGAAATAATAGCAGGACTTATTGCAGTCTCAGACTACGGTTTTGTTGCAGCTTACATGAAAATGAAGGAAAATTATAAAACGTGGAATTTCATTTCTCACAGGACTGTAAGAGAAAAGTTTACAATTTGGAGAAATTAGAATTGGAGCAATCGAATGATTTTCAGGGGTGTTGTTATTTTGATTTATTGTTGACGACTTGTTATAGAGAGTTAAACAGCTGCAGTAGGGATTGTAGTGTTAAATAATTATTGCGAAATTAATGGGAGAACTTATGCCAGGCTTAGAGGACCTTTGATGTTGTGATTTTACATAGTAATTGACTGTAAATAGTACACATAGAGGAGCATTGCCGACTGAGCTTTTTCATAAATATTTAGAAATTGGGAAATTTAGAATCATAGCACTGCCATATTACTTGGAGTGTTGTTGTTTGTATAATTTTTGAGTACATGATACTGCACTTAGACAACTGGAATAGATACTCTACTGTTGAACAATTATGGGAAAATGCATGGCAGGAGTTGGGCAAGTCTCTGAGTAATTTAGTCTTTTGCTTTTGCAACATAATTGATTTAAAGTAGCACAGAAGGAGCTGCATTACAGACTGAATTCTTGCACAAATGTTTAGAATTTGGGGGAATTGGAATTATAGAATTCCCATTCCACTTGGAGTTCTGTTTTGAATAGTTGACGAATTAATTCCGATACTATAATAGGGATTCTGGTCCTGTGAAATGATTTGTAAATTCGTGTTAGGATTTGTAGAACTGTGACAGTACTGTTGTTGATTCGTTTTACATACTTGGTCAGTTGCAATAGTGACTTTAGTTTTGCTCAGTGATTTTCTGAATTCGTGTGTAGACATATAACTTTGTAAAAAGTTCTTTTGATAAGTCGTTTTTCATAATAAATTACTTTAGTCAGTTTCTTATAGGGCAGTTTTGAGGGCTGAACTGCGGGATAAATATTTTCAAATTCGTAACTAGATTTTTTGAATTCGCATGCTTGTTGTGTTGTTGTTGTTTTGAAAAGTAATTGTCGACTTCATTCTGATATGTGGAGAGCTGCAAATTGGCCTGTTGTCTTGCTTAATGATTGGTCAATAATTGGTTGACTTGTACAATTAACAGTATTTTTTTAAGTGTTTTACTCTTTATAATGATGATTATAGAGCACAAATCTTGACTGAGATGTTGGATAAAAATTGTTGGTATTTATAACAGGATTAATTACATTCCCATGCATTCTCTAAGTGCTGCAGTGTTGAATAATCATTGATTACTTCATAGTGAGCACTAGGCACTGCAATAGGTACCTATTGTTGAAGAATGATTGACAAATTTGACGGTAGGCCTATGGTAGTTTAATAGTATCTTTATCTTTTAGTTTTACATATTAATTGACTAAAATGACAAGCAGAAAGCTGCATTACCGACTGAGGTATTACAGAAATATTTAGACACTGGAAAATTTATATTGTAGCATTACCATGATTTTTGGGGTGTTGTTGTTTTAAATAATATTTGACATGATACACACACTATGGTGGTGCAATAAGGATTGTAGTGTTGCATAATGATTTTCAAGATATATGTCGAGACCTGCATAACTCTGAGAATGTTCTTTTTCTAGTACTTTCATATCGTGAATGACTTTACTGTGTTACTTATAGTGCAATATATGCGACTAAACTGTTTGATGAATATTTTGAAAGTTTTTAGGAAAGTTTACTACATTCTCCATGGTGTTTTTTTGTCTTGTTGTTTTGAATAGTAATTGTCGAGTTTGTCCTAATTATTGGACAGCTGCAGTAGGGTTCTGGTGTTTCATAATTTTTGGCAGATTCAAGTTGGGACTTGTTCAACTTTGACAGTACTTTTGTATAAAGAATGTTGTGTATAATTTGGTCTACGTTAATGGATATAGGCAGTGATAACGTCTGAACTGTTGGAAAATATTTTCTTAATTCTAGGCAAGATTTATTATATTCACTGCTTGATTGTGAGTTGAAGTGCTGAATAATGTTTGAGTACTTGTTAGTGGCAATTGTACAGCTGGAATAGGATCTGTGCTGTTGAATAATTATTTAGATTTAATCCCAGGAATTATAGTAGTATCATTGTATGTTTTTCTAGTGCTTTAGTTGAAAATGAAGGAAAATTATAAGATTTGGAACTGCATTACTCACGGAGCTGTAAAAGAAAAGTTTAGAAAATGGAAACTTAGAATACTGTAGCAATGGCATGTTTTTTGGGGTGTTGTGACTTTGAATAATTACAGTTGACTACTTGACATTGAGAGTTGGGAGAGAAGTTATGCATAATGATGTTGTAAATTGATTCCAGAACTTATAGAATTGTGACAGTGACAGGACTTTTCCAGTGTTTGAATGTGCTAATTGCCGGGCCGTGATGACGACTGAAGTTTTGAATAAATATTTTCCAATTTATAGGGAGAATTGTTAGTATTGAAAACAACAAGACCACAAGAAACTTAAGAATCTAATTGAGGACTTGATTGAGATAGGAATTGGGATCTTGAATGATTGCTAATTTGATGTTAGGATTTGTACAAATGTGACAGTATCATAATTGTTTTTTTTTAAAGAATGTACATTATAATTTGCTTTAGAGTGATGGTTATATGGCAGTAATTACGTCGGAATTGTTGGATAAATTTTTCCAATATTCGTAGCAAGAAGTATTACATCCCAATGCTTGCCCATGAGTTCTAGTTTTGAATAATGTTTGAGCAATTAATATTGATACTAGGATACATGGAATAGGGACTGTACTGTTGCAGAATTATTGGTAAACATATTAAATGTCTTTCACGTGTTAAATTTTATATTATTTTTTAACATGTTTCGGCCTACTATTGGCCACCTTCAGAACTGGTTTTTGTTGGTTTTGGCGCATTTTGTTTTGTTTCCTGTGGTGGTGTGTTTGTGTAATGTAATGTGGAGTCAAGAGTGTGTGTATGTTTGTTCTGAAATTGAGTTGTGTGTTGAGAATTTCTTTTGGATGTGTTTTTCTATGTTTGTATATTTCGTATTGTTCCAGTGTGTTTAGTTTCTGGCTGTGTGTTTGGATGTGTAGAATTTTCATCTCTGTGTTGATGTCTGTGTGGGTGTGGTTAGCTTTTGCGATATGTTCTGCATAATATAAAATTTAACACGTGAAAGACACATAATAGGTTTTCCGAAGTAATATAGTATTAAAAGTTGCGTAATCAGTAAGTTATGTATAATTATTGGTATTTCCTGTTAATCTCGGAGTACCTTTGTCTTGCGCTTTACATAAAAGTTGGCAAGAAATTGAAATACGTAAATGTTAATTACCGACCGATCTGTAAGAGAAATGTTGAGAAATATAAAAAATTGGAATTGTAATAGCAGTACTGTGATAATTTTTGGGGTTTTGTTCTCTTGTATAAGTTAAGATTTGATAGAGAGGGTTGGGCAGCTGTGATAGGGACTATAGGCTTGCAGAATGATTTCCTAAATTAATGTCAGGATTATAGCTGTAATGTTACAGTTTTTTTCATGGTGGTTTTACATAATAACTTTAATTTTGAAATTAGAGGGCAGTAACTATTGGATAAATATTTTCCAAATTGATAGGGAAAATTGTTAGATTCTCATGGTTCTTGAGTTGTTAATTTTAATACTAATTGATGACTTGATTGTGAGAGTTGGAGGGCGGCAATAGGGAGGCCTGTGTTGTATTTTCTTAAACAATTTACATTATAATTTAGTTTGCCCTGATGGTTATAGGGCAGTAATGACGTCTCAACTGTTGTATAAATGTTTCCAATATTCATAGCAAGGTTTATTACATTGCCATGCTTGTTTATGAGTTGAAATTTTGAATAATATTTGAGTACTTTGTACTGAGAGTTAGACAGCTGGAATAGGGTGTGTTCTGTTGAAATAATAGCAGGACTTATTGCAGTCTCAGACTACGGTTTTGTTGCAGCTTACATGAAAATGAAGGAAAATTATAAAACGTGGAATTTCATTTCTCACAGGACTGTAAGAGAAAAGTTTACAATTTGGAGAAATTAGAATTGGAGCAATCGAATGATTTTCAGGGGTGTTGTTATTTTGATTTATTGTTGACGACTTGTTATAGAGAGTTAAACAGCTGCAGTAGGGATTGTAGTGTTAAATAATTATTGCGAAATTAATGGGAGAACTTATGCCAGGCTTAGAGGACCTTTGATGTTGTGATTTTACATAGTAATTGACTGTAAATAGTACACATAGAGGAGCATTGCCGACTGAGCTTTTTCATAAATATTTAGAAATTGGGAAATTTAGAATCATAGCACTGCCATATTACTTGGAGTGTTGTTGTTTGTATAATTTTTGAGTACATGATACTGCACTTAGACAACTGGAATAGATACTCTATTGTTGAACAATTATGGGAAAATGCATGGCAGGAGTTGGGCAAGTCTCTGAGTAATTTAGTCTTTTGCTTTTGCAACATAATTGATTTAAAGTAGCACAGAAGGAGCTGCATTACAGACTGAATTCTTGCACAAATGTTTAGAATTTGGGGGAATTGGAATTATAGAATTCCCATTCCACTTGGAGTTCTGTTTTGAATAGTTGACGAATTAATTCCGATACTATAATAGGGATTCTGGTCCTGTGAAATGATTTGTAAATTCGTGTTAGGATTTGTAGAACTGTGACAGTACTGTTGTTGATTCGTTTTACATACTTGGTCAGTTGCAATAGTGACTTTAGTTTTGCTCAGTGATTTTCTGAATTCGTGTGTAGACATATAACTTTGTAAAAAGTTCTTTTGATAAGTCGTTTTTCATAATAAATTACTTTAGTCAGTTTCTTATAGGGCAGTTTTGAGGGCTGAACTGCGGGATAAATATTTTCAAATTCGTAACTAGATTTTTTGAATTCGCATGCTTGTTGTGTTGTTGTTGTTTTGAAAAGTAATTGTCGACTTCATTCTGATATGTGGAGAGCTGCAAATTGGCCTGTTGTCTTGCTTAATGATTGGTCAATAATTGGTTGACTTGTACAATTAACAGTATTTTTTTAAGTGTTTTACTCTTTATAATGATGATTATAGAGCACAAATCTTGACTGAGATGTTGGATAAAAATTTTTGATATTTATAACAGGATTAATTACATTCCCATGCATTCTCTAAGTGCTGCAGTGTTGAATAATCATTGATTACTTCATAGTGAGCACTAGGCACTGCAATAGGTACCTATTGTTGAAGAATGATTGACAAATTTGACGGTAGGCCTATGGTAGTTTAATAGTATCTTTATCTTTTAGTTTTACATATTAATTGACTAAAATGACAAGCAGAAAGCTGCATTACCGACTGAGGTATTACAGAAATATTTAGACACTGGAAAATTTATATTGTAGCATTACCATGATTTTTGGGGTGTTGTTGTTTTAAATAATATTTGACATGATACACACACTATGGTGGTGCAATAAGGATTGTAGTGTTGCATAATGATTTTCAAGATATATGTCGAGACCTGCATAACTCTGAGAATGTTCTTTTTCTAGTACTTTCATATCGTGACTGACTTTACTGTGTTACTTATAGTGCAGTATATGCGACTAAACTGTTTGATGAATATTTTGAAAGTTGGTAGGAAAGTTTACTACATTCTCCGTGGTGTTTTTTTGTCTTGTTGTTTTGAATAGTAATTGTCGAGTTTGTCCTAATTATTGGACAGCTGCAGTAGGGTTCTGGTGTTTCATAATTTTTGGCAGATTCAAGTTGGGACTTGTTCAACTTTGACAGTACTTTTGTATAAAGAATGTTGAGTATAATTTGGTCTACGTTAATGGATCTAGGCAGTGATAACGTCTGAACTGTTGGAAAATATTTTCTTAATACTTGGCAAGATTTATTATATTCACTGCTTGATTGTGAGTTGAAGTGCTGAATAATGTTTGAGTACTTGTTAGTGGCAATTGTACAGCTGGAATAGGATCTGTGCTGTTGAATAATTATTTAGATTTAATCCCAGGAATTATAGTAGTGTCATTGTATGTTTTTCTAGTGCTTTAGTTGAAAATGAAGGAAAATTATAAGATTTGGAACTGCATTACTCACAGAGCTGTAAAAGAAAAGTTTAGAAATTGGAAACTTAGAATATTGTCGCAATCAGTGGCGGCTCTTGGGTATTGAATTCAGGGGGGCTGCATACAAAAATAAACCATGCATCTTACCGTATTTAAATATTAGTTCCATGTGCCTTGTCTTATAGGTTGCAAACTTTTGAATCATCTTCTTATTAAAATCTGATATGTCGGTAAGGCATTATAAGCTTGGTATGCAGAGTCGGCCTCGGTAGCATAGTCGGTTGCGGGTTCAATCCCGGTCCAGGTCGATGGCATTTAAGTGTGTTTAAATGAGTTGGGCTCATGTCAGTAGATTTACTGGCATTTAAAAGAATCCTGTGGGACAAAATTCTGGCACACCGGTGACGCTGATATAACCCCTGCAGTTGCGATACTGGATAAATCAGCAAAAAATATGCGAGCCTTTGTATTTTGTTTAGTGGCTTTTTCCATTATTAGATTCAACTGATGGGCACTTAATTTCACATTTTTCCTGAATTGTTAAGGTACTGAACTGAATAGACTGTAAATATTGTACAGAATTAAACATTGTTGCACAACATTAAAGAAAATGTATTTAAAACTGCGCGCTACTGACAACCTGCTGCAAATTTTGCAGCTCCTGGAAACTCTGGATTCACGGCCAGGGGCAGCAGGGGGAGGGGTAAAATTAAGCGCAAAGCTTCCGAGACGAGACTGGCAGTTCCAGGGGAGGAAGTGGCTTCACCCATAGTCCTTGTCTCTGGCTTCGCTCTGGCAGCACCAGGGGAGGAAGTGACTTCACTAACGATGACGTGCATTTCAATGAGAGCGAAATTTTTAAAAATTCGAGCCGCTAAATAGAGACTGTATAATAAATGTATTTCACAACATAAAACGAGACAAGAGCCACAAATGCCTGGGGGTGCTGCAGCTCCGCAGCCCCTCTTCGAAAGCCGCCCCTGGTAGCAATGCCATTTTTTTTTTTTTTTTTTTTTTTGGGGGTGTTGTAACTTTGAATAATTACAGTTGACTACTTGACATTGAGAGATGGGAGTGTAGTTATGCATAATGGTATTGTAAATTGATTCCAGAACTTATAGAATTGTGACAGGGACAGTGACTTTTCTGTTGCTTGAACGTGCTAATTGCTGGGCCGTGATGATGACTGAAGTTTTGAATAAATATTTTCCACATTCATAGGAACAATTGTACTATTGAAAACAACAAGACCACAAGAAACTTGAGAATCTAATTGAGGACTTGTTTGAGATAGGTGGGCAGCTAGAATAGGAATTGGGATCTTGAATGATTGCTAATTTGATATTAGGATTTGTACAAATGTGACAGTATCATAATTGTTTTTTTAAGAATGTACATTATAATTTGCTTTAGAGTGATGGTTATATGGCAGTTGAATTGTTGGATAAAATTTTCCAAAATTCGTAGCAAGAAGTATTACATTCCAATGGTTGCCTATGAGTTCTAGTTTTGAATAATGTTTGAGCAATTAATATTAATACTTGGATACATGGAATAGGGACTGTACCATTGCACAATTATTGGTAAAGATATTAATTGTCTTTCACGTGTTAAATTTTATAGTATTTTTAACATGTTTCGGCCTGCTAATGGCCATCTTCAGAACTGGTTGTTGCTGGTGTTGGCGCCTTTTGTTTCCTTTGGTGGTGTGTTTATGTAGTGTAATGTGGAGTGTGTGTATGTTTGTTCTGAAATTGAGTTGTGTGTTGAGAATTTCTTTTGGATGTGTTTTTCTATGTTTGTATATTTCTTACTGTTCCAGTGTATTTAGTTTCTGGCTGTTTGGTTGGATGTGTAGAATTTCCATGTCTGTGTTGATGTCTGTGTGGTTGTGGTTAGCATTTGTGATGTGTTCTGCATAATATAAAATTTAACACGTGAAAGACGAATAATAAGTTTTCCGAAGTGATATAGTATTAAAAGTTGCATAATCAGTATGTATAATTATTGGTATTTCCTGCTAATCTCGGAGTACCTTTGTCTTGCGCTTTACATGAAAGTTGGCAAGAAATTGAAATATGTAAAGGTTAATTACCGACCGATCTGTAAGAGAAATGTTGAGAAATAGAAAAAATTGGAATTGTAATAGCGGTACTGTGATGAATTTTGGGGTTTTGTTGTCTTGTATAAGTTGTTAAGATTTGATAGAGAGGGTTGGGCAGCTGCGATAGGGACTATAGGCTTGCAGAATGATTTCCTAAATTAATGCCAGGATTATAGCTGTAATGTTACAGTGGTTTTCATGGTGGTTTTACATAATAACTTTAATTTTGTAATTAGAGGACAGTAACTATTGGATAAATATTTTCCAAATTGATAGGGAAAATTGTTAGATTCTCATGGTTCTTGAGTTATTGATTTTAATAAAATTGATGACTTGATTGTGAGAGCTGGAGGGCTGCAATAGGTAGGCCTGTGTTGTGTAATCATTGCTAAATTGATGCTGGGGCTTGTACAACTGTGACAGTGCAATTTTTTTTAAACAATTTACATTATAATTTAGTTTACCCTGATGGTTATAGGGCAGTAATGACGTCTCAGCTGTTGTGTAAATGTTTCCAATATTCATAGCATACCATGCTTATTTCTGAGTTGAAATTTTGAATAATATTTGAGTCCTTTGTACTGACAATTGAACAGCTGGAATAGGGTGTGTTCTACTGATATACCGTATTTGCTCGCGTAATTTGCGCCCCCGCGTATTTTACGCACCCTAATTTCTAAGGGATTATTTTGAACTTTATTTTTGCTCCATGTATTTTGCGCACACATTTTACGTACATATTTTTTTCTGTGTAGTAGGGATTGCGTACATATTTTTTCAGTGTAGTAGGGATTTTCCTTCCCTACAGTCCATCATAGGTCATTCACCAGCAACTGATGTACCTGCTTTAGAAAGAAACCCCAAAGTCCCACTACTTTAACAATGCTTGTCCTTGGTAGAGACAAGTTACCGGTATAGAAATTTAGCCCTACCGTAAATACTTACCTATGCATGTACTAATCGAGATAAACTCAGAACAGGACCTCTTATTTGAAAATTCCGCATATTTTACGCACTCCAATTTTTCAGTGGCCAAAGTTAATTAAAAAGTGCGCAAATTACGCTAGTAAATACGGTAATAGCAGGACTTATTGCAGTCTCAGACTACGTTTTTGTTGTGGCTTACATGAAAATGAAGCAAATTATAAAACGTGGAATTCCATTTCTCACAGAACTGTAAGAGAAAAGTTTACAATTTGTAGAAATTAGAATTGGAGCAATCGAATGATTTTTGGGGGTGTTGTTATTTTGATTTATTGTTGACGACTTGTTATAGAGAGTGAGACAGCTGCAGTAGGGATTGTAGTGTTGAATAATTATAGCGAAAATAATGGGAGAACTTATGCCAGGCTTAGAGGACCTTTGTGTTGTGATTTTACATAGTAATTGACTGAAAATAGTACACATAGAGGTGCATTGCCGACTGAGCTTTTTCATAAATATTGAGAATTAGGAAATTTAGAATCATAGCACTGCCATATTACTTGGAGTGTTGTTGTTTGAATAATTTTTGAGTACATGATACTGCACTTAGACAACTGGAATAGATACTCTACTGTTGAACAATTATGGGCAAATGCATGGCAGAAGTTGGGCAAGTCTCTGAGTAATTTAGTATTTTGCTTTTGCATCATAATTGATTTAAAGTAGCACAGAAGGAGCTGCATTACTGACTGAATTCTTGCACAAATGTTTAGAATTTGGGGGAATTGGAATTATAGAATTCCCATTCCACTTGGAGTTCTGTTTTGAATAGTTGACGAATTAATTCCGATACTGTAATAGGGATTCTGGTCCTGTAAAATGATTTGTAAATTCGTGTTAGGATTTGTAGAACTGTGACAGTACTGTTGTTGATTCGTTTTACATACTTGGTCAGTTGCAATAGTGACCTTAGGTTTGCTCAGTGATTTTCTGAATTCGTGTGTAGACATATAACTTTGTAAAAAGTTCTTTTGATAAGTCGTTTTTCATAATAAATTACTTTAGTCAGTTTCTTATAGGGCAGTTTTGAGGGCTGAACTGCGGGATAAATATTTTCAAATTCGTAACTAGATTTTTTGAATTCCCATGCTTGTTGTGTTGTTGTTGTTCTGAAAAGTAATTGGCGACTTCATTCTGATACGTGGAGAGCTGCAAATTGGCCTGTTGTCTTGCTTAATGATTGGTCATTTCTTGGTTGACTTGTGCAATTGACAGTATTTTTTTAAGTGTTTTACTCTTTATAATGATGATTGTAGGGCAGAAATGTTGACTGAGATGTTGGATAAAAATTTTTGATATTTATAACAGGATTAATTACATTCCCATGCATTCTCTAAGTGCTGCAGTGTTGAATAATCATTGATTACTTCATAGTGAGCACTAGGCACTGCAATAGGTACCTATTGTTGAAGAATGATTGACAAATTTAACGGTAGGCCTATGGTAGTTTAATAGTATCTTTATCTTTTAGTTTTACATATTAATTGACTAAAATGACAAGCAGAAAGCTGCATTACCGACTGAGGTATTACAGAAATATTTAGACACTGGAAAATTTATATTGTAGCATTACCATGATTTTTGGGGTGTTGTTGTTTTAAATAATATTTGACATGATACACACACTATGGTGGTGCAATAAGGATTGTAGTGTTGCATAAGGATTTTCAAAATATATGTCGAGACCTGCATAACTCTGAGAAAGTTCTTTTTCTAGCACTTTCATATCGTGAATGACTTTACTGTGTTACTTATAGTGCAGTAAATGTGACTAAACTGTTTGATGACTATTTTGAAAGTTGGTAGGAAGGTTTATTACATTCTCCATGGTGTTTTTTTGTCTTGTTGTTTTGAATACTAATTGTCGAGTTCATCCTAATTGTTGGACAGCTGCAGTAGTGTTCTAGTCTTCCATGATTTTTGGTAGATTCAAGTTGGGACTTGTACATCTCTGACAATACTTTTGTTTAAAGAATGTTGAGTATAATTTGGTCTACGTTCATGGATATAGGCAGTAACAACGTCTAAACTTGAATAAATGTTTCCTCGATACTTCGCAACATTTATTATACCAGTATTCAGTGCTTGATTGAGAATTGTAGTGTTAATAATGTTTGAGTACTTGTTAGTGGCAATTGTACAGCTGGAACAGAGTCTCCACTGTTGAATAATTATTTAGTTTTAATCCCAGGAGTTATAGTAGTGTCAGAGTATTTTTTTCTTTTGCTTTGGTTAACAATAAAGGAAAATTATAAGACATGAAACTGCATTGCTCACAGAGCTGTAAAAGAAAAGTTTAGTAATTGGAAACTTATAATATTATAGCAATGGCATGTTTTTGGGGTATTGTGACTTTGAATAATTACAGTTGACTACTTGACATTGAGAGTTGGGAGTGTAGTTATGCATAATGTTGTTGTAAATTGATTCCAGAACTTATAGAATTGTGACAGTGACAGTGACTTTTGTAAAGTTTGAATGTGCTAATTGGTGGGCCATGATGAGGACTGAAGTTTTTAATAAATATTTTTCAAATTCATAGGAAGAATTGATAGTATTGAAAACAACAAGACTACAAAAACTTGAGAATCTAGTTGAGGACTTGATTGAGATAAGTGGACAGCTGGAATAGGAATTGGGATCTTGAATGATTGCTAATTTGATATTAGGATTTGTACAAATGTGACAGTATCATATTGTTTTTATTTTTATTTTTTATGAAACAATGTACACTATAATTTGCTTTAGAGTAATTACGTTTGAAGTGTTGGATAAATTTTTCGAAATTTTGTGGCAAGAAATATTACATTTCAATGCTTGCCTATGAGTTCTAGTTTTGAATAATGTTTGAGTAAGTAATATTGATACTTGGGTACATGCAATACGGACTGTTCTGTTGCAGAATTATTGGTAAACGTATTATGTGTCTTTCACGTGTTAAATTTTATATTATCTTTTTACATGTTTCGGCCTACTATTGACCATGTTCAGAACTGGTTGTTGCTGGTTTTCGCGCCTTTTGTTTTGTTTTGTTTCCTGTGGTGGTGTGTTTTGTGTAGTGTAATGTGGAGTCAAGAGTGTTTGTATGTATGTATGTGTGTGTGTTTGTTCTGAAATTGAGTTGTGTTTTGAGAATTTCTTTTGGATGTGTTTCTCAGAGTTTGTATATTTCGAATTGTTCCAGTGTGTTTAGTTTCTGGCTGTTGGATTGGGTGTGTAGAATTTCCATGTGTGTGTGTTGATGTGTGTGTGTGTGGGTGTGGTTAGCATTTGTGATGTGTTCTGCATAATATAAAATTTAACACGTGAAAAACAAATAATAGGTTTTTCGAAGTGTTATAGTATTAAAAGTTGCGT